>NW_020664526.1:1739755-1808620 GCF_002925995.2 Terrapene triunguis | reverse complement strand
GGAGCGCCCCCCGCAGAATGCCGCGCCGCGCTCCTCCCGCCACCCCTTACCAGGTGCCGCCCCAAGCACGTGCTTGGGTGCCTGGTGCCTGGAGCCGGCCCTGAATATCAGGGCCATACTCTGTGACTAGACGCTTTGATTTCAAGGGGACGGTTATTAAAGTGAAGTGCTACTCAGTGCGAGGAAAGGTGGCAGAATCTGGCCCAAAGTATTGGTAGTGCATCTGTAAGTGCTTTAATTTTTTGTTATTTTTATTTCAGAAAAGTCACCTGTGCTTATATATAGTATTGACTGGCCACTAAATGGAAAGCTCTATCTAGCAGTTGAGGTTACAACTACATTCCTTAAATTTCTTACCCTCTTTGCCCTCTCATTCATTGACAAGGCTGTTGATACACACCACTAGAGTTGGTCAGTATTTTCTGAATGAAAAGATTGGCTGTAGAAAGAGCTTTTCAAAATGGAGATTTTTTTTTAAAAAAGCAGTTGATTTAAATGTTTGTGCTTCCTGCAAAGATTTTTTGCAACTTTTTTAAAGTCAAAACAATTAGTCAAACTGACATTGAAATGTTTTGTTTACAGAAAACTCTGCTTTTGGTAAATGAAAACTTTCAACAACATTTTTGATAAAAAAAGAGAGTTTGAAATTTTCCAGTATTTTTCAAAATTTTTCAACCAGCTCTGTTCTACCCCCTGCTCCACACTTGTCCCCTTTCCCCCTCTTCCCTATCCAAAGCTCTGCAATCCACACCCTAACTACTCAAAAGAGCTACCAAGAGTATGTCTACACAGCAAAGAAAAAAACGTAGCTGGCCAGCCAACTCAGGCTTGTGGGACTTGGGCTGCAGGGCTGTTTCATTGCTGCATAGACTTCTGGGCTTGGGTTAAAGTCCAAGCTTTGGGACACTCCCACCCCGCAGGTTCCTAGACCCTGGGCGCCAGCCCAAGACAAGAAGTCTACACAGCAATGAAACAGCCCTGCAGCCCAAGCCCAGCGAGTCCAAGTCAGCTAGCATAGGCCAGGTGCAGGTTTTTCTTTGCTTTGCAGACATACCCCAAGACTCCCCCAACCAGGAGGATCAAGAGTCTCTTGAAGTAAGAGGCTGAATAGAAAGCATGGTTCATGAGCCGTAGTGTAAGGCCTCAAAGGTGCAAATAAGCTACAAGTATCTGACCTTGGAACGCTTGAGACCAAACTCTGAAGTAAAGGTTTTGAGTTTCGCTGTCACTACTTCCGTGCCTACGTTCATTATGAGAAAGTTATTTTTTTAAATCGTTTCTTCTTAACACTCTACAGTGTTACTGACTTGCTAAATTCCTCGCCTGAAATCCTTTGTTGTTATGCAATCACTCACATTGAGTTGCCTCCGGTCAGCCGTGGGAAAAAGAAGTTATCAATTTGAAAATGAGTTGTAATCAGCAGAGTACTGCCCGGCCTTACCTTGTTAACTCGTGGAATTTCTCTTGTAAATTATAAATCATGGAGAGTTGCTTCATGGTAAGAATCAAAGGAGGACTCAAAGCCCTTGAATGCACACATACAGCTCCCACTGAAATCAACAGGAGATGCACAGATGTGAGAACCAAAGAAATTGCTCCTTAACCTGCGAGGAGTGTTTTGTGTGTGCTGCTAAGCATGTTTGGGGCCACTTTGGGTCTTGTCCTTGCATAGGCACAAAATGGAGGCAGAGGGCACAAGAAGTGTCTCCCCATCCTGCTAACAACAATGGGAATCCTTGCACTCAGGGCTAGCAGCGTTGCCGACACCAGCCTCTGCATAAGGGGCAGGGAGAAGATGGGATGGGTTAGGCTTGTGGGGGAGCAGGCACGGTACTCCCTTAATGACCCCTCAGAGCCAGAAGGTGTCCTGGAACTCCTTCTGGGGCAACGCAGCTCCATGCTGCCCCAAATACTACCTGTTAATCCCTCCGAAATTGTGTATATTGATTGTCTACAGCTGTACTGAAAAAATTGCTCAGCTACAAATGTAAAAAGTAAGAAATACAAAACGGCATGCTCTATTCACATACCTTTGTAAGTGGTGTGTGCATCACTAGAGGGGCGAGGGGAGTTAAATCATTTAAAATATTTAGGTTAATATGCATGGGCAGGTTAAGAGTACTGACTCCATGATATGGGTGAGATGTGGGGGGGAAAGACTTCCCAAATCTCACAGCTAGCCCTTTCAAAGAAATGTCCATTTATTATTACTTCTGCTTGAGAGCTGATAGGGGCAAGTTAATTATCAAAAGTGTAACTGAAAACAGATGTGTACATGTTGCCATAAATTGTATGTGTAGCCAAGGTATGTTCCTTCTTAAATCCTCCCTAACAGGATACACTTGTAGGGGCTCCAAATATGCAGGTTTAGACTCCTGATAAATTATATGACACATTGTGACGACCCTATGCACTGAAAATGCCTCCAGGAGCACTTAACAATGAGCTTGTGTAGGCAAGAGACACTGCTAGAATCCATTTGGGGTAAATTGAAACTACAGCCTGGGATTCAGATTTAACCAATATGTAGCACACCCAGAAATCCTTAGGGAGGGAACAGTAACTCAATGAGATTCAAAGGATAGCTATGGGAATGTCCAAGATTAACGTATTCACAGTAAAGTATCCAGAGCTGTTAAGCTTTGCCACACTTCTTTTATCTTTGCCACTTGTGGATTGAGACTATCTGAACTAATATTCTGGTTCTGATCATGCACATTTCACTGCTTTTCAATAAATTATTAATTTCTACAAACTACACATCCCCCACCTCATTCACAACTAACCTTCACAAACACCTGTCAGGGATGGTCTAGATCATGGGCGGGCAAACTTTTTGGCCTGAGGGCCTCATCGGGTTTCCAAAATTGTATGGAGGGCCGGTTAGTGGAGGCTGTGCCTCCCCAAACAGCCAGGCATGGCCTGCCCCCGCCCCCTCTCTGACCCTTCCTGCTTCTCGCCCCCAACAGCCCCCGCTCCGGGACTCATGCCCCATCCAACCCCCCTGTTCCCTGACTGCCCCCCACCACCCCATCCAACCCCCCCCCTCCTTCCTGACTGCCCCCTGGGACCCCTGCCCCCATTCAACCCCCCTGTGCCCCACCCTCTGACCGCCCCGACCCCTATCCACACCTCCGCCCCCTGACCACCACCCCAAACTCCCCTGCCCTCTATCCAACCTCCCCCTCCTGCTCCCCTCCCTTACCCCGCTGCCTGGAGCACCGGTGGCTGGCGGCGCTACAGCCGCGCCACCAAGAGCACCAGGACAGGCAGCCGTGCCGTCCGGCTGGAGCCAGCCACGCCACTGCACAGCACAGAGCACTGTGTCAGGCTGGGCTCTGCAGCTGCGCTGCCCCAGGAGCTCACAGCCCCGCAGCCCAAAGCATTGCGCCAGCGGCACAGCGAGCTGAGGCTGCAGGGGAGGAGGAACTGCAGGGGAGGGGCCGGGGCTAGCCTCCTGGGGCAGGAGCTCAGGGGTTGGGTAGGAGGGTCCCGCGGGCCGGATGTGGCCCACGGGCCGTAGTTTGCCCATCTCTGGTCTAGATAATACTTAATCCTGCCATGAATGCAGGGGCCTGGATTAGATGACCTCTTGAGGTCCCTTCCAGTCCTACAATTCTATTCTATGATTCAGTATAGTTTATTATATAGCTATATCCTTCTACAGGTATGCATAATGTACTCTACCTTCACTTAGTATGCTCTGCAATTCTCATTTAAATTACCACTAGCCAAAAATGTACTGCTCACATGTGAGGCACAATTTTTCAAAATCTCAAGAATCAAATCAGATAGATGGTAGAGTGACTCTAAAAAGGTCACAAATTTTTAATATTGGATTTTTTTCCACTCTCCCCTTGCTTGAAAGTGCTTAACTATTGTCTATAGAAATTTTGAGGAAAACCTCACCTTTACCAGTGAATAAGCCTAGAAATTTTCAGTCTAATAAGTAAGAATTATTCGGAGTGACCAAAAGCTGATGCTTACAATGGAAATGTTTAGGGAACCTTAACTGTAAGCGATGGCATCCACTTAAAACACATTTTACACACACACACACACACACACCATGTATATATGTAATCTCCTCCCCTTATGCTGTAGTAAGAGGAAAGCAATGTAATGTACTACTACTGTGAATGTACTACTTGCACAACTTCAAGTTGTGACACAAGCAATAATTTGTTCTTGTGATATTCTACCTACTAAAGGTACTTATATGGCCCCTATCACTGAGCACCTCATATTTTTAATGTATTTATCCTCACAAGACCCTTGTAGGGCAGGGCTATTACCTTCATTTTACAGAGAACAGTCAGGCTAAATGACTTGCCCAGGGTCACACAGGATGTTTGTGGCAGAGCATGATTGAATCTGGGTCTCCTGTAGCCCAGCCCAGTCCTATAATCACTGGACCATGCTTCCTATGTGTTTGGCAGTGCTGTACGCTGTGGTGACATGACTTCATGTTTATCTTACGTTGAAAGATCTCAAACCCTGTCATCAAGCGGTTTCCGTATGAGTGTGACGATTACGCATCCCCCTGTATTGATCACCGGCTGCTCTCTACAATTAAAATATTAACACTAAATAATGTTTTCCACATTAAAAAGGCTAAGTTTTCGGAGTCTGAGCAAGTGCACTGTAAGTGTTGATGCTGACAGCCGCTTTAGCCCAAAGGGCAGCCTGCTAGCAGCCAGGTAGAGAGAGAGAAAAAGGATGAATCTAGAGAAAGCTATATGCATTTCAAAAAGAGGTGATTCAACGGCATTTCACAAAAACATGCACACACTCCCCTAGTTAAATGACCCTATATGTAATTGAACACCACGCACTTTTCAGTGAAAACACCATGTCCTTAACCTTCTGACCTTGCTTTAAAAAGAACTTGGAAACATTTTTTTGATCTAGAAAAAAATAACATCGCATCTAACATCTACAAGCCATTGATCTATCTTCTAAAATTAGAGACCTCTAACCTAGTGACTAATTTAGTCCTCAGTGAGCCAATCGCCAAGTAATATCGATAAAGCCTATTGGCTAAGATGCAGGAAGGAGGTGGTCACTGATTTGTCTGGAGAGCCTATTACCCACTAATCCATGCACAGAATGACAAACAATTATGAAAAATAAAATAAAAAGTGTGGCTCAGTTTATGAAAAATAAATACCTAAAGCTTAACACTCCTGTGAAAACATAGCACTTGCAACCTGTTGACCCAGCCAGGAAAGTGTTTAAAAATTCACATCTCTTCTATGTAATATCCCCTTTCCCCAAGGCTGAAATTCCAAACTAGGGTAACCCTGGGGGACGTGCCTTCTAACTAGGGCAAGTCAACCTTTCCTGTTGAAATATTATGTGGCATCTGTCATGTTATTTGACAGGCCTGGAGTCATTTAAAGAAATTGACGTCTATACCTTTCTGTTCCTTTCCTCGTTACCAAAAATCCACTGTCCTCCTTAATTGTTACCATTTTTAGTTATAAAATTAGGAAATAGTTTTTGTAGGTGAAGAGTCCTATGTGTAAAACCACACAGACTTTGCACATAATTGGAATCCAGGAGAATTATCAGAAGCAGTAGATTGCAGCATGTATTATATTAACTAGACTAAACCTTGCATGATCTCCTGTGGGTGCTCTGAATATCTTTCTCAGTTTATAGTGTCTTAGACACTGCAGAGGGTAGTGAAAAGAGTAGTCCATGAAAAACAGCTTCATAAAGGAGTCTATGTTTTAAGGTAGAAAACTGTAATTTTAAATCATCTGGAAATTGAATCAGTGCATACTGCTGGAGATCAGCTGTCATTATAAAGATACTATCAGGGTTTGGAATGTAGGGAAACTCAAGGAATGAAGTTGTTATTTTAAAATTAATTCAGTCTATTGGAAGAGGAGATAAGGAGTTTCCCTTGTTAAATGTGTGTCCTTTGTTGATACCACAGTATTCAAACAAATACAGGGCTTTCCAAATTTCAGTTTACTTTTCTGGAAAACAAAAGGTAGTTTTCATTAAAAATAAAAATATTCACAAAGTAAAATCATTGGGTACTTTATCATAAACAGAAATTTTGCCATAGACTTGCACTTCTCACATTCCCTCCCTCAAATGTAGTCTGCTTATTGCTTGTGTTTGGCCCATGCAACATTAAAGAGTAGTGATGTAATATCCGCTGGACTATGTGACTCTTTTTTGGAATCCCTCCACTGCCTCCCCCTTGCCTACTATATAAAGTTTAAACTTCTTGCCCTCACCTTCAAAGTTCTGCCCAGCTCTGCTGCACCTGTATGTGCTGGATCCTATTTTTATCTCGTTCCCCTTTGCCCCACCAATGATGCCAGCCTCACTGCCCCCTCCATCTCACACTCCCATCTTCATGCCTTCTTCTGTGCCGTCCCTTATGTGTGGAATGGCTTCCCAAGCCAGTAGTCCAGGCCCACACTTCATCTTCATTCAAATTACTCCCAAATCTCACTTCTTCTGTGGGCAGGTCTACACTGCAGAGGGGATCGACACTCTGAGATTGATCCACCAGCAGTCAATTTAGCGGGTCTAGTAAAGACCCACCAAATCAACAGCAGATCACTCTCCAGTTGACCCCTATACTCTACCCCCATTAGAAGAGTAAGGTAAGTCGACGGGAGCTTTTCTCCCATCGACCCCCCACGGTGTAGACCCCACAATAACTCAACCTAAGGTATGTCGACTCCAGCTACATTATTCACGTAGCTAGAGTTGCTTAGCATAGGTCGACTTACCGCGATAGTGTAGACATAGCCTGTGAGGCACAAATGTTATCCCACATCAGTCAAATGCCCTCTCATTCTATTGTATGTAATGCAACGTTGTATTATATAACTGGGCAAGGGAGAATGAGGATGATGAGGAGTTAATGTTTAAAATTAACCCATGCCTCTGGTCCCACAGCTTGCTTTATCTTTTCTGTGTCAGTCTTTTAGTCTGTATGCTCCTTGGGTAGGAGCTATTTTTGTGACTTCCCCATGACTAGTTTAAAACTTGATACAGGAAGCAAGAGGGAGTCAGTGGAGGGATTCCAAAGTACGGTGACATGGTTGAACTCATTTTATATCATTACTCCTTAAGGTTGCAAGTGAAAAACACAAGCAGTGATGCTCTACGGATTAGGACTTGCAACCTGAAAGTGACAACCTCAATATCCATTACTATCCCCCTGAAATCCAATACCAAACTACAATACAAGGCAAAGAAGGTTAACCTTGAGTTTCACATAGCCCAGCACAATAGTGCTCTGATCTTGCTTGGGGTCTCTAGGGTCTGCCTCTTACATACAATTAATAATAATTTCAACTATCCTGTTTTTTTCAACAACATCTAGAAAACCAATGTCTCCTATAACTTTTTGCCCCCTTTCTTTGCTTTTGGATACCAGATGTTTGGCAGAACAGAGATGAGCGATGGAATTTCCCCCAGGAGTATGACCCAGAATTGATCAAAGAGGAGAAGCGGAAAGAAGTGGAGGAGGAGATCAGAGTGCAGGTGTGCTTACAATAATAACAGGACATTTATAAGAATGGTTCTTGCCGACATGGGTTTCTCTATGGTGGTAAGAACTGACCCTGACATCTAGACCTTGCCTCCATTCGGAGCTGCCCTATCCATGCTTTTCCTTAAATGTTTGGCTGAATATTTGTCTGCAGAGTGTTTTTGGGTGTATGGCTACAGCATGGAAAAACTAAGAAAAAAATTCAACCCTGTGCCTGTCTGAATAGGTTGATGAGCTGATGCGACAGGAACTGAAGAATCTGAAACTGGCAGTGGACAGAGAGAAGGAGAAAAAACGGAAAAAGGGGAAAAAAGGTGGAAAGAAGGTGAGTGCAGCAAGGGATGGAAAGCCAGCATGCATCACAATTCTCTACCCCTAAATACCAAGGAAGAAATCCTACCCCCATTAAAGTCAATAGCGAAACTCCCTCTGTGAGTGTTTGGTGAATCTTAGGTCACAAGAGGTCAAAACCACCTCACTCGTAAGCGGATTTCTTAGGCGGTTTTGTTTTGTTTTGTGTTCTTTGTAGTTTTTTTAGATTTCAGTGTTGACCAACCCTTAGACTTTTTATTTTAATTTATGTTTTAGGGCCAGGCAAACCATTCTGAGGGAACAACCCCACAATATTGATCTGATTTTCAAGAGTACTCTGAAACCACAGCTCCAGCTGAAGCCAACGGAAGTGGAGGGTGCTCTGCACTTTTGAAAATCGGACCATATATTCTGAGCCTGCTTGATCCAGATTAATATGATGGTCTTGTAATTAAGGCATGGGACTGGGAGCTAGTAGATTTTCCATGGACTGAGTATCCTCCATTCAAAAAGCAGGTCCCTTTAAGTTGTCTCCAAAGGGACACCCAGAAACCAAGACAACCAAAATCACTAGTCACTTTTGAAAATCTTGGTCTAATCATTCAAGTATCTGAATCGACTGACACACAAATGTGTGCATTTTGGTAAATATTATTTAAATGTATTCTGCTCACCATTGAAGAATTTAATGCAATTAAACCACATTTTATTTAGGAAAAGGAAATAAGTTAGCGGCATAAATTACGTTAGTGTATTTGACCCATTAAAACGCAGCAAATATAGCAGTGCTGGAGTCCTACAAAAAGAAGTGCTGGAATGCAGGGCAGTGGGAGGCCCCAGGAGGGAGCAGGGGGAGCTGGGAGAGGTCCAGGTCCAGTGGAGCAGGAGATTGATTCCCTGCAGTTGTCCTGCCCCCACCTCTCCTAGCTCTGCCTGACTCCTGCTCCTAGGGTGACCAGATGTCCCGATTTTATAGGGACAGTCCCGATTTTGGGGTATTTTTCTTATATAGGCGCCTATTACCCCCCACCCTCTGTCCCGATTTTTCACACTTGCTGTCTGGTCACCCTACCTGCTCCCCATGGGGGGTTCTGCTGTCTGGGCGGCCCTGATACTCGGCTCCCAACATCTCCCACCTCACTTCTATGCTCCTTTGCCCACTCCTGGCTGTAGTGTCCCCAGCTCCTTCCGCTGACCCACTGTCCAGCACCCCGTTTGGGCCTGCCAATGGCACCTGATGGCCTGACATGCTGCAGCTGAGGAGGGAAAGGTGCTGCCTGGCCCAGACCCATGGGAAGTGCCAGAACACCATTCCAGCTCCTAAAAAAGTCCCAGAACAGCATTCGGAAGTGTTCTAGCACAACTTGAGTGCTGACATACACTGTTTACATCTAGTTTCACAGCATTACAGCGTGCAGAGAACTCCACACCTGCACGTTCCTTTGAATTGCATGTGCACTTTTATTTTACCCAAGGATTTAAATTCCAAACAACATTTGTACAGCAGGCATTCAGCATTTCCAGATGGAATCAGCATTTCAATGTAAAACGCTAAAGGCAAATAGCAAACCCTAAGCTCGTGCTGAAGTTTCACTCTTGGAATTGTTTGTGCATGCCAATACCTTCATCCTCAGTACTTCTAGTTAGATCTCAGCCCTTTTAGAAATTTAGAATGCTCTTTGCACCTGACTAAAAAAATTACAAGGGCAAAAGCTAGGTTGAGGCATCTTTGAAAATTGATATATGAATATTATATGGACCCAATTCAAACAATGTCAGTGTAATTTTGAAGAGAAGGAAGGCAATGCACAAAAATGCATGTGCAGTTACAGTGACTCAGCACACAAAATGGATAGTTGCATGCACACATGGCAGTGAAGACACCTCAGTTCTCATTTGTGTACACAATATCCCCCAGGTCATACACACTCAGTCACTGTAGTGAGGCATATGGACCTTAGACTGCGTTTTTGAGAATTTGGATTTGTGTAATGGGCATAGTGTAGACTAGGAGCAGTTAGGAAGCAGCTTGCCAACTCGCTGATGAAGAGTACTTAATTATTCAATAGTAATCCTTCTGTTTGATCAAGGGCCAGTGTTGGCAGACCCATCCAGTCCTTTCCCTAGAGGAGCCAGGGCCTCTGAAGCAGGTGATACAAACTAGGGAATGTTTGTAGATTTCACGGTGCCAGTGAAGACTAAGTGATGCCAGATGTAAAACAAATTTTTCCAGGGGGTTAACCTGCCTTGCAAACAGCATTCCCGAGACAACTACTATAGAGACAGACCCTTGTTTCTATGTCCAGTGACCAGTGGGAAGTTGGCAGTGAGTATAATGTCTGTCAAGCAGAATACTGAAAAGCAGAGTTCATGTTCTTTTGTTGGGGCATGCTCCATTTTCGTGAGGCCGTATTTCTTGAGAATCCTTACTGCAGCTTTTCGAAAGATTTTTTTCTATTTGCTTTGCAACTACCATTCACAGCAAGCCCACAGACCTTAGTGCTATTCCTCTTTGGCCCTAGGGAATAGACACTAGGAACTGATGTGCAGGTCAAAAGCACCATTGCAGTCTATAGTATCACATTAGAATAAGTAGTCACAGGTAAAAAAAAAAAAGCTAAGAATTAGAAAAAGGAAAACTCTCAATCCATCAGGAAACACTCCTGACATACATCCTTCCCAGAATTCCCTTTTCTGAGGCAGCTCAGCTTTCCATGTGCTGAGATGTGTAAGCACCATTGAGATTGAACTTTTGGGAAGGTCATTGTAAGGAAACGGACTGTTTCTCACTGTAAAACTGTTTAGCTGAATATATATTTTTTTCCATTACAGCAAAGGTGCCCCTAAACATGACCTTGGATTTTAAAAGTTTGATTCTTTCAGCCATCCCATTAAAATCCAGAAGGAAGCTGTTAGCCCTCCTAGTTCACACAGTTTACCTCCAAGCAGAGCCTTGCCTTTGATTTCAGGACTTTTAAATACCATTTAGCATTTAAGAGAAAAATCAGCAAAAATCACTTACATTGTCCCAGAAGATAACAGGCTATTTTATCCCGTCTGTGGGGTTACACCAGGGTTTCATTTGGCCCAGTAGTTTTAGAAGGACCCTAAATATTCACCTGCTGCCTCACACCCAAAGGGCAGGCGGATTAGATTTTGGAATATTAGCCATTATGCTGTGATGAAAATACATCAGTCAGCCAGGCATGATGGGTAAGAAGCCAAATCACTTCTTATTCTGGGCCAGACCCAGATACCCTTACTCAGGCTAAACAGCACCTTACTCCATAAGCAGTCCCATGAAAGTATTTTATTACTGTTCAATATTTATACTAAAGTAATATCCAAAAGCGCTCATCAGGATTGCGGGCCCCATTGTACAAACACCGAAGAGAGATCATTCCTGGGCCCCTGAAGGGCTTACAAGCTAGACACACCAACAGGCAGAGGGTAGGGATGAGAATGCAACATTCACGCAAATGAATCTTTTGAAGAATTGATCCAGCTTGGTAGTTAAATGGATTGAGGGTTTAGAGGTGGAGAAGAGGCATAGTCGTACCTTGTCACCTGTGCAGCCATGATGAGCAGACTAGGTTTGTAAGCAGCAGGGCAGAGGTGAGTTTTAAGGATGGATTTAAAGGAAGATACTGGCTGGAATTTGCCCCATGCATATGGGGCAGCATGGGAAAAGCCGTGGAGATGTTTGAGATAAAAGCTGACTGGTGGATGGTGCAGGCTGGGAATGCTGGTAGAGAGAAGGCAAGAGTCAACATTATTAGGATTCTAATAGCCCCACCCTATGTAGCTGCCCTAGTAATCTGACAACCTTAACAAGGGTAAAATTTTCAGAAGCACCAAAGTGACTTATTGAAAAATCCATGCTAAATAGACTTGAGGTGTGCCAGTCAAGCCCTGGAAAGAGGAGGTTGCAGTAATAATGAGGGCTTTGGCTGCATGGGCAGAAAAGAAAAGCAGGATTTTAGAGATACTGTGTAAGAAAAAGTGGCAAGATTTAGAAATTGCTTAGTAGTCATTGGGACTACCATGGAAGAAGGCGCTATTCAATGCGAATAAGGGCATCAGAATCTGGCCCTCTACACCAACATAGCGCACTTGCTGCATACACAAGTCCTGGCTTTGCCTTCTCCCCTTGGTTTTCTTATTTCATGGACATTTATGCCTCGTAAGTCATGTTCTCTAGGCACTGTTAGTCCATTCTTACCACTATTGTAAACATTTGTCACAAATTAATTGAGCAAAGATCGGGAAAAATGAGCACGAAACTACTGTCAACTTCGAGGAAAGACAATGGCTCAGATTGTGTGTGCATGTGTTACTTGTATCATAGTTCTAATATAAAAGGGTTTCATAACTGATCTCTGACATAACACATTGGGTGGCAGCACACCACAGTAGCATTAGCCAGAAAGACAGGAGAGGCATCGAAGGGCTTGTCTATATTGCCTTGCAGTTCAGACTATAGGGGCGTGAACAGCAGTGCACACCAAAGTGCTGCACTGTAACTGCCCAGTGTGGTCATCGTGGGCATGAACTAAAAGGTTCATAGTTCCCATTAATGTAATCCTCCTTCAGACAGGACTACATCATACAAACTAGGAACCTTTCAGTTCGCACCGGCAGCATCTACACAAGGGAGTTACAGCACTTTGGGGTGCAGCCCTGTAGTCTGAACTGTGGGGCAGTGTAGACATAGCTTGAGGATACTCAGTGCTTAGGTACAATGCTGTGAAGATACAGTTCCCTGCACTACTTACGGAAATGTGTAGTAGCACAAGGCCATTGCTGTATCATTTGCAATCTGTAGAGGAGATACATTAGCTGCTGTGATTAGATTCAGAATCTGCTTCTATCATTTTAAAAAGTTGCCTTCTTCTCTAATGTCCCCTGAGAGTTAGTGTAGTATGACATGGTACAAATATGATGGTGAGCATGTTCCCATGCTGCCCTCCGTAAGAAGAAAAAGCTTCTTCACCTGCCATCTAGGGGCCAGTTGCAGTCCATGAAACACTTGCAAATGGTTGAGAGAGAGCTGGTTACATGGTGATGCTCCCCTCTTTTCCAAGCCCTGAACTGCACTTAAAAGAGAACTAAAAAATATGCATGAAGTACTTTCTCCATACTACTTGTCCACAGAAGCAATTGATGTACCTGCCACAGGTACGTTGTACAATTGCAATGAAGGGGAAGTGGTCAATGCAATTTTGACTTGGAGGGAAAGTGTCTACAAGACACTCTATTAAGATCTGTTCCACCTTGTGCTCTAGAATCCTGCTGCAAACGGATTCTGTATATGCTTACAGCAACACCTGAACTGCTCAAAACCCATTTAGTGATCACACATTAAAGAGACCCTGTGCACACCCCACTTAGGAATGGAGATGAGGCACCATTAGATCAGCCAGAACTAAATGCAGTTTTATTATACAGTAGAGGATATGCAAGAAAGTGGAAAATAATCATGAATAAATGGGACACCTATAAAGTGGTTAGGGGATGGAATAGACTGACACATTTAAAAGGTAAAATCAAATAGGTTTTCATAAGTGATTAACCTGTTTGCATTTGCTATATAGTAAAAGCAGCTGTCAGTAAGGTATATTTTGTAGGAAAGCCACAGTCTAAAATTCACATTTCCTCTTATCTCAGTGCTTGCCAAATTTCCCAGAAACACTGATGTCAATTAGGAAAACACATTTTTTTCCATATAACAATTTTTTTTTAAGCTTTTGAGTTAGTTTACTGGTGAAAATGCCCTGAAGAAATTACCAGTTGGCCAATAAATTCAGCATATGTTCAGTGTCTTTATAAAGAAAAAATCATCTTGTCTTCCCAATAAGTCCCCATGATGTTATAATTTCTTCCAACTTCCTAAAAAATATAAAGAAACAATGCTAGAGAAGCACTGGCAATAACCTGCTAGAGCTGAGGTGGGCAAACTATGGCCTGTGGGCCACATCCCGCCCGCAGGACCATCCTTCCCGGCCCTTGAGCTCCTGGCTGGGGAGGCTAGCCCCTGGCCCCTCCCCTGCCGTCCCCCCGCCCCCGCAGCCTCAGTTTGCCATGCCAGCGCTCTGGGCGGCGGGGCTGTGAGCTCCTGCCGGGCAGCGCGGCTGCGAGAGCCGCCAGCCTGCCCCGGTGCTCTAGACTGTGCGGCGGCATGGCTGGCTCCAGCCGGGCGGCGCAGCTGCCAGTCCTGGTGCTCTGAGTGGCATGGTAAGGGGGCAGGGAGCGGGGGGGTTGGATAAGGGGCAGGGGGTTCTGGGGGGCAGTCAGCGGACAGGGAGCGGTTGGATAGGCGTGGGAGTCCCAGGGGGCGGGGGTGTAGATAGGGATCTGGGCAGTCATTGGACAGGGAACAGGGGGTGTTGGATAGGGGGTGGGATCCCAGAGGGGGCGGTTAGGGGCGGGGGGGCCAGGAGGGAGCAGTCAGGGGACAAGAAGCAGGGGGGTTGGATGGGTCGGGGGTTCTGAGGGGGGTAGTCAGAGGGCGGGAAGTGGGAGGGGGCAGATAGGGGGCGGGGGCTAGGCTGTTTGGGGAGGCACAGCCTTCCCTACCCAGCCCTCCATACAGTTTCGGAACCCCGATGTGGCCCTCAGGCCAAAAAGTGTGCCCACCCCTGCACTAGAGCCAGTATCTCTGCAATCTCCCAATTGCTACTATAGTGTGAAACATACTTTTCTGACACCATCACTAAAGATGTTTGTGTAATGTAGAACATGTTCCTTGTCCTGTAAACCACCCCACACTGCTCGGACTATTTACATAAAGAAGTCTGTGGTATAGTTCTGCATATTTGGACATGTTTGTATTATTCTAATACAGGTCCATTAAAAATATTAGCTTTCTCCAATTGTCTCTTATCTATATAGCTCTGGGTTTGTCTAGATTATTTACATTGTATTATGAACAGTAACAGATGATATAAGCAGTAGATTGTCTAAAGTATGATCCGGTCTTTGGAAAGTTATAATTGATTCATTTCTAATCATTGCTGATTTACTCCGGGAACAATAGCATTTTCCAGATAGGATTTTTTTTTAAAATGTGCAACCCCTGGAGCACTGCATAAGGGTTTGTGAATAATTCAATAAAATAATAAATAAATGCATGAGTAGGAGGTTATAAAGTCTCTTCTTCCCAAGGGTTGAGGAAACTAATCGTTTAAGCTCATGCCTGGCTTTAAATGTGTGGAGTCGTCTCATTGACCTCGACATGACTAATCACATTAGCTCATGCTTAAGTGCTTTGCTGGACTGGGCCTACTACACCAAGCTCTAACTCCACTGTGTGTTACACACATGGATTAACCAAGCGCTGTCCTTAGTTAATTGTTGTGTTGAAAGCCATAAGCATATTTGTGTCTAGTGACTTCTAATGACTATGGAGAGTGCTAGCATATGTGATTCCCACACTTGTGTTGATTTGTTTTCCATGGGGTTTTGCAATGTGTGAGGAAGCCATTTGCACAATATGTAGCCTTCTCATAATGCTTCAGTTACTGTGGAGAAAATCCCAAGAGAAGACCTGCTTTAGTTATCCTGACCTCATGCTACTTCTTCCCTGAGGCATTACAAAGAGTAGGTAGGAAGGAGATTAATGGTTAGGGCACTAGTCTGGGACTCAGGAGACTTGGATTCAATTCCTGGCTCAACCACAGCCATTCTCTGGGACCTTAGGCAAGTCACTTAGTCTCCCTTGTGCCTCAGTTTCTCATCTGTAAATGGGAATAGTAATTCCCTATCTCACAGAGTGCTGCAAGGATACAATCTATTCCTCAGGTACTATAGTGGTGAGGACCACGTAGAAGTACATAGATAGTGGAAAATACAAATGCTGAAATATTTAGGTTTATTAAAGTTGGATCAGCAACTTTTGGCCTTCATCTCAGTTCCAACAGCATTCAGTTCTACAGCCCTGCTACTTATGTCATTAATTGCTGTCTACATTTATGGTCCTCAGAAAAAGAAAAAAGGGAAGAAAAGTGGGAAGAAGAAAAAGGAGAAAGATTTGACTCCCGACAGGTAAAGAATGCACCTGTTCACTCTAAGAGTTACATAATGATGAAATTATGTATCCTTTATATTTGCCACACTGCCAAACCCTTTTCATTTTGTTTAATTACAAAAGGACAGTGTCAGAACTGGTAGGTTTACATTTCAACCTACCCATGCCAGCAGCCTCACACACATGAGGAACCCTACAATAAACAGAACCATTTTAATAACCGCTATAAATATCCACAGATGTCTAGAAAATAAAACAAACCCATCATGAATTTGCAAAATGTTCATTTTAGTCTCTGAAATATTTCAAAGAAAAATCCATTTCTGCGTTGTCAGTAAATGCCACATCGCCTCTTGACTGATAGGTTTGTAGTGCTACCCATTACAAGACAAATGCTGCTTTGATGGTATACATTGTACAGTAATGACCTGTGTGTGTTTCCCTTTAATTGTACTGTTTTCAGTAGTTTGTACAAGCCAAGGCCCTGATCCTGTAAAGACTTACACATGTACTTCAACAGCCAGACTTCATTGACACCAATAGGACTACTCAGTGCATAAACATAGCATGCGTGTAAGTCTTTGCAGGCTCTTGGGCCCAATTCTTTAATGAAGACCCTTTTACTGACCCTTTTACTTTTATTCCCCCAGCCCCTCACCAGCAGGTGCAGGAACACCTGGCAGTCTCAGATGTCTACAGATTTTCCATCCAATTTAAAGTCCCTGAGAAGAGAGGCTGTAGCCAGCTCTAGTGAAATACCACAATAAAGCAGCCTTTGTTTCTCATGTAAAAAGTACATGTCATAGATCAGTCGTATTTCTTGTCTGACCAACATAAATTCTTGAGGGCACCTTACAATTTGTTAAATATTTCTGTTCTGAGGGCAGAGTTTATTTTACTTGAGGGGTTCGAGCGAATTCCATGTTTTAACACCTGCATTTTCAACATTCACATAATACATCTACTGATAATCTGCCCATTTTTCTCTTGTACGTAGAATACAAACCTATGCTGAGTTATCACAACTAGCACTAATTTATCTAGTAGCAGCGTGGAACAGGGACAGATGGCGCTCCTAGGGCAGCAGGACGCAAGAGCACTGTAGAGACAAGTATGCTCAGCACGTGGTGGAAAGAAGTGCCTTGCAGTGTGCTCCAATCCCATTCACTTGTATAGGATTTAGCACCACTGGGCCCTTTGGGCACTACTGCAATACAATCGATCAAGAAGGGGGTCTTATTTTGGTTTCAAATGTAAAAATCTCTTAAGCCAAATAAGTAAGTGTTGAAGAAATATTTCATGGAAGTGTATGGAAGATGACCTCTCATACCATATAACAGCTCCAGGGTCTATCAAGTAAATGCATATGCACTTTTACATATATAAACATACACTTATACAGCTGTAATGCTGATGCCTCTGGGTGGGTCAGCAGCATCAAGGATTGAATTTGGGACCTCTGGATCTTAATGCATGAGGCTCTACTGCCTGAACTAAAACACCCAACTCTCTTAGCCAAGGCTGTAGCAAGCACAATCAACCTCTACTTGACCTACCCACCTTTAGAGGGAGACAGAGTGCCACACCAAACAGGCATGGCTTACTCAGAAACTATGTAATTATTATAATACTGTGCTATTAGTGACTATTATTTTAATACTATATTATATGCTTTGTAGTAGCTAGCTTGTTGTGGTAGTTTCTTTGGCCTTTAAGTTTCACACATTGCTCGTGCCTGCTGTTCAGGAGAAGGGGTAACATTTCAGAAATAGCCAAGAGGGGCTCATGTCTATCTTTGTGTGTTTTTACATGGTAGAGAAACACAGGAGTTTAAATCAATAGAAGGGACTGCGCATAACACACTTCCACATGGAGGAGACGCAGTTCATGCATCATTAAAATTTGCACATTTAAAATAATAAAGCAGGAAATGCAGAAGTTATGGCTCTTACAGCAGTGCTATCTTGTCCACATTATACCTGCTGTACATTTTGTGATATACACCTAACATAAAAATCATCACGTTATACATTCAGCTATGAAAACAAGAACCACACTGGCAGCGTTAATGTTGTAGGCACATTAAATTTTGCATTTCCTTATTACTGCTTATGTATTAATTATGCACTGTGTGGACATAAGAATTTTTAAATGAAATGTCTATTGGAAAACACACGAGACATGAAATTAAAGGTTTATTGATTTTATTGGCCAACTGATACCTATTATTAAATATTTATATTCTTTTAGTAGGACTGGTAACCAAAATTATTAAAGGCATGGAAAGACTTCCTTAGGAGACACTGAACAGATTGGAACTGTTTAGCTTGAAGACGAGATGAATAAGAGATGATGTTGGTATACAAAATAATGAAAGATCTAAAGAAGGTCAAGTTAGGCATTCTTATTTACCCTCAAAATATAAGACGATGACCTTCAATAAAAATGGAAGGCAATATACTTATACAGTGTGCAAAGAATTATTTCCTCAAAGCAATTTTAATTAGTCTGTAGATCTCATTGCCACAAAATATCATTGAGGCCGAGAGTTTAGCAGGATACCAAAAAAAGAGAGAGAAAAAAATTCAAGGGTATAAATCCTCATTTTTTAGGTCAAAAGACACCCACAAATTGACAGGAGATAGGAAGAAACTTCCTCAATGAGCATGTTATTCCATAATTGTCCACTGCATGATTTTTCTCACCTGCCTCTACAACATTTGGCTCTGGCCCCCATCAGGGAGAATACCAAACTAGGTGGACCATTGGTTGATCCAGTATAATAAAGTATGTGATGTTCTTAAAGGAGTGGAAATTGGTCTATTGAAAACAGATTAAATTCCAGGAAAATTAATGAATTACTAATTGCGGAAGCATAATGTTATGTGCTGTTATTAGGATTTTAAAAGAATTTCTCAGTAATTGATATTAATGAATGATTACAACAGGAGTCAGTGATATTAATGAATGATTACAACAGGAGTCAGTGATCTTCATCACCTGGAAACAGGTAGTCATGACTGCTATAAGAAATCATGTGGTATATAAGGAAATAAAAGTGTAGGACTATTACTTAACGGGGAAGAGAACAAATAACAGATGAGTCAGAAAAGTCAATAATGATTAAATATTGACAGCGATAATCAATTTTACCTTCCAGTAAAAAATTACATATTATAAAGCTAAAGATGTGTAAATGTTCCATTTAGTTTTGTTACTGACGGATTGGACTGTTTTTGCAGACCTCTAGAATTTTCTGAAATTATGTATCTTGTCTGTAGGACAATTGATTCTCTGTACGAGGAACTAGTAGAAGGAGGATTACTAATAAAGCCCAAGACAGTGAAACTCTCTGATTATGTTGGTAATGTATACATTTTTAAATGTCTTACATACCAGAGCTAATATCTTGAATATTATGAGAACACTTCATCCATAGTGAACTCCAGTTACACTAGTTTGGCTGCTTATACAAGATGGATGAAATAGATTGAATGAAACAGTTGACCAAAAACTCAAGTCAGAATAAATTCAACCCTTTTTTTTTTTATTTGAAATGTGGGTCTGTTTTCTGTATTTTTAAACATGTTTGCATGCCACTACTTCGTCATTCCTGAGTTTGCCAGGTGCCAGAAAGAGAAGTACCAAAATATTGTAAGAAGCTGCTCTCATGTTATTTACAGTCCAGACATAACCAAGATTTCAGGAAAACCTTTTCCTGGGAGATTTCCAGTTCAAAGATATTTGGACTTTGAGCATCCAAGTGTTTGTATGTTTTATCTAATGAAACATGCAAACCTTCCAAGGTTCACTAATCACCATGACCAGTCAAGTCAAGAATGAAATGAAGTACAGTTGCAGTTTCAATAAGATTCCGGGACAAGCGTCTAAAGTTAGACACCCAAATCAAAAGAAGCCTGATTTTCAGAGGTGCTCAGTACCCACAATTTGTACTGTTGAAGTGCCTAGCTATGGAGGTAAGCACTTGCTTTATATACCCACCTTTGAAAATTCTGAATTTTAGGCTGTCACAAGTAGCTGTCAGATGTCAGTTACCATTCAAGCAGCTGCGGGCAATATTGGCAAGACAATGGAACCTGAGGGCATAGCGACCTTGTGTGTCCAAAATATTTTCCAGAAAATAAAATAGTCGCCAATATTATACAGCCTCACATACACGGATAGAAAACCTCAAGGTAAAGCACCATAGAAAGATCTGAGTGCAGTGGGGCTAGTGTTCAGAGAAGAAATGCAATCTCACAGGTTGCACCGTGGCTTGATACGCTCTCTGATTGTTTTGGGCCATTCCCTAAAACTGAACAAGCTGCAATATATCAGGGGAAGAACCCACTAATTTAAAGGACCACAATTAAAGAGCTTGTCAGTACCTAGCACGTACAGTGCATCTGGCCATTAATATGGTATAGATCTAAGCAGGAAAATCTGGAGTCTCTCATATCAGCTGCAAGTGCCATGTTTTTATAAACTGTTAAAAGCAGCATTTATTGCCAACAGAGTCCTTGGCCACTCTCGAGAATGAGCTGGTATTGGTATTCTAGTCACTGCATACTCATTAAAGAGCATAGAGTGCTGAGAGTAGTAATGGAAGCTTCTCATTATTATTGCACTCGCCCAACCACTACCAGCTGTCCTTCCCAAGGTCGTTTATGGCTGACAGACATTTCAATCACAGACACTTTGAAAGACCATCTTGGCCAACAGGATAGTTAGTGGCTGGTAACATTGTCGAATTTTGGAAAAATCAAAACATCCCCTCACAATTTTAATAAAACACTCAGCACCAAAACCTCAAGCGCACCAACTGGAGAGGTGGGTAGGGGGGCAATGATGGCTTTGAGCCATCTTTGTAATCCCTTGATCCTGAAGCTGTCAGGAGTCAGTTTGGCTCCTGTCATAGTTTAGGGTAGCCTCAGGGCTGCTCTAAGTTACATAAAAGTAGCACTGACCTACTAGGAGCCACTACACTGGGTGGGGGATCACTGTAATACAGAGTGGAGATATCCCATCTCCTAGAACTGGAAGGGACCTTGAAAGGTCATCGAGTCCAGCCCCCTGCCTTCACTAGCAGGACCAAGTACTGATTTTGCCCCAAATCCCCAAGTGGCCCCCTCAAGGATTGAACTCACAACCCTGGGTTTAGCAGGCCAATGCTCAAACCACTGAGCTATCCCTCCCCCCCAGAGTGCTCATAGCCAGCACATCCCCACACAGCCCCTACTCTGGGTAGGCAGGGAGGAGGCATAGAGCTGTCAAAGCCAGCCCTGCCCCAGCAGAAGATTCTCTCATGTTCAGGGAATTCAGCTTTCCATTTAGGGCAGCTGTAAGTCCCACTTGCACTGCTAGAGTGATACAAATGGTACTTAGCATTTCCCAGGAGCGAGGCCTAAAATTTTTGGCTTGATATCAAATCAAAAGCAACATTTAAAGTTACAAGGTTAGAGTTATAGCCCATAGAGAAATAAATGCGTGCCCTTCAGCCCTGAGTCCTGAAATCCTAGAAAGGTTGCTCACTCACTCACGGTTCTGGGGGAGAAGACAAAGGGCAGAAGCCACACAGTGAGTAAAGGTACTGAAACGTCCATCCCTATGACAAACCGACATTGCTGAACTAATTTTCTTGGTGACCTTATCTAAATTAGTCAGAGACTATCCATCATGATTTATGGCCAGTTGCAATTAAACCCTTTGATGCCTTCTAATTAAATCTCTGAAGATTAATTTCTGGCTAGTTCTTTTGATTTCTCCTTAAATAAAAGATAAAACCTGAAATGAATTTTACCCTCAAAGGGGGAGGGGAGGCTATGCCAGTGCTTGTCCATCTCCTTGCCCAAACTATGACTGTATCTCTCAACTCTCTCTCATTTTATACCTAATTTTACATCTATCCCAGATAAGCTGGATGTTCTTCCTTCCTATTTGTAAGTTATCATCATCAAAATACAAAATAGTATTAGTTACAGAACATGTTATTTTATGCTAAAGAAATGAATCCTTCTGAAATGTATTTTTCCTGCACTATTAGTGTATGTCTGCACTGGAGCTGGAGGTGAAATTTCCAGCTCGCGGTGTAGTCTTAGCTTCACGAGTACAATCTTGTCTGAAACCCTAGGTATGTACTTGGTGCGGCTAGCCCATCCCATCGCTACACTGCTATTTTTCGCGAGCTAACATGCATCTACTCAAGCTGGAAGTTACCCCTCCAGATCCAGCGTAGACATAGCCTTAATTTTCTTGCTTGTGTCCCATCCTTCTGGATCTTTGTCCCACTATGTCCTATATGTGATTACAGCTCTCTAACGAGATGAGGCAGGACTCTCGTTTTAGACTGCTTCAGTCTGCAGCAGTGCTAAGTTTAAATAAAAAAGGTGAAGTGCAATGCAAAAAACAAACATTGAACTGAACACAGACTGCTGTGCTGAGTGTCCCCACTAACTGAGATGTGGTGGGAATAATGGAGGCAGGCAGCATTCAGAAAAAAAAATTAAGTAACCTTTTAAACAATATATTTTTCCCTCTTTGAAATCCCTTAGATACATCTTGGTTCATTGGTGATTCCAAAAATATGACATCTCAACTCCCCAAATTCTCTATTGATGTGATTTATGGTGTCAGTAATGATTCTTTTGTGAACCACAAAGTTTCTTTAAAAGGTTATTTAAGACTTATTTCTCTGCTGCATGCCCTCCACAACCTGCTTAGTAGGGAGAGTCAGCACAGGAATGTTTGCTTAACTTCATTTTCCTTCTAGGCCTGTATTCCATGGCAACATTCCCCTACCTGAGTCCCTTTCCCATGGCAGAACTGGGTTTGCTGAGAGCATGCAAAATTTGTATTCCGTGGTAGTTTTTCATTATTTGAATTATGCACTTTATAACAATACAGTGTCACATTTATTAAGCCCATGCTTCCTCCCTGCAGGCGAGTACAGCTATCTGGGGACTACGCTTCGTCAGGTAGATATAGAGCCAATGCCCTCTCTCACAGATGTCAGACAGCTAATAGCACTGTATGGAATATTGCCATTAGGTAAGAGCACAGCAAAAATTACTAAAGGGCAGAATATGATGGTTTGCTTCCTGCCAGTAACATACATTTTTACTAGCTTTGACAGTGCTTGATTGATTGTAGTCTAAAGCATTTTGCAGTATAATTGTTTTTCAATTAAGTGTTCTGAGTGAAGGCCATATCATTTTAATAGTGTATAAAAGAGCATGCACATGCTATTGTCAGGTATTGCATTTCTTTGCCATCTCTGTTTGCATTTTAACAGTTTGTGAATGGCAGCACATAAAGGAAATCACATGGGAAAGATAATAGCTAAAACAAGCTCCAGTGATTAAAATCAATCAAGTTAAGGGAAGGGCTAAGGTTGCAATTTACCTTTTACAAGCTGGCTAATGTTACCTGGCACCAAACAAGGTGAGCAGTTAAGGAATTAGTCTGAGTAGATTCCAGATAGCTGAAAGAGAGCACTTTTAAATGTCCTTGTCGTTTTAAATGCCAGCCACTATTAATATGAAACAAAACTTAGTTGGGTTTTTTTAAAACATACTGTCTGCCCCAATATTTTTCTCAAGACTGACAGGATGACTGTAGGCCAACCATGGGGAATACAGGCACTTACTACATAAAGGGGCTTTGCATGTGCTATTTATAATTTTCTTTCATAATGTTTCCACTTTTGGGAGACCTCTGTCAGAGGACAGGCAAGTTCTCAGCCAGCCAACTCAGTCCTATGTAGCCTCATTCTCTGCCACTCAGTCCACTTGTTCCACCTCAGGCCAGAATGTCCCTGGCTCTTGTTTTAGTGTTGGGATGGAGGGGAGCAGGGAGCCTTCTCTTCCCCTCCCCTCCCTTGTGTGTGCCTTTAATAAAGACCAGGGACAAACGCAATCCTTGCGCTCAGGCTGCTCTCGCTGTACACACTGGAACACACTGTGTGCATTCCATGGTGCCAGCCCCCTCTGCACGGGCACACAGGGTGGGCAGAGTGCACCAAGGGGAGCAGGCTGCACCATACAGAAGACTCTTCCCACCCTACAACAATGGGAATTTGGAAAGGAGGGAGCGAGAGCTTTCCCTCAAAGGGCTTGTCCTTCCGTAGCAAGTTAGATTGTATTAGTTAATTTGACTCCTCAAGGCTGAGTTCCAACATTACGTTAAATGGAACTTTGCAGTCAGCATAGACAGGGACCTTCATTTTAAGACCACGTCAGCTGGTCATTGGTTAACTCTACTAGACCCATAGGTTTAACCAGCTAATACAAAGATAAACATGACATCCCTGTCTACACTGCAAGGTCATGTTTTAACCTAATTTTCTAGGATAATCAAGCCCAAAGACTGCTCCTGCCAAGGTAAGAGGGGCCCATAAACCTCCTCCCATTAATTGGAGAGAAACTGTGAAAGAGGAAAAATACCCTCAACCAGTAAAAGTATAGACTGTATTTGCAATAGCAAATGTATGTTATATTATATATATATATATATTTTGCCTGAAGCCAAAAAGTCTCAGGAATTATTTCACCTTTGGGTGGTATTTAATGGATGACATTTTACTTAACTGGCCTCAGAACTACCGTAGTTAATCATTGTGTATATAGATATAGAGAGAGAGAGAGAAAAAGCTTTCCCAAAAATATTCACCTGATAGAGAAAATTTCAGCCCAAAAGGAATCAGAAAATTATAAGCAGTTGAAAGGAGACTTTTTAATGGAAGTTACATTTCTCTAGAGGGGTTTCTATTGCTCCATTATAATCAATGTATAATAGTAATAAATTGGTATGAAATGACCAAAAATATTCATATAACTTGAGAGGTTGGTAACTTCACTGCATGGTTCATGGTGCTGGAATAAAGGCTTACGATGGCATTCATCTTAATACTTTGTTCACTGTAATTTATTTGGCTACTTTAAGTCATTAACACATTGATGGATGGGTTTGTTTTCACTTTTAATAGCATTGTTAGCTAAACAGTCGCCCCTCCTTCTGTAGTGGTTGTAGGAGTTGGAGTTTCTCTTGCTCTCAGTACCTGGAATAGAACTTTTCCAGAACTGGCAAAGCTCCCGCAAGGGGGTTTTAACCTTCTGGACTTTTTCCCCCTACCAATTAGCTGGCAGACAGAAAGTTTGAAAACCCTCAGCATGTGATGAGAGGCAGAACTGTTCAAGTTACTTTGGAGTGGTAATCTCTACATCAAGATAAGGGCATGTTTTTATGTGGCGAGTAAAAGGCACTGATTTTATTGGACCATCAAGGGAGAGGCAATTTATATGTTTGCAGTTAAGTTTACTGTCTACTGTCCAAATTCTATTATGAGGGATGCTGACCATAAGATACTAAATATTTTTGTGGCTTTGTCCATGACAGCACAGATGCTGGGTCCTGCCTCCTCACTGACAGGCATAATGGCAACTAGCATTCAGCATTTACCAACTCTCTACGCCTCCTTTCTCCAATCCCTCCCTCACTAAGAGCAATGAGCAATGCAGAGGAAGATAACCTCTGTTCCATCGCATCTTGTACCATCTGGCTCTCAATGAGGGAAGAAATCTCACCTGCACCTCTTGCAGCAGCACTTTCTCATTGGAGCATTAGGCACTTTTTCCTTCTCTCGCTGAGGAAATCGCCGATCAGTCAGTGGAGCAAAGCAGTGGCTGAAACAATGTCCAGAAGTGCAGCAGAAAACAGCTGCTCAGCTTGCTTAGAAGGGAGAGAAGCTCACCTCGAGTAGAGATTCTCCTCAAAGAAGTGTCTGGGGTGGCTACCAGCCTTTGAAATTGGAATCTGTGAAAGAGTCAGAGGTGCTTGGCCCTTCCTTTTCATTACCTCAGGCTCCCTCTTTTCAGTCAGGCTTCTGTCTCTCCTCCTCCCTCTCTAGGGTGGCTTTCCATAGGATGCCACTATACAAAACCCAATTTGTGCAGTCACAGCCAGAGCCACAAAAAAGCATGTGACATTGCCCCTTCCCTGCTAAATTGCTTTCTGTGGCTCTGTTAGGACAGTGCAGACACCATCCCCATTTGGCTTTCCAAGCCCAGGCTTCAACAATACTCACTGATCCAACTATCAAGGTAGAACAGGCAACCTCATTTCTTTCAGATCAGAAGAGCTTAAACTGGAGAAGCAAAGGAGAGAGCCGTAGAGAGCAGTGAAATCTTGGATGGTGATTGGTCATCATCCTCCCTGTCAGAGCAAGTGAAGAGGAGGAACCCAGCATCTGCACTGTCTCAACCAAAAAAAGCAGAGAACAGAAAGCAGATTAGCCACTAAATGGGTATATGCCATGCCTCTACTCATAAATGAAGTAGCAGAGTTCTAGATAGGGCTTAATCTTTCCGTGTTGGAGAATGACATGACTTAACACGCACAGCAATCCCACTCCCGGGTGCTGTCATTGCCCAGCTCAGTCAGCTACATTCCATTCCTACAATCAAGGGATCAGACTCTCCCACACTTACTAAAAGCAGAAATATATAAAGAGAAAAATTTCCAAAAAAAGGGTAGCGAGAGAAGAAAGGGGCAAAAGAAAGACGGGTGACATCTGGTTTTAAATTACAGACGATCGCTCATCAGGAAAATACTCCAATTAGTTTGTTTTCTTATGGAAGTTGGAAAGTGTCATTTTTGGCGCAGATAACAGATTCTGCTATTGTAACATATGACAGGAATTTCCTCCCCTTTCCAATTATGAAGTGGAGAACAGCTCTGAGGTAGAATGTTTGTCTCCTCTTTTAAATTAGACCACAGGTATACCTACAACCACACATCTGCCTGACAGCCAACAGGCAGTCAGTTAACAGTTCGGTGTAATTGAAGGCAGATGTGTACTGTGCATAGTGTCGGGCTTGTCTTCTGCATGTAACTATGTGTCTCATTTTCATTTCATTTCATTTCAATGCCCATATCCAATATTAAGCAAAGTGAAACGCTGGCCCTGGACCTGAGAAGAATTTTGCTGAAAGTCACAATTAAAAGAAGTTCAGTACTATTGGTTTTCCTGCCACGAACAAAGGCTAACATATTCTACAGCTGTAAAGTGAATTCTACACCACTTGCTCTACGTTAGTGAGATGAAGAGTTCACATTATGAAATATTTATCAGGAAGAAAAACTGAAGAATCATTCACCATTACATTTATGGCAGACGTAAATGAAAGCAATAATAGTGCCTTATTACTTTTTATAGGTTCTCAAGCAGTACATGAGAAGGCTCCTTTGGTGAAAGCCCTGTTGCTAGCTGGGCCCACAGGAGTAGGAAAGAAAATGCTGGTGCATGCCCTCTGCACAGAAACAGGAGCCAATCTCTTCAACTTGTCTGCCTCTAACATTGCTGGGAAATACCCAGGCAAGAGTGGTCTGCAAATGATGCTCCACATGGTGTTCAAGGTACTGTATTTTTTGACAGCTGATTCTCACTAGTCTGTTGTGTGCTTTTTTATTTCTTCTCTTAAAACTCCTGTGGAATCATATCCTACTTCCTTTTAAATAAGTTCCACTTTTCAAATACTGGACTCAATCCAGGGGCAACTGGGTGATATTAGATGGCTTGCATTTTATATTAGGTCCAACTAGGAGATCCAGTGGTCCCTTCTGGCCTTAAAATCCATGAATCTATAATAGGTAAGAGTGTATGATGCCCTTGAAATGTCCACATTTCATTCCACTTCCCCTTGTGGATGATAAATCACCTTATGCCCATTTTCTCAACTTCAAAGAATTAGATCTTCAACAAGCCAGTTGCTCTGGGTTTAAAATAAAGCCAAGAACCAGAGTCAGAGTACACCAAAAAGGTGGCACAACTGTCCAAGGTCAAAACAAATCACATCCCAGATTTGAAACTCCCTTATGGCTTTCAAATTTCCTTAAAACAATGTTCTGACAACCAATACGTTCACCACTGTGGAGGATTTAATGCCCCAAGGGAAATCACTTGGTGTAAGAAGGTTTTTCCATGTCACCACTTGAATGATCTTTGAATTACCTTGAGTATGAAAAGCATTATATAAAACAAAATTTTGTTCTGTGTTTCTGTTTCCTTCAATCAGGAATATTTATTTGAGATGCAACATGTAGTCAAATAATGCTAGCTATTGTTGGGTGTATATTTCTTGCACAGGAGTCACTACGAGTGGCTCTCTGCTACACAGCTGTCTGGTTAGCTGTAGTCGTCATTTTGAAAAAAGGAATTCTAGCTTAGAATTACAGGAACAAAAATGTAAGATAATATATGATGGGCTTGGAAATGAAACCATGTATATTAATTATGAACATATCCAGAACCCTTACTTATGGACATAGTCAGGGCCCAATTTCTTCCTTATTCCATGATCTTCACATTTCTGATGAGAAAGGGTGTGGGACTACAGTCCGAGGAGGAATCCTTTAAAATTGAGACAAAAAAACAAATAAGATCTCCCTTTCCCAGTGACAGAATCCCCAGAAGAGATTATGGATTCAGAATCCTTTTCTCCAGAAAGGAAACGATCATAGAATCATAAAAGATTAGGGTTGGAAGATACCTCAGGAGGTCATCTAGTCCAACCCCCTGCTCAAAGCAGGACCAACCCCAATTAAATCATCCCAGCCAGGACTTTGTCAAGCCAGGCCTTAAAAACCTCTAAGGATGGAGATTCCACCACCTCCCTAGGTAACCCATTCCAGTGCTTCACCACCCTCCTAGTGAAATAGTTTTTCCTAATATCCAACCCTCCCCCACTGCAACTTCAGACCATTGCTCCTTGTTCTGTCATCTGCCACCACTGAGAACAGTCTAGATCCATCCTGTTTGGAACCCCCCTTCAGGTAGTTGAAGACTGCTATCAAATCCCCCTTCACTCTTCTCTTCTGCAGACTAAATAAACGCAGTTCCCTCAGCCTCTCCTCATAAGTCATGTGCCCCAGACCCCTAATCATTTTTATTGCCCTCCGCTGGACTCTCTCCAATTTGTTCACATCCTTTCTGGGGCCCAAAACTGGACTCAATACTCCAGATGTGGCCTCACCAGTGCCGAATAGAGAGGAATAATCACTTCCCTCGATCTGCTGTCAATGCTCCTACCAATGCAGCCCAATATGCCGTTAGCCTTCTTGGCAACAAGGGCACACTGTTAACTCATATCCAGCTTCTCATCCACTGTAACCTCTAGGTCCTTTTCTGCAGAACTGCCGCTTAGCCAGTCGGTCCCCAGCCTGTAGCAGTGCATGGGATTCTTCCATCCTCAGTGCAGGACTCTGCACTTGTCCTTGTTCAACCTCATCAGATTTCTTTTAGCCCAATCCTCCAATTTGTCTAGGTCATTCTAGACCCCTATCCCTACCCTCCAGCATATCTACCTCTCCCCCCAGCTTAGTGTCATCCGAACTTGCTGCAGGTGCAATCCATCCCATCATCCAGATCATTAATGAAGATGTTGAACAAAACCAGCCCCAGGACCGACCCCTGGGGCACTCCACTTGATATCGGCTGCCAATTAGACATCGAGATGTTGATCACTACCCGTTGAACCCGACGATCTTGCCAGTTTTCTATCCACCATATAGTCCATTCATCCAATCCATACTTCTTTAACTTGCTGGCAAGAATACTGTGGGAGACTGTATCGAAAGCTTGGCTGAAGTCAAGGTATATCACGTCCACCGCTTTCCCCATATCCACAGAGCCAGTTATCTCATCATAGAAGGCAATCAGGTTGGTCAGGCATGACTTGCCCTTGGTGAATCCATGTTGACTGTTTCTGCTCACCTTCCTCACCTCCAAGTGCTTCAAAATGGATTCCTTGAGGACCTGCTCCATGATTTTTCCAGGGACTGAGGTAAGGCTGTAGTTCCCTGGATTCTCCTTCTTCCCATTTTTTTTTTTAAATGATGAGCACTATATTTGCCTTTTTCCAATCATCCGGGACCTCCCCCGATCGCCATGAGTTTTCAAAGATAATGGCCAATGACTCTGCAATCACATCAGCCAACTCCTTCAGCACCCTTGGATGCATTAGATTCGGCCCCATGGACTTGTGCATGTCCAGCTTTTCTAAACAGTCCTTAACATGCTCTTTCACTAATGAGGGCTGCTCACCTCTTCCCCATATTGTGCTGCCCAGTGCAACCATCTGGGAGTTGACCTTGTCTGTGAAGACCGAGGCAAAAAGAGCATTGAGTACTTCAGCTTTTTCCACATCATCTGTCACTAGGTTGCCTCCCCCATTCAGTAAGGGTCCCACACTTTCCCTGACCTTCTTGTTGCTAACATACCTCTAGAAACCCTTCTTGTTACCCTTTGCATCCCTTGCTAGCTGCAACTCCCATTGTGCTTTGGCATTCCTGATTACAACCCTGCATACTCGAGCAATATATTTATACTCCTCCCTAGTCATCTGTCCAAGTTTCCACTTCTTGTAAGCTTCCTTTTTGTGTTTAAGCTCACCAGAGATTTCTCCATTAAACCAAGCTGGTTGCCTGCCATATTTGCTATTCTTTCTGCACACCAGGATGGTTTGTTCCTGCACCCTCAATAAGGCTTCTTTAAAATACAGCCAGCTCTCCTGGACTCCTTTCCCCCTCATATTAGCCTCCCAGGGAATCCTGCTCATCAGTACCCTAAAAGTCAAAGTCTGCTTTTCTGAAGACCAGGGTCCGTATTCTGCTGCTCTCCTTTCTTCCTTTTGTCAGGATCCTGAATTCAACCATCTCGTGGTCACTGCTGCCCAGGTTGCCACCCACTTCTACTTCCCCTGCCAATTCTTCCCTGTTTGTGAGCAGCAGGTCAAAAGGAGCATACCCCTAGTTGGTTCCTCCAGCACTTGCACCAGGAAGTTGTCCCCAACACACTCCAAAAACTTCCTGGATTGTCTGTGCACTGCTGTATTGCTCTCCCAGCAGATGTCAGGAGGATTGAAGTCCCCCAGAAGAACCAGGGCCTGTGATCTGGAAACTTCTGTTAGTTGTCCAAAGAAAGCCTTGTCTACCTCATTCTCCTGGTCTGGTGGTCTAAAGCAGATGCCCACCACATCACCCTTGTTGCTCTCACCTCTAAACTTAACCCAAAGACTCTCAACAGGCTTTTCTCCAGTTTCATACTGGAGCTCTAAGCAATCATATTGCTCTCTTATATACAGTGCAACTCCTCCACCTTTTCTCCCCTGCCTGTCCTTCCTGAACAGTTTATACCCATCCATGACAGTGCTCCAGTCATGTGAGTTACCCCACCAAGTCTCTGTTATTTCAATCACATCATAGTTCCTTGACTGCCAGGACTTCCAATTCTTCCTGCTTGTTTCCCAGGCTTCTTGCATTTGTGCACATGCACCTAAGATAACTAGCTGATTGCCCTACTTTCTCAGTATGGATCAGGAGGCCTTCCCTGTTGCACCCTCCTCCTTGTGTTTCCTCCCAGTATCCCACTTCCTCACTTACCTCGGGGCTTAGGTCACCATCCCCCAGCAAACCTAGTTTAAAGCCCTCCTCACTAGGTTAGCAAGCCTGCCTGCGAAGATGCTCTTTCCTCTCTTCGGTAGGTGGATTCCATCTCTTCCTAGCAATCCTTCTCCTCCTCTTGGGAGTGGTGGTCATGGAACCCCCATCCCTAGGACAATGCATCCCATACCTTCCGGTCGATGGGGTCTCCTTCTGATCTCTTCCCTCAGATGACTCTTCCAAACCATTCTCTGACATAATACCTGTGCAGAAAGCCTGAAAACAGTTTCTTACCTCTATCTGCATTGGGGGTACATGGGTTCTCCTCTTTCTTCTTCTGGAGGTCACATGCTGCCAATTTTCTTCCCCGTTCTGCACTGCCCTCTCTGATTCTTCAGCATGCTGTTCCTGCAGTACCAAACGCTGACTTCTATCCAGAAAAATCTTTATTTTCTCTGATGCAATGCAGGATTGATACTTGGGTCTCTAGTCCTTTAACCTTGTCTTCCAATATGGAGACCAGTTTGCACTTCGTAGAGACGAAGTTGCTTCTGTTCTCTGGGAGAAAGACAAACATGGCACATCCCGTGCAGGTCACAACAGCTGATCGCTCACTATCCATATTGTCTTCCTTCTAAGAGCCTCTTCAGATGTTGCATTTACTGCTCACAGAAGCCTGAAAGGCAAAAACACTCTGTGGGAACTTCCCCCAAGTGAACTCCCAGGCAAACTCCCTCTGTTTGCCTGTCCTCTGTTCGCCGCACACATTCACAACACATGAGGAGGGAAGCTTATTTGTTCCCACCAAAGGTTTCTTCCTCTCCATGATAGACTAGTATCTGAGCACTGCACGTATATGCACAGGTAACGTATCTGATCGCTGCAAGAGTATATGCACACTATAATTCTTGACATAAAAGACTTCTGTATATTGCAGCATACATGTGGCATTTATATTCACAGCTCTCTGAATTTCACTGTCTGACACATAATAGTTCACCTCGTTACATTTTTCCTTGTGTGTAGATTCACAGGTCTCAATAACAGATAGTTTCAATTATAAATTTTGCACGCAACAGCAACTGTTACCCTAGTCAGACTGGCATAGAAGGTGTTTGTATTGACAAAGATACTTATTTATAGTGAGCCGAACAAAATAAAGATTGTGTACTTATAATTGTAAGTAAATTACAGGAAACATTGCAATAGTTATTTCTCATGTTATTATATGATCCATTACTAAACCATGAGATTTACTAAATATGGATTTATGGTGCCTAATGATGAAGGTGAAGTAACCTAGAACTCTTGATTACCAATCACTTCAACAAACAAAAGAGTTTTGGTAACTAAATTAAACTCTAGAGAGCATTAAATGACCATTAGGAAACTTTCTATCCATAATTGAACTGATGGCAGTCATTTCACGGGAGACACCTTAAGCAAGAGAACAACGTTGGAAAAAATGAGACTTTAATTTGTTTCAGATGCAAAAATCCAAATCCTTTTTTCATATAATTATTTTTGGGAGGGCTCTGTTGCAAGATACAAACCAGCTCTGACAAAAAAGGGACTCAAGTTATTAAAAACTGTCACTTTTAATGTAATTTAGAGGAAATGACCTAATTTACCTTAGTGGGAAAACACTGAAATTTCACTCTGTCTTTCCTGAAAAACATATGAGTGATTAATATTTAACAGCAAAATTACTAAAGGAAGCTGTGAGTGTTAAAAAAATAAGCACGCGTGTTCTCACAAAGAAGTCATATAACACAGTGATCTGTTTCAGAGTATAGAGGAAGGGTCTCCATCTGATATTGTCCCAGTAGTGCCTGAAATGAATCTGATTCCTCACGTCAAGGGTGCTGGATCCTTCCCATAAGTGGGGAACCAGGGGTCCCACCCCCCTGAGGCCTCACAGCTGTCCACATGGCTCTTACCATGGCCAGGCTGCGGCTCTGAGGCCCTCCTCCCAATCTGGAGCCGGGTTGGGGATAGAGCCGCATGGGCAGCTGTGGTGAGCCGGTGTGGAGTCACAGACAGCCAGGGGCTGCTCTCAGTGCCCCCCCCTCCTCCCACACCACGGGCAGGTGGAGGGTCTGCGAGTATGGCTCCCACAACTGCCCGTGTTCCCCTCCCCGGCCGGGCTCCATGCTGGCCTGGCCAGGGGTTGGGGCCTCAGAGGGAAGAGGAGGGGAAGGGGCTGGGGTCTGCCCCAGCAAAAAGCGGACCAGCCATGTCCCACTGCCACACACACATACACAGGTTCAGGCGCCACTGCTTCACATAGAAACCAACATACATTGGAGTATTTTGCATATAACTATTTTCCATACACTGTGTCTGACTTAAGTCAATGGAACTCTGTCAGTTTATGCCAGCTGAGTTGGGCCTCAGTTGCTTCCACTGATGCTTTTTAAATATATGAGTAGCGCTTCAGCAAACTGTACCTTATACAACGTTTTCTATGGGAGAAATAATAGTCTGATTTATCTGACAAAATAAAAGGTTAGTGAAGGCAGCCTAGAAACGCTAGCAGCAAATCCAGAGACGAGCAAGGGAAAAAGCTATAAGACATAAATTTCTCGGGCATGGAGGTATAAAACTGTAGGTAGTTTGTAAGCCACAACTGTGAGGCAAAAAATATAACTGGCATTGCAACAACACTGAAGAGGACAGCAATCAGATTAATCACAAGTACAGACACACGTCACCTAACATCTTTCCCAGGGCAGCAGCAACACACAGAAAAGGCATCGTACAAGGACCACAGATGGGAAAGGGCTACTGGTACAGTACTGATCAGACTAAAGGGTTGGAAAAGAAGTGGCCAGGAGAAAATAATGGCTCTGTGTGTGTGTGTGTGTGTGTGTGTGTGTGTGTAAGCAACTTAGTTCAAACACAAAGCCACATAGGGACACAATACTGCTCCTTTTGTTGAAACATACTGCATTCTATTTCAAACAGCATCACTATTGGAAGATTGAGTAACGAAGGTATTGGTTATGGAATTTACCAAAGCCAGAGACAAAGATAAATCAGTCCTTTCAGACCATTTGTGTTGTGTCTTTCTGAAATCTGAAAAAGATCAATAAGAAGTTACCCGAAAATGTTGATAGAAAGCCCATTTTATTAAACATTTCGCTGCTGTGAAATATTTCCCTACTGTGATTGAAATACTGATCAGACTTTTATTCCAACGGTCAGAAGGTGTAATCTCTTATGCATGGTGCAATGAAACCTGCCTAAAAGGAAAACCTGTGAGAAGGTTATATTCATGAAAGGATGAATATTGCCAAATATCAAATAAAATAAACGTATAATATCATTTCAAAGGAAAGGAGCAGATTTTTGTTGTTTTATCTCCTAAAGTTAAAATGTAATAAAAGTCAATCTGTTAGAGGATTTTATTATTACACTGTCTCTATAGCAAGCCAAAATATATTCTCTATAAAACCAATATCTGTTAAAGGAACTCGATTTTATGTTTTCCACATTCTTACTGACGTCTTGTTCTACTTGGTACTTGTTCTAGTCAACCTCACACATTTGGGACCAAATATTCATTTCTGATTTTCATCAGTTTGATCTCACAAGTGCTTTATCTAGGCTTGTGCTGTCAATATATGGGGCTGGACTGAGCCGATTTTCAGTGACCCATCAATTTCTGCAGAAACTTGACTTTATTCTTTCATTTTAAATTAAGGCTGGAATCTTTGAGCTCGGAGGAGCTGTACATACTCAGCAACTCTGAAAATCAGGCCGTTTATTTGGGAGCCCATGTGTGGCATTAAGTGCTTAATTTATAGGCACCCAAGTTTGAAAATTTTAGCATAAGTTTCTTACAGTTGCAGTTATATCGTTCCTTCCAAACATGAACCAAAGCAGTCTGGAGAGTAACTGAAATAATAGCTCTAAGACAAAATGTTGACAACAGAACCATGGAGCAGCAGAACCATGGTGGTTATCACCCATTATACCCAACAAAATCCACTTAGTAGTTACTTTCTGTTCTGCTTTAATTCAGAAATGCAGGATAACCTAGTCCTTATTGGACACATGCAAGAGAATTTGCCGTGAAAAACACAAAGTCAGATCAGCACATGCAGATTGTATGCACTTTCGATTAATGGAGATCGACAGAAGGAGCAAGAGTTACAGCAAAAGAACATTTTTGTCATAAATGTACATCAGATTAATAGCTGAAACTACAGTGAAGATCAATTTTTATCAAATGTTGCTAAAATAATGCAGTATTAGAAGGGTTAAGGAGCCATCTGCTGGTGACTTCAACAAATTGTTGAACGCAGCAATGCTAATAAAATTTCAATTATAAATTAATTATGTACAGTGCATTTAATTATCCATGGATTCAAACTACCCATGGATAATTCAAATAAAGCACTTTCAGGGGGACATACAGTCTGCTCTGTATCTGCCAACAATTTAAATTAGATACCAATGGATTATGGGTGTCTGATTTTTTTTTTATTAGCACAAAAGCAGTGTGTTGGATCATGTCATATTAGCATATATGTGGAATTCTGCTGCTCCATGCTATACTCCTCTGTTCATTCACAGTTCATTGCTGTTCATTAGAAAGCAGAGATCATTAAAGTATCTGCTTTATTCAAGAGCTGGTAGAAAGTAGGTTCACTCACTACCATGTTTTCAGTTTGCTATATTTCCCCATTGTTGAAGCTAAGAAAAGAGGAACAGGGGTGCCAAAAGGAAGAAAAAGGTAAATGTTATTTAGAATAAAAGTGGGCCCATAGCCTAGTTAGCAGTGCAAAGTGCTGCAACAGGTACAGGTCCCAAATTAAGCATCGGAGCCACCTGAGGAAGAAAGATAGGTGCCTCATACCTCTCTAACAACCCCATTGCTGAAACAATATTGAGGGGATGGGGATCTGGAGGGAGTCGCCTTTGCTAGAGGAAAAGGCTCTAGCGGGATCCCAGAGAATACCCCTCAAAAGAACAGGGTGTTGTATACAACTTAAGTGAGTGTGTCCATACACAACATACCATGTTTAGCGGGGGATGTTCAGAAGCACTCGGCATTAGCCTAATTCTGTTCCCATTGATGTAAAGGGGAGTTCACTATTGACTTCAAAGGAAACAGAGTTATACCACGGCCTGGTGCTTTTGGAAATCCCCACACACACACCTTGTTCTCCACATGGCGAACTGCAGAGCATTATCCACTATGTCAGGTAACAGATATGGAACATGTTTTCCCGTAACCTTTCCCTGGGTATCAGAAAGACTGAACTGACTATCAGCCCTAGTACAACTGATTTACCTCAGAAAGCGAAAACACCCATAAGGGACTAGTCCCCCTTCAGTGTTCACATGCAGTTCCTCTTCGCATTAACGTTAGCAATTAGTGTAAGCATTAAGGGAGAAGTGACCCGTCGCAGCATGTGATTGAACAACTAATGGAAGTCACATAAATATAGCAATGGCAGAACAGACCCCTAAATGAAAGAAATATGGAAAAACCCTTGTATATCAGGCAACAAAGTCTAATCTGTGGGGTGTGCTGATGTGTATGTGCATATTCTATAATTAGACTAAATTAACAGAAGACTAAATTGTAGCAGTTAGCCCCAGTCCTGAGTAGAGGGCAGGGAGGTGACCATCCGCCCCAGGGAAAGCACAATCCCTCTGCAAACTCCCATTCACTGTGGTCTCCCTGGCTCTATACTCAAGGGTGTATGGAAAGAGCAGTCCATGAGCTCCTCTGTGCTTCGGAACACAAGCTATCCCTGAGGTGACCATAAAGTGCTAGATGACAAAAGGTTTGTTAGTTGTGTAGAGCTTGCTGAGGATTTGGGGATCTCTGGATAAAAGGTGCTATATCATACAACTATAGGGTTAGAAGGGACCGCAAAGGTCATCTAGTCTAACCCCCCAAGCAATATATGCAAGCAAGCAGAGTTCCTGCACTTCTCTGAAGAGATTATATACATATACTGTATGAACCCTTTAAGGAGCTTTGGCTTTCTCGGTAACTTAACAACTTAGACTTCAGCCTAAGTTTTCTTCCCCAAGCTTGGCCAAACATAAGGTTTTTCAATGCATGACCTCAGTCCCAAGCCTTGATTCCCTCGGCTCCTGAGAAAGAGAACCCAACCCCTCTTATACCCTGATTGGAGCTAACAGAATCTACCTGTTAGCCTGACTCAGCAATGGTTACATTGTAGGTCTCAAAAACAAGTCTGATAACAAGATGACTCAGCAGAAGAGCCCTGCATCCCCAAATCTGCCATTCTGCTACAAAATAATAAAGACCACATTTTCAAGAGTGCCTTCTAAATTTATCCCGACAGTGTGTGCACAAGTTTCAGGGTGGCCAAAATATAATGTGAAAATGTAGAAACCAGAATATATGAAATATAAGACCATGTGGCCTTATTGTTGTATAATTTTATACCTTTAGCCATTCATCCAAGTTATTTACTCCATATGCTATTTGATCACTCTTCACACTTCATCTCCCTAATTATACATATGGGTAAATAGAGATGCAGATATCTGCCTATCTGCACGCATGAAATTTTGGCAGAGTTCACATATAGTCATTTATCATCCAGTCTCTTTATTTTAAATAAATCTTCAGTATTATAACTCAACATTTTAGCTCATGCCTTCCAAAATGAGTGAAGATTTCCATTTCCTCCATTAAAACAGTTCTAGTCAAATAACAAACTTGACATTTTCCAGAATTGATGGATTATTTCCACTGAAGTATTGCATGTCTAAAATTGCATCACTTCCTCTTGGAACCATCAACAGTGAGAAAGGGCAAGCATACGTTTAGAAATCCACTTAACAACTACTTTCTACTGTTGTTGTTTTTTTCGTGCAGCTGGAATGCCTAAACCCAAGCTAACAGTACTTTCAAAAGAATGTTTATTTCTAGGGCTGGCCGAAAAACAACAATTCCATATCACACACACAAAAATTTCAAGGTTTTGAAAATTGTTTTTGTTCCAGTGCAGAATGAAAATGAGACATTTTTACACGGAAAAAAAAAGAAAAAGAGTTGTGCTTGATAGCCTGATTGTTAGGGCAATCACTTGGGATGTGAGAAACCCCTGGTTCAAATCCCTCCTCTGCCTACTTTGGAACTAGGGTGACTGGATGTCCCGATTTTATAGTGACAGTCCCGATTTTTGGGTCTTTTTCTTATATAGGCTCCTATTACCCCCCCATCCCCTGTCCTGATTTTTCACATTTGCTGTCTGGTCACCCTATTTGGAACAGGGACTTGAACCTGGATCTCCCACATCCCAAGTGAGTGTAACTCCTGGAATGGTCATTAATCATACATTAGCACAATGCAGACAAGCTTCTAATATTTACATCCCCCTTTCCAGTAGCAACAGCTTCACCTGAAGAAGTGGAATGGAACAAGAGCATGGCAGAAAAACTAATCCTAGTTACAATTTACTCATACAGCCAGCACGTCCATCACGGAGCGATCTAACAGAGCTAGGACAGCAACAACTGCAATGTGATTAATACTTGGCAGCAGAATTCCTAAACCACTAGGGTTACTATAGCAATAGGAAGTGCAGTTATGAAAAAGCCTGTAGCATTGCTGCCATCCTGCTGTGAGCCAGAGGTATAGTACATCCAAGTTTTGATGTAGAAAACACATTAATATGCGCACCTAAACTTAATATATTGTCTTAGTTCTTAGCTAAGCTGCTAATTGTGCGATGCCTGATTTCACTCCTGCATGCCTGAGCAATATTGATTTAGTTGGGGCTTGGTCCTGCTTTGAGCAGGGGGTTGGACTAGATGACCTCCTGAGGTCCCTTCCAACCCTGATATTCTAGGATTCTTGTGAATGCTGACATTTCACATAAGCCTATTTTGCTTAAATACATCGTGTAACGCTGCAGTGCAGGCCTCTTGTTGCACAAATAAAATAGATAGCACGTCACCACAACGTACTAGGAGTTTGGTATCGAATTTAAGCCAAGCGATTGTAGCAATTAATGTGAGATAAACATATTGGCCAAAATTTTCAAGCCATGGCTCAGTCCATTACGTTAGATTCCTAAATAAAAGAGGCACGATTGGCCAAAAAGTGCTCAACAATAAAGCCAATGGCAGCTACAAGCACTCAGCACTTCTGGGGGAAGAAAACAGTCTATTTTGATACCTAAATGTGGATGTAGAATCAGAGTTCAGCTAGGACTAGAGATCATCTTTTCTGACCTCCTGCACATCACAGGCCACTCTACCCCACCAGTTATCCCTGGATTAGACAAAAGCAGTACAGCCCTTGGGAGATTAAACTACTGTGTGCCACAGGCAGAGACTAGGAGGGACCACAGTGCACCAATATCCAAGGCTCGTGCAATGCCAAGGGAATTGATTTGGTGAGATATAGCCACTATAATAGTAAGCGCAGGCAGGGTAGGTTTGAAATTTTAACCATTTTAATTAACTTAATATATTTCCCCTCATTTCTCCTAGGTGGCTAAGCAGCTACAGCCTTCAGTCATCTGGATTGGAGACGCAGAAAAAACATTCTACAAAAAAGTGCCAAAGTCTGAAAAAGAGGTGAGGGGCTCCTGTTTGATTTCTAACCCTATAATAATCTCACATACCATAGTAGACCTGACCCAAAGGAACCGGGGCTTTCCCAGTGTAACGTGTACCACTACAACCAGACCTGCCAATGCTCACTTTATAATAGCTTGCCTCACTTTTACTTTTTTAAAGAAAGTCTCATGACCTCTCACAAGCTCTTGAAGAAGTCACCTAAACTGGCCTTATTTAAAAGTAATTTGCCCAGTGCTCATGAGTGCTGATGGCACAGCAAGAGAAACAACAATGAAAGAAAAATGGGAGACCTAAAAAAGACAAAGGAAGAAACTAAGACTTAAGACAAGCTTAAATTATTCAGCTTTATTTATCAATAATAAAGGAACAAGGACAAATCTGCACTGTAAAAACCAAGAGTATAGGCCAAACAGTTAAGTTAACAGATTTTTATTTACCTCCTGGAATTCCTGTTTTAATTACTTTCTTTCCTTTCCATAATCAGCAATTTCCCACTAGTAAAGAAAAGAAAAAAAAACCATGCGGAAACACACTGTGTTTCATATAAAGCAACTTGTACAACTGCAAACAGGGTCACATGTGAAATACTCATTCAATTCACAAAGCTTTCAGGACTTTAGCCACAATTGATTCTTTCGATTCTATGTCAAACTGAACCATTTTTTAATTTATTTTTTTTTAAAGGTAGCTTGTATTTTTTGTCAGGACACAAATGCAATATTTTTAAGATACTGATGACCTACTAACTGTCTTAGATTAGCCTGTCATTTCACAAGCTGTTTAGAGTGCTTATTTTATGACTTGCGTATGTGGTAATTGATGCCCTCTGGTGGCTGACATACCATACTGAAAGCAAATAATTCCCTAATTCTCAAATCTTGGTTGCAACTACTATTGTAAAGAAGATTGTGGGACAAATACTGCCTTGAGTGTTCATAGCCTTTGTCTACTGGCTTCATTAGCAGCAGTCTGTGCGCATCTAAGGACAGAGTTTTGCCCTGATATAACTTCCAAAATGCAATGCTAGGGACAGTTGTATAAATTACACTCCGATCTGTTCACATTTAGTGGAAATTCACGTATTTCCTTGATTGAAATAGATGGGCTCCAGGACTGAGCTCACTTGTCTCTAATCCCACTGCTACACAAATAGCACAAGCTGTATCCAACATTCTGAACCAGCTACAGGAGTCTATAACAAGCAGTCTGAGCAAGCCTCAATAAGAGAACCCCCAACAGTAATGACAGCATAGGGAAAGAGGAATCAAGGAAAGCAGGTAGCAGAAAGGTAGCTGGAGATGGTAAGCTAAATTCTGCCTTGGGATACAGTCAATGAGAGCCAATTGTGCACCTCCCCAGGCAATGATTTTGGCACAATAGCTTAGATTGTGATAATAGAAAACCTTATATTTTGTGGAAGGCCCATTATAAAACTGGCCTCCATTGCCCTCCTTTCAGGGTCAGCCCTTTCCTGCCTTCCCAGAATTGACAGCCAGACAGTCAAGTATTCAATCAGTCATGGTAACCCAGTTGCTAATGGTGCAAGCAATAGTGTCACTATCTTTCTTCAGGAACCTGGGGCACCTTCACAATACACCCCACATTCTCCAATCCAGATTTGGAAGACAGCTGAAAGCCGGGGTACCCGGCTCAACAGCCTTTCTTGCTGCAGAAATTTTTCTTTTAAAGTTAATGGGAGTATTATTAGCTTTCAGTATATATCCCTTCAATACAATGGACGTACATTATTTTCCAATACACAACAGGAGCTGTAGACACACTAATGCCAAAATGGCTTTCTAGGCTTCACACTGGAGCGGCGAATGTAGGCAGTGTTGGGGGGGTGGAGGGTTGGCACTAGTACAGTCATTTAGATTTTAAAAATAAGATTCCTACATGTAACTGACTCTAGATCAATGGAAATACAGAAAGCTACTACCTCGACCCAAAAATGGATTGCTCAAAATGTAATGGCTGAATTAGGACTTACCACAGAGACTAGGGGAAAGAGCAGAGGAGAATTTGTTGTTGTTGTTGTTTTTGGTTAATTATCTGACAATTCCTGTTGCCAAGACACCCTTCCCAGTAGAAGGGATGTATTAGCGGCCTATAAACCAGGAACTCTAACCAGCAGTAATAGTTTAACCTCTATCATTTATTTCAGCGAAGTGCTAATTTCGGAGCCTAATTAATGCCATTTAATAATGATAATTCTCTCAAATAACAGTTTTCATTTTCAAAACACTTTACTCACATTGAGGACTCCTTCCAACATCCTTATAAGATAGGCAAGTAAAAATCCAAATGTCTCCCTAAATATTGGGCAGTTGTGCAGCTAGTGTGAACTGGCTACAAACCCTTTTTAACACAACTATGTGGAGCCAGTCCTCACTGGTAGCACAAACTTTTATTTTAAGAAGTGCTTTCAGTGATACTCTGACTAGTATGAACAGGGCCAGAGAAGTGAAATCTCTCACCAAAGGCTACCTAACTAATCAGTGGCAAAGCTGGGGTAAAGAACTCAGGAGGTTGTTGTTTGAAGTCCTTATTTCAGACCACTAAACTGTGTTGCCCACTAACACTTCAGTTCTAATATTATTAAGCAACAGTAGGACACGCATGCTGCAGCCCTGACAAGTTGATAACAGATAAGGCTCTTCCACCTTAATTGAATTGGCTCATTAGCACTGACCCCCCACTTGGTAAGGCAATTCCCATCTTTTTATATGCTGTGTATTTATACCTCTCTACTGTATTTTCCACTCCATGCATCGGATGAAATGGGTTTTAGCCCACGAAAGTTTATGCCCAAATAAATTTGTTAGTCTCTAAGGTGCCACAAGGACTCCTTGTTGTTTAGACTCTCAGTGTGACTTTGAAGAATGACTTAGAAAAAGAGAGAATATATATATTTTATCTAACTAAACTAGAGGAAAATGATATTTCCTCTTCCCCTTGATTGTTCGGAGTTTTCTTTCATTTCTAATTTCTCCTCCTTTGTACTCTTTAATCCAAAGAATAGGCACTTCCCTCCTTTCAGCAACTGCTGGTACAAGCAGATGAAAACCTTTGCCTGGCAAGGGCATTCACAGGGCAGGATATAGTCCATCCTTGAAACTCAGGTACCTCGGAGTACGTAGTCTCCTCTATATTTGCACAATGGAAGGCTGAGTCCAGAGCTAAGTGAAGATGTCCCATGTTGCAGCCTGACATACAGTAAAAACAAGGAGACAAAGTAAAATGTTCAAAAGACCCAAAAGTGACTTGGGAGCCTAAGACCCATTGACTTTCAATAGATTTGGGCTCCCAATGCCTAGAGGCCAGATTTTTAAAGGTATTTAGGCACCTAATGTGATTTTCAAAAGTATCTAAGCACCAAACTCTCATTGGTGCATAACACCCATTGAGGTCAAAGTGCTTTTGAAAATCCCTTTGGGTGCTTAAATACCTTTAAACAGTGGGCCCTAAGTGTCTTTTGAAAATAGAACTTAGCCTCTCAAATCACTTAGGCCCTTTTAAAATGTTTGCCCCAATCCATTGCTTTACAGAGCTGATTATTTTGTGTCTACATGCATCAGTTTATGAATTTTAAAGATACAGTAAGACCACAGCAACATAAAAACTCTGCAGGGCCCTGCTCATTAGTGATATATCTATGATGAAATATGACTGCAAACTATTGCAAATAAATAAGTACTAAGTTTACACAGCCAAGTCTTTAAGTTTATGAACTTGGAGCCTTGCTAAGCTAAAACCATGGCAGAATGTGAGGAACCCACTTATCTCGTTGAAAACACAGCTGCTTGTTTGTAAATCTAGATCTCCAAGATACCAGAGCAAACATTACAAATCCTAGCAGTTTTCTTGGTATTGAAATTAACCAAGTACACTGATATCATCCAGCTGATATTAACGGATTTTTAAAAAAAAAAATAAAAGAGCTAGCTTCCTTCCTGCCTTTCAGTTAGTCAGTGCCTGCAGATGAAACAGGGAAACACTGGAAGTCAAGAGTCACAAATTCATAATAGAAATTAAGTGCTGAGTCAACCTTCAATAGCCAGACTTGACCCAGGAGGCAAAAGCTTAACTTAGTCCCACTTATGCTGAGTATCTCTTCTCTTTACACTAAGTGTAAATGTAAGTGTACCTCTGACAACAGAGAGCCATAAAGCTTTCTTTATATAGAGCATTCAGAAGGTGTTATTTTAGGACAGTTATTTCACCTGCCTAACTCTAAAGGATGGGTGCTAAGATTTCACTTTTTTCCCATATATATATATCTATCTATCTATCTATCTGCTCCTGAAGATGGAACCTAAACGTCTGAAAAAGAATCTCCCCAAAATCCTGAAGAGTTTGAAAGCAGAGGACAGAGTCCTGGTTGTGGGGACTACCCAACGTCCCTTTGATGCCGACCTCCGACCTTTCTGCAGAGTTTACAAAAAAATCCTTCTGATTCCCAGGCCAGACTATGCTTCAAGATTTGGCAAGTATATTAAATCATCATGGCAGATCAAGATCAGCTGTTTATATGAAAACATGCTAAAGCAATAACATGCCACAGGAGGGATGCCTTTATCTGGCTATTGTCAAAAATATGATTTAATCTGAACTCATACACTGTGTGCGCCTAGGCACCTGAGATTTTCAGTTAACATTATGGTATAAGACAAGCTAAAATATATCAGTCTCATAAAAATGAAGAAAAAAGTTTTGTTCTCCGGTGGCTGTACTTCATTTTATGTATTTAGGTTTAAGATACATTGAATCTGGACTTGGACTATTATTTTTGGCTCTATAAATGACAAGAACCCATCTGGGTGCTCATTTTTATTTTAACCCAACTTTTTACAGGAAGTAGAGTCTGACCGGCTGTTATTTCTAACTGGGTTCCACATTTTAAAGAACATAATTTAGGACCTATTCATAAACCGTTTCATTTTTGGAAGATTGGGTTATCACTATCAAAAATCCTTTTTTTTTAGGTTTATAGATCAACTTTAAGATTCCAAGGCAAAGTTGGCAGATGCCAGAAAAGTCACCATTAAGATTTAAGCCCATGTATTATCTTCAACAGTGAATTTCCTGGAGTTGCTTGTTATTTACCCATTCATAGTCATACATTGTGGCTATCAATTCTGTGAGCACTCACACAATTTAAAACCACAAACAAGAATCAAACAGACATTTTAAAAGACTTGCCAAACTCCACAGCAATCTGCTCCCCAACATTCACTCCTAAGTCCCACTAGCTATTGGTAAGATCACCTCTCTTCCTTTGATATCTTGGCACAGCTGTGAGCAGCTGAGGCACGTAAGTGGATAGCTGCCTGATTGGAATGGGAAGGGGCTGGTAGCAGAGCATTCTCAATTATGTGTTTTCATCTTTTGAAATCACTTCCCCATGGTTCAGAAGAGCCCAGACTTGGTGACTTTCAAAACCACAAAGGCTATTTAGGTTAATTTAGGTCAATTTGGGTTGAATTACAGACCCCAGGGAACTTAATAGACCAATCAGTCCCCCTTCTTGCTCCTGAAAAAGTCTGGAATGAGGTGCTGTGGTGAACTAGAGGACTAAAACTAAGGATCTTTCATCAGACTCCTCACTGAGGATATCCTGCCACCAATCCCCTCCTATCTGAGCCAGGGGCTGTTAACATAAGCACCTCAGCTGCTCACAATTGCTAAGACAACAGACTTTCTTCATACTATTTTATCACTTGTGGTGGAAGTCCCAGGCAGAATTAAAACAGAATTAAAACAAACCACTTAAGTCCCAGCTGTACCACAATTAGTCATGTTGGGGCACTCGTTTACAACATGATTGTGCCACAAACAAAGTACACAGGACTGCATCATACATTTACCAAATACCAACTCATACAACAACTCTGTGAAGCCCAGTGTTGTACCACCATTCAGAAGCTTGCTCACCGCAGTTTGGTGCACGAAACAGCAATTTTTTAACTGTGTTAAGGGCTAGTCTGTTGCAACTCTGTCCCACATGCCATCATTTCCATAGTGCAGATTGAACACTGGCCTCTAGACAGGACCAGACTGTATAAAAACAGTAGGACACGCATGCTGCAGCCCTGACAAGTTGATAACAGATAAGGCTCTTCTTAAGTTAGGGGAGTGAGACATGGCTAGGATGTGGAGAAGGGAGAGGGAAGAAAGTGAGTTTGAATAGTTCAGATAAGCCGCTGGGGGCTTAACCGCCATTTTATGGGTTTTACTCATCATTAATTTAGAATCCAAAGGAGAGTTATAACCAAAAGGGATTAAATCATTAATCTTAGCATGCAAAGAAAAGTCACCACCGTCTAAATTTTAAGGTAGATAAAATTTGGGCCTTAATTATTTAACACTGCCCCTTTAAAATTATCACCCTCATTTTCACCAAACAGTAAGTTTATTCTTGAGATCAGACCGACAAACTGTAGGAAATCTTGCCACATTCTAAAGTGCTTTTACGGGTGCTTGGCACCAAGACTCCCTTGCATGAGGAACTCAACACCTATCATGGCCAGTCCCCCAGTTTGAGAGTCCAATCGAATTTTTGTAGCTGATTTCTAACAGCCTTAAAACACCAGACATTCATAACTACAGATGCCCAATTTTCACATGTAGCCTGTAGCCCTTCTACTTTTCTACAGTACAAGATCTTTCATTTATACCCCGTAGGGGTACAGCAAACACACAATGGCAGTCATTACATCTGGAGATCTGATATTAGTCATGATGTGCATCAGTTTCTCTTCTTATCCATGATCCTCGCCTGCAGTGGAAGCTACGCTGCACAACACACGGAAACACAAAATAAATGTTCACCGCTGCATGTATCAATTTCCCTATTATGAATCAGTGATTCAGCCAATAGTTATTGAGAGTAGGTATAAATCAAGTTGAAGAACACTGTTTTCTAGAATGAAAAACGAAGTCAGTGGTTATGATTAAAAGTCCATAATATCTACATTACAATAGAAGGAAAGGTGAAGCAGTTTTTCTCTTACACAAAGACCATTACTAGATGCTGCAACAGTCTCATAATTGTAACTCTCCCCACGCATATTATTATGCCATGTACTGTGTCTTCAAACACAGATCACTCATGTGGCTCAAACTGCACTACCATACTACACTACTACAATTTCAATCCTCTATATGCAATTTGTCTGTCACTATTTTCACTTGTTTTACTTTTCAGACAAAGAAAATATTTTTTTAAAGACTTTCTAGGGAGACATGTTTAAGAATCTGTGGGATCTATGGTGGTATAAGGCTTGTAATCAGCATGACTTTGGGATATATGCGTTACCGTGCAAAGGGTGAAGGATGTTTGTCTTATTTATTATGATATTTTTGTGGCACCCACAAAGTGCTAGGTGCTTTCAAAATCTGAAAAATACGGTCCCTGTCCTCCAGAGTTTGCAAGCTAAAAGACAAAGGCATGAGATTAATGCACCGTAGTATTTACAGACATAGCCCTACGCCTGCAAAGACATACACGTATTATTTTAAACATTGTGCCCAAGTCTTTGGAGGCTCCGGGCCTTAAACACCTAAAGTAGAGTAGTGAGCCCTTGTACCTCTCATTGACTGCAGTGGAAGCTGCCGGCTAAGCACCTGTTAAAATCATGCTATGGATGTAAGTGTCTAACTTTAGGCACCCTGGTTTAAAAATCTGGCCACATTACCTGAATGCATATATACAGACACACACAGATATATACAGAGTAGATCAAAATATGCTTATTTTAATTGTGTATTTCCCCAATATGTACAGGGTGCATATATAAATATCTGTATATATATAAAATCAAATCTTTTGGTTTTGCTGATTATACTGATGTCCTATGTTTTCATTTTCCTTCTCAGAAAGAACTTTAGGTTCAAAGCGATTAGCCAGGTCACTCAGATTGCTTTTCCAACTCCTTAATACATGTTTTGGGGTTTCTCTTCCCTCTCCTGTTGGTGATGAACAGTCTTATGGAAACACATCATCCTACAGAATGGAGGGGCTGTCACCAAATCATTGAACATAAGTTGCCTAGCAAAGGTTTCCGATGGTTTCACCCAGGGACACATCGTTTATGCAGTGCAAACTGTCCTCAGTGAACGACGCCTCAGGCAGATGACTAACAAGCCACTGACAGCTGCTGAGTTCCTGAGTTCCCTGGCCAGGCAGGACCCAGTATACAAAGAGGAAGAAGAAACGTATAAGGTGAAATTAACATCTACGTAAACAATGCTCCTTTCACTCTCCCTTTCAGTGTTCTCACTCACCTCCCACAGGTGTGTCCTCTAACTACAACCAAAATATGACCTGCTACAGACTAGTTGTAGTAAGCTGCATCTTAGAACGTGTCTGCACCTGAATGGGATTGGTGCCGAGTGTCTCACTGGGTTAGAGCCATTGTGTCTGCTAATTGCTCATGCTGTCCTCTCCGCTGTACAAGAGCCCTACCACATAGAATCATAGAATATCAGGGTTGGAAGGGACCTCAAGAGGTCATCTAGTCCAACTCCCTGCTCAAAGCAGGACCAATTCCAAACTAAATCATCCCAGCCAGGGCTTTGTCAAGCCAGGCCTTAAAAACCTCCAAGGAAGGAGACTCCACCACCTCCCTAGGTAACGCATTCCAGTGCTTCACCACTCTCCTAGTGAAATAGTGTTTCCTAATATCCAACCTGGACCTCCCCCACTGCAACTTGAGACCATTGCTCCTTGTTCTGTCATCTGCCACCACTGAGAACAGCCGAGCTCCATCCTCTTTGGAACCCCCCTTCAGGTAGTTGAAGGCTGCTATCAAATCCCCCCTCATTCTTCTCTTCTGGAGACTAAACAATCCCAGTTCCCTCAGCCTCTCCTCATAAGTCATGTGCTCCAGACCCCTAATCATTTTTGTTGCCCTCCGCTGGACTCTTTCCAGTTTTTCCACATCCTTCTTGTAGTGTGGGGCCCAAAACTGGACACAGTATTCCAGATGAGGCCTCACCAATGTCGAATAAAGGGGAACGATCACGTTCCTCGATCTGCTGGCAATGCCCCTACTTATACAGCCCAAAATGCCGTTAGCCGTCTTGGCAACAAGAGCACATTGTTGACTCATATCCAGCTTCTCGTCCACTGTGACCCCTAGGTCCTTTTCTGCAGAACTGCTACCTAGCCATTCGATCCCTAGTCTGTAGCAGTGCATGGGATTCTTCCGTCCTAAGTGCAGGACTCTGCACTTATCCTTGTTGAACCTCATCAGGTTTTTTTTGGCCCAATCCTCTAATTTGTCTAGGTCCCTCTGTATCCGATCCCTACCCTCTAGTGTATCTACCACGCCTCCTAGTTTAGTGTCATCTGCAAACTTGCTGAGAGTGCAGTCCACACCATCCTCCAGATCATTAATAAAGATATTAAACAAAACCGGCCCCAGGACCGACCCTTGGGGCACTCCGCTTGAAACCGGCTGCCAACTAGACATGGAGCCATTGATCACTACCCGTTGAGCCCGACGATCTAGCCAGCTTTCTATCCACCTTACAGTCCATTCGTCCAGCCCATACTTCTTTAACTTGGCGGCAAGAATACTGTGGGAGACCGTATCAAAAGCTTTGCTAAAGTCAAGGAATAACACATCCACTGCTTTCCCCTCATCCACAGAGCCAGTTATGTCATCATAGAAGGCAATTAGGTTAGTCAGGCATGACTTCCCCTTGGAAGGGGAGCAAAGGTGAAGGCAATGGATGTTGAGAGTACCTCGCACCATTCCGGACAGGGCCCTTACACTGCAACAAATAGCAGAGTGTAAGTGCCCCTCTCTGCTGCTCATTTCTCCTACATACACACAATCAAATATTATGTAGGCCAGAAGAGGGAACTTTTAACAGCTGTCAGTGCTGCACTCTGATTTTCTTTCTTTACTTCTCCAGCAACAAGCAGTATAGAGTTGCCAGCAACTTCGACACACAAAAATGACTGAATCACTGATCATCAATCACTTGAGTCTAAACCCAGCCACTGGTTGGCTGGTTGCTCTCATGAGACATCTCTCTCCAACGTCTAATCTCAGCTTGGTGCACACATTCCCCCAGTCAGTTGAACAGTCTCCAATTTCTATTCAGAAACATTTGGCTCTATGAATATGGTCAGTACTTGTATTATTTGGCATTTTAGTCTTTTTGCTCACCCTTACTATCTGTCCAGTATCTTACCTCAAGGTGTGATTAATATTTCAGTGTTGTATCACAGCAGGAAAAATTCATTCCCAACTCCAAGAAGCAATCCACTTATGCCCTGAAATGTGAGGCCTGATATTTGTTGTTACTTTTTAACTGAGGGCTTGTCTACATTACCCGCTGGATCGACGGGCAGCGATCGATCCAGCGGGGGTCTAGTCTAGATGCGATAAATCGACCGCCGAGCACTCTCCTGTCGACTCCGGTACTCCACCGGAGTGAGAAGCGGAAGCGGAGTCGATGAGGAAGCGTCAGCTGTCAACTTACCACAGTGAAGACATTGCGGTGAGTAGATCTAAGTACGTAGCTGAAGTTGCGTAACTTAGATCGATCCCTCTGCACCTCGTCGTGTAGACCAGGCCTGAGCTAGTGAAACAGCAGATGTTATTCCTATAAACAACTGCACAGCACAAAGTACGCTGACAGCAATCAAATAATTTTTAATCTAGCTAAAATATTTCCCTCACTATCCTGTGGCCATGATTTCTTTGCATTAACTATATCCTTCTTTCAAATGTATTTCCTTTTACCCGTTTTAAATCTGTTTCCTTTAAATGTCAGGTAGTGTTCTTGTGTCATGGCACAGAGGAACTGATTGCCAAAATGGCCTTCACTGTAACATTCAGAGATCACTCTTCGCTTTCTTTTTCACATTAATTAATTCAAGTCTTTTAATCTCTCCTCACATGGAAGCGGCTGTCCCCTGAGCCTCTAATCATTTTCATTGCTCTTTGCTGGACCTTTTGTGTTGCTTTGTCCTTTTTGAAGTGAAGTGACTAAAACTTAAAGCAGTATTCAAAGTGAGGATTAGTACACTGATGAATCTTTGATTTCTATTCACTCTGAACATGAATCTCCCCATTTGACATGTGGTTATGTTCTGCCACTGTTCCCAAAATGAATATAAATAATGGGAAATGGTGATAATAGGATTTCTTAAATTCAGTTAGATACACCCATTTAAAAAGTGACCTAGTTACTGCACCTGTTTGATACAAAATAGTTAAGTAGAAACAAACAGATCACCTTATTGGATCAACCAATGATCCAACATCCTCTCCTGGACAGTAGTCAGTACAAGATACTTCAGAGAAAGGTGCAAGAAAACCTATACTGATAATTATAGATCAGCATGCCCCCAGGGAAAGTTCTTTCTTAACTCAAGGAAATCATTTGTTGGCTTATGCCCTGAAACTTCAGGGTTCAAATCTCTTATAAACAGAAACCTTTTGCAAATTTGACACCATCAGATCAGGATTAAACAAAGACTGTGAATGGCTATCCAACTACAGAAGCAGTTTCTCCTCCCTTGGTGTTCACACCTCAACTGCTAGCAGAGCACCTCACCCTCCCTGACTGAACTAACCTCGTTATCTCCATACTGATTTATACCTGCCTCTGGAGATTTCCATTACTTGCATCTGAAGAAGTGAGGTTCTTACCCACGAAAGCTTATGCTCCCGATACTTCTGTTAGTCTTAAAGGTGCCACAGGACCCTCTGTTGCTTTTTACAGAAACCTAACTGTGTATCTTATTATTCATTAGAGAAAATCTAATCTAGTTTGGATTCTTGCTAAGCGGTTGGCTTCAGTAATATCTTGGAGCAGTTCCACTAGTTGCAGAATCTGTGAAGAAACTGTCATGGGGACATGCCAGTAAATAGGTTAATAATTTAATTAAACTGAATATACAAAAGTAAGGAAAAGGAAACAACAGATGACACCAACAGCAGTTGGTGTTGGTCCCGCTTTGAGCAGGAGGTTGGACTAGATGACCTCTTGAGGTCTCTGCCAATCCTAATATTCTATGATTCTATGACACTGGAAATCATTAACCCCACCCTGCCACATAAGGCAAGGCCTTTGCTAGCAATATGGAGAGCGGGTTGGAGTAGGTCTCAATATTCCCTCACATTTACCACGTGCTGCCACGTTGTTTAGTTAGTCCTTAATAAGCTGTTCCTAAGAGTTCCATCACCATGCAGAATTTCTTCAGAGAAGTCTAACAGCCCGACGGTTTCAAGGTGCAACCCTTCAAAAGTTTGTACTAGCCCACAATATATGTGCACCATCACTAGACCTTTCTGCCCCGCCCTCACCCCCAGTACAGTAAAGTACAGCCTAATTATTCAAACCCACCTAGTTTTGGGTGAGATTTTGTATAATGCAGAGTTAGCAGAGGGGGTAAAATAGAGAGGTTTGAAGAATATGTATTCAGTTAAATCAGAATAGTTAGATTGTGCATCACAATATTATAGCTGTTCCACAGCCAGTTGGCCATTTTGCTACTGATGCATTTTGTTTACCTGTTTAAGGCATTTAATCCACAAGACACTACAAGCCCCAACAGAGTGAACACCATTGTGAATGGAGATAGTGTAGGTGTAAGTGTGGATGGAGAGGAGTAGAGAGAGATGGGAGTTGACCTAAGTAGGATTCTGAGGTGAGAGGCAGAAGTCAAGACATCAGGATACTGGTCCTTAGGCTTCTGAGAGGGAAAAAGCCAAATTCATTCCTGGCATAACAAAAGAGATGAACATAGTTAATAGCTTTTTCATCATGCACATCAATATCTAGTCGCATCTTGAGCTGCAGAATGGACCATGACATTGTTAATACAGACACGCACACTTCAAGTTTGGGAAAAGGTTATTTCCTATGCACAAGTGATTTTCAAATATTACCAATTCAGCCATTTTAAATTATTTTAACATATCCCAGAGAGGTCTGGTTGCCATTACAGTCCAAGAGCTTTGCAAATTTGCAAAGCAACCAAAACAAAACCATTTACAAGACACAGGACTATGAACAAGCACATGAAACCAATAAACAGCTTTTGAAAAATTATGATTTAACTTTCCCACTGAAATTAAAAACAACTGAACAGATTTCGAGAACTACCAAAAAATATGCTCTTTATACTGCCAAGTTGCAGATCAGAGGTAATTTTGACAAGAGCTACATACCCTTGGAAATAGGGTTGATCATGAAGTTCTAACACTCCCATAACTATAGCAACACAAGTGGCACAGCTAAGTGTTCATGTTAATGAGGGACTCCGAAAGCAGATGATTGCTACACTTCTTGTTATAATGGTGTTCTCAAGAGGTCTACGGATCTTGTTTCAGCTTCTCCACAAGCCAACCAGAATTGTAAGGTTTTTGTTAGGAACACTTCATCATACATGCAAAAGTTACTTAAATGTTCTTTCATGCTTTTTTTCCTCCCCTCTCACCACGTATTTGATTCTCCAGATTTGGTATGCCAAGACACCTCTGGGGAAAGCACGAGCCAGAGCACTGATGGAAGGTGAGGAAGTAGGAAAAGGAAAAGGAAAAGGAAAGGATAAAGGGAAAAAGAAGGGAGGAAAGAAAGGGAAAAAGAAGAAAAAGTAATTTATTTCCTTGAGGAGATCTCATCTGGGAATACATCACAAGAAGCGTATTGATCCATTTCTCTGAAGAGGGATGAGGACATTAGAGACAACATACACAAAAATCTGTGGCCAGCTCCGGAGGAAGGCTATATTTCTAAGCGTGTTCCATGAAAAAAAAAAAAGTTGCAAATAGGACGAGACACCAGTGTGACATTTAACTCCTACAAGATTAAGAGCTAATGACCACTGACTTTCTCAAGCATCATTTATTCTAAAGAGTTTTTTAAGAATTACTTAGGACTATATCATACCATCAAGTTTTTAGGCAAAACTCCTTATTGATTTCAATGAGGAATTTTGCTTAAAAACTGATGTCGTGTTAAGAGCCTTTAATTATTTATTTTTATGTTATTAACCTAGATGCTTTGTAAAACTAACTGCTTTCCATACCTGTATGTCTAGTGTATTCTAATTCCCAATAAAACAGTTATAAAGGCTCTTTTTAATTTTTCTCTGACCATGGGCTGTTACCAAGCACTTAATGTAGGCTACCATAGGCTGACCAACATTTAGTTACAGAAGCATGTACATATTCACATGAGGACCAGCGCAGCACTTTATCTTTCTACAAATGTCACCATGCACAAACATTCACAGATACAAATGTTAGCTCATACACAGAGGAAATTCACTTGGATGGCGTTTATTTCAAAGAGCGTTTGTGAATACTGTTTGGTGATATTTGACTAGCTCAAACCACAGTGCTGCAATATTCAGGTTGCTAACACAGTAAGAATATTTAAAAAAAAAAAAAAGATTGGAACTTTAAGAAACCATGGAAATATTTCCATTGGTCCTAGGTTTTAGGCTAAATTTGGCCTGACCTGTACTAAGCTTTTCAAAAATATGCACACTTTATAGCCCTCATTCTGCAAAGACTTACATTATGCACCCGAGCAATTCCATTGACTTCAATGTAACAGATCCATTGACTTCAGTGGGACTTCTCATATGTCTGACATCGTTCATGCACTTCAGTCTTTGCAGGATTGGGGTCGTGGTTTGTGTATGTATAAGCTTGTAGCAGCAGAACCTGAAGCTTCAAATGGCCTCGTCTCTTCCTTTCAGGGAGACCCCAGAGGCTTCTGACAGACAGCCCTCTAATTGTTGGCTCCCTTGGGCATTTGCTATTGTTGTCCTTCTTGTTTAACAGCTAGAGTGCGGCGAGTCAAATAATGAAAGCATTTATTCACGAGTAACTTGTTTAGGGAATTGACAGAAAAAAATCCTTAAATGAATCACGCACTGAATATGACTTGATCAACAGAGTAGTCAAATTCCAAGGCTGCCCCCCTCTAACGCCTTTGGAGGGGATTGCGAGCCAGAGCCACTACTGGGTACAGTATCATCAGTATGCCAGTGATACCTCCAGAGGTCTTTTACCCAACATCTATCAAAGACTGGAACCTCTACGACAGCTTGCCAGCTCACAGTCCTGGTGCTTGGTGGGAGGAATAAACATTGAGGAAATGAAAAACGTTACACTGCACCTCAGTAGAGGGAATATGGCTGCTTGTTGTCTAGTTAGCTCACAAACCTGGAGGTCTAATAGGACTCACGTGTGCGCCTAAATTTCCAGATAATACTTGCTTTCATCTCTAACTAGCCAAGTGATTGCAGCCTTTCCTTTCAGTGTGGGCTTCATAATGTGTATTCGATCATAGTATTTAAGTTTATAGACAATGCTCATCATCACCATGGTATCATAGTGCCTATACATACCTTTGTTTTCGCAAGGCTAGAATACTGTAACACATGCTACACGGGATTACTCTAGAAGGCCGGCCAGCAGTTTCATCTAATGAAGCCTGCATCATCTCACTTTTAGGTAGGGCAGTCCAATGAGACCATAGTACTCCCGTGTCCCATGCCCTCCTCTGGCTACCAATTCACCGCTGTTCTAATTCTTGTGTGACAGAGTCGCTGGGAAGGGGCCTCAGAGGAAAAAAAAGATAATTTTTTCAAATAAACTGCCTGTATTCTTCTGTTTGGTTTGTTTGGATCCCAAAGCTAAAGTCCTGCGAGAAAGGTGGGTCAGGTCAGGGCTTCCCTTTCTCCCCAGTTTTCCACACCAGAGCACAGTGGTTTCAGGAAAAAAAGACCCAGAAATAAATCCTGAGAGGTTTGTTCTTACCTAGAAAATGGTCAGATTACGCTGCCAAACAGGCGTGTCCTATTGAAAGACCAAGGGAAAGAAAAGCCTGCTTGTCAAGCTCCTCTTAACAAAGCATACTGGGAAGGGGAGGAGTCTGAGGCCCTATAAAAGGCATACTCTCTTACATCACAGTTAGTTCTAGAAAGGGTGTTGGTACTGAAGGTGATACTAGCTTGGAAGAGAAACCTGGGCAAGGAAAAATAAGTCTAAAAAAGCTTATGTGAGAGATTAACTGCATATAGGAGGACCTTGGGAACCTTATCCCTGAGAACAGTGGGAAGAACTAGTTGATTCTGGTTTAATAAACCCTCTCTTTTCTGCTATTTCCCAGGGGGAAAGGGCATGTTGACTCACTACTACAGGTGGTGATACCTCAGAAATAGGCCTCTTTGGGCCCTAACCACTACAGTCCCTGAGCAACTCCCATCATTCATGTATTCTTATCCTCCTCACCCCTGTGAGGAAGTATCCCCCAGTTTTACCAATGGGCATTGAGACATAGGGAAGATTGCATGACGTACCCAAGGTCCCACAAGAATTTTGTGGCACAGCTGGAAATGGAACCCATGTTTTCTGAGGCCCAGTTCACCACCCTATGCACTGACTCATCCGTCCTACAACAGTACTTGCATTCAATGGAAATGAAATAATTCCCAATAGAAATCCATCTGAGCCTGACAATTTTTAGAGCAAAAAGCAAGATCTTTCTTTGTGCAGGCTTCTTTTTTCCCACCCCATCAGTAGCAGTTGGAATCCCATTGGTAATTAGTCCCCTGGCTGCTAGAGTCTTGACAAGTAGTGAACAATGAGATTCTATGAGCATGAACAGTGGCCTGTATTTAATCACTTGCACAGAACAGCTACAAAATTTGGTGTAATTTTTTACAGACGCTTGGCTGCAGCCTGTTGGTAGCTTTACAAATTCAAGCATCCTGATCTTAACATATTCCAAATAAAAAAATCTCCAATTATCCTTCTCAAAGAGTTCCAGACTCTAAAAATAATATTGCTCATCTTTGTATTAACCTTTTGTAGTCTCTACAGTCAGCAGGAAAACTAATTTGGACAAATTCTGCCCTCAGCCCCACTGACTTCTTACACATAATAGTTACGGTCAACTTCAACAGGGTGGCTAGGGAATTACTGATTGCAGGATATGAACTGATAAAAATAAGATTAGGTTGGACATAAGTAAAGCCATTATATAACATTCAAGGAGGTTAAATAGTATTATTCATCTAAAAACTAGATTAACAATGGGTGGAATCCAGGAAGGGACTTTGGCATTGCACCACTCAGCATCACAACACCTAACGTTTAGGCAGCTAAACTATCACAGGAACAACACTGAAATACACAAAACCTGAGTTAGGCATCTAGGCTCCCTGTACAATGAATGGGAAGAGATGGGCACCTAAGAATGGGATCCACAAAGCCAGCACACTAGGCAGCTCCCTGTCTAAGCTAGCCAGTGGGAGACCCCAGTATGCCAAGCCCTGCCCTTTCTCAGTGATAGGGGCCTCAGTCCAGGATGCAGGGAAGTGCCTAGCTCTGCTAGCAATCCACAAACAGGAACCCAGGATCCTGTCTTCGGTACCTAATTTCTAGCGGGAATGAATTAGGTGCCTGCCCCACTGCACAAAATGGCTGGAGGAGAAGGTGGTGGTGCCACTGCCAACTTAATAACTTTTAGCCCACTGGTTTGAGCGCTCACCTGGGAGGTGAGCAAACCAGGCTCAGATTCCCCCTTCCTGGCAGACAGGGGAGAAAGGATTTGAACGGGGTCTCCCACCTCTCAGGAACGTGCTCTAACCACTGAGCTACAGGACAGTCTGATGTGGGGGTCTCTCTCGGTCTCTCCTGTGGAAGCTGTTCCACTGTGGATAAATCAAGACAGGGTGATTGGGCCAGACACAGAATGACTCTCTAGTCCAGTGGTTAGAGCTCTCTCCTGAGAGGTGCTTACAGGGGTCCGTGGAGTTGTGTGGACCACGGTGGGGTTTAAGCAACCAAGTAGCTCCCTGGATTCCATCCAACATGACTGGCATAGTGTATGTCTCCCTTGGCATATTGCTCCATTTCTAACCACGTACGCAGAGTTGCGGAGCATCTCACGCCCACTCACATGCCTGCACTGATGTGCATGACAGGAGAGAATTTGACTTCCAAGTTTTTTCCATGTGTTCTTCCATGTTATAGAAGTAATTAAATGTTTCCATTTCTTCTCAATTTATCCTTCAACTGAATATCACAGTGGTGGTCTCCTGGCTCTGCCCTTGTAAGCCATAAAGCTGGATTGTACGTGGATATTAATAGGACTGGGACTTGGAAACCACAATTGGCATATCTATGTAGCAAAAAAGAACATTAGGGGACAGTTTCACTGGCTGGTTAAGTGGGGTTTACAGCTGATTTGCATTGCCAGAATGGCACAAAGCCGCCAGGTTGCTTTGGTGTGTGGAGATGTATACCTACACCACCTCCAAAGAGCGCCACTCTTTAAAAAAGGTAGGGAGCAATTTTATTGCTATTTAAGTACAAGGTATAATTATTATCAGAGAATGTGTAGCTATTTGAAAATAAAACCCTTGCGTCAAGCAGGGGCAACACTCACTGTAATTTCAGTGTTAATGATTGAACTATGTAATTAAGTGGCCCCAGTTGATTCTCGAGCATTAGGTCCCACTGTGAGGCTAATAATGCTCAGGAAAGTATTGCTGCTAAAGGTGTTCTGTGAGTCTTACGTATTTGCAACAATTACAGGGTGGATTACTTCTAAGCTGTATACCAGATACAGTGTAATTAGACTCCTACCTCTTTTTAAGTCTTCCTGGTACCACACTCTGATAGTACAGTTATTTACAAGAGCAGTTAGGAGAAATGCTGAGAACTCTAAGGGGAACTCTACTGCTCAGTTAACCTGGGTGACTGGTTCCTGGTTCTGAGCACCCAGGTTAGCCTGGCCTGGGTGTGAGTGTTAGAATCATAGAAGATTAGGGTTGGAAGGGACCTCAGGAGGTCATCTAGTCCAATCCCCTGCTCAAAGCAGGACCAACCCCAACTAAATCATCCCAGCCAGGGCTTTGTCAAGCCAGGCCTTAAAAACATCTAAGGAAGGAGATTCCACCACCTCCCTAGGTAACCCATTCCAGTGCTTCACCACCCTTCTACTGAAATAGTGTTTCCAGTAACAAAGCCACACCTGCATTACTGCGCCCCGTTTCTGCCCCCAGCTGGGTGTGTCTGGAGGCATATCCCATGGTTCTTTGTGCTGAGATGCTTTAGGATTCTTTCCCAGTCAATGTCTGTCCTTTGGGAGAATTCTGGGAAGGCATTGGAGGATTATCAGCACTGGAGTAACACCTGGTTCTAACCTGTACCAACAGCCAGGGCAGTTCGCCCGAGGTTAAAGCACCTCCAAACTGAGGTCAGAGTTTTCTCTGTGTGGATGGTGGGGAGGGATAGTGTCTAAAACTCAGGTAAGAGCCAGGATGAACTGTGCAGTGAAGACATATCTACACTATGGCCCCTGCAGAAATGGGTGTTGCTACTCAGTGAGAGTACTGTGAAGCCAGCAGGGCTTACCCAGAGCAGACCAATAAATACAATGGCCAACATTTGCAACATACCGGGTCTGATTTACTGGTCACTAAAATACTGTAGTTAATAATACAGTCGGTTGATTCCCTAAACCATAACTTATTGTTTGTATTGCAGTAGCATCTAGGACCCCACAGTCATGGCCGGGACCCCAGCAGGGCTTGCCTGTAGGGAAAGGCTGTTTATAACAGTTGCCACAGCTTGCAATACAGCAAATATTTATAATGGACAGCATGGTAGCTGGGCTCCCCATCTCATTCTAACATACCATGTCTTTTGACATTGTGCATTTATGGCAAATGGAGCCATGGCTCCAAAATAATCCAGAGTTTGCAGGGAGGGGAATCCCTCATCTTGAAAAGTCCCAGCAGAACAGGTACATTTCTTATAGCAATACCACTTTGCAACAGCGTAGAGGAAATCAGTGAAGTGTCTTCTGAAGGGGGCCCAGCGTAACCCAATCTCCTGCTGATTTCTCTATTTTACTACTCCCAGCGGAATCCCAGTGCACATGCGTGGAGCTGTCTGGCTGCCAGAATTGTTCTCTGCGTTGCCAGGAAGCTAATCCAAGAGCACCAGCAACGCAGCGAAAGGAAGCTGTCACGCTCGTTTATATATGTGAGTGAGCTACAGAATTATTGGTTAAATTATTTAAGTGTCCCATTATTATTAAATTACTGGGCATTCATTGTAAGAACAGTCATAATACAGTAACTAATTTGGTATTAATGTGAGTGTCAGAGTTTCATTGCAGTTATTCTGTAATTCATCATAAGATAATTTACCAATAAATTAATTGGCTTAATTGCTTTCTACAAACCCAGGAGAACTACATATGATATGACTTTTTTTCAATGTTCATATTTCCGTCCTATTTCTTCTGTAATCCTTTAGCGGTCAATCTCATCAGATGAAAAACTTGCTCTGAAATTTTCAGGATACCTCTGTGCCATTAAGGTTCCGTCATGAGTAGGGAGCAGAATTGGACAGTTCTACCCCAATGGGCACAAAGGACTCTGCACTGGCCCTTCATATTTTCACAGGGTTTTAAACATAGCTTTAGCTCCAATTTTCAAAGGAGCCCATTAATTTGGGTGCCCAGGTGGAGACTCCTAGATGTTTAAACTGTGCATCAAAAACTAAGCCCCCCAAAACTAATGAACTGTAGGGTCTAAGTATCTGTGCTTCAACTTATCTGTGTGTGAAATAGCTCTACTTCTAACTTATCTCACAGGGGTGTTGTGAGGTTTAGCTAGTGTCTGTACAGCATTTTGGAGGTCTTTGGATAAAAGGGCCAGTACAAATTACAAAATGTTTTAGATTTGTTTCTGTTACAATAATGCAATGTGTTTTTATTTAAGCTGAGGCACTTACAAACTTGATTGATAAGCCTAAAACGACACGTATCATTTACCAGTAGTATTTGGGAAAAGGACAGATAAGAAGCTGAAACTATTTTGCCGTTGCACTGAAAGTTTTAGGCAAATAACCTCAATACCAAAAAAACAAATGTCACCTTAAAAAACAAGAAATGGTCTCAGATAACAAATGCATGAGCTCATTCTCCGGGCTGGTAAATTCATGGTTTGCATTTTAGAAATAAAATTCCTACAAAGGATTATAATGAGATAATTGATTAGATTAGATAATTAGATTACAATTAGATAATAGTAAACTAAATCAATTTCTTAGAGCTGGGAAAGCCAACGACATGTATTATTGCGCGTGAGAGCTACAAATAAATCGTTTATATTCACTCATTAATTTCCATCCAACATTTATTACTCTAGAACAAAATATAGGGGGGAATTAAAACATTGAAAAGATGATTGTGGCCTTTGCAGTAGTTTCTAAACCTAAGTCTAACAGAGCCTTTTGGCACTTGCAGGCCCAGATAAGACCTTTCACTGTTTACAAGAATTTATTGTTTGTAAATACCCTCAGATATGGAAAGTACCTAGAGTATTTTTCAACCTATTAAATGTACTAAGGAAAAATGCCAGGTTTCAATCTGTCTTATTTATTCACAAGTTGTACTGCTTTAACTGGACTGGCATTTTGCTGTTGCTCTGAAGTTTTGGACAACTAACTTCGATACCAAAAAAGAGGGTATTGTTAAAATGGTATAACCTGAGCACTTCCAGCCAGTAAAATCTCTAAGTCACTAGTGCTTTAGGCTGGATTTGAACCAGCAATCTTTATATGAATGGTTAAAATCTCATTATCAGGCCCATCAGCCCCCGCCGCTTGTGTGGGCTCAATAATACCAGTATAACTTATTCCCATAGGGAAATCAGCTATACTGGGATAAGCACATTTATACCAGTATAACTACTGGTAAAATAAATCACACCACCAACCAAAATAGTTATATCGTCACAAGCTGGGTAGACCAGGCCTCAAAAGCAAAACCAAAAAAGGATGTGTAATCCTTTGAGAGTTAAGCATAATATGCACACAGTCTGCTTTGAAGTGGTGGCACTGTTTTGCAGTGATCGTGAGGAGATATGCAAGTACCGCTCTGGTGGATGGACAGTCAACATGCAAAGACCAGAGGCGGGAGTTACGGGATTCCTGCTGTCAATTGTCTGAGTATGGCAAATATGTCATCAAAGCACTTTAATTTCCAGCAGCAACAATTGCTCCCAAAAGTTAACATGGGAGTTCTCCATCAACCCTTCCCAAAGCATGGATGTAGGTTATTGTTATGTGTGTGAAGCAATAAATATCATATTTCAAGAAACAGAAATCACTTATGAAAAAAGTACCTTAGGAAAGGAATAAATAAAAATACTCCACAAACTAAAACCATTTGGATATGTTGTTCTTGAACTGGCCCCAACAGTGCCCTCAACACATGTACATGGAGTGGGGTTCTTAAAAGCACTCACTGCTAGTCTAGCTTTGTGCCCATAGAAGTTGGTAATAAAGCTCCCATTGAATTAAATGAGGGACAGTTAGGCCTACACTGAGTGCTACAGAGAAGTCCACCCCTGATGCCAAGATATTATGGTGCTGGGTGCTTCCTTGAAATAATCTCATGTGAGATGGGGAGGAGGAAATTGAGAATATATGGAAAAGGGCCAGCGGGGCAAATGTTGGGAGGAAAATTAGCTGGGGCTGGCGGTTCATGGACTTTTCAGCCAAGCAAACATAATCTGCCCGTACACAGAGAATTTATTAAACTTCAAAACCACACATGGGTTCAGGCTTGGTGCAGAAGTTTTGCACAATCCTACTTCTATGTTGTGACGTTGCACCCCATATGGCTTTATGGAAATATGCTTATGAATGTAAATATGACATAACTGGAATATGTTTTATGCTACATATGCCATGTAACATATCTCTGCAAAGGTTATGATCCACTGAATATATTCATCCTATTTGTATGTATGTATCATTTTTGTATTTGAAGTTATGAATATTGGCTGTGTACTTGTTTGACTTTAAGTAGCCTCAGTAAGGCATTTGGTCAGCTTCTTTAGAAAGGAATTTACAAGTTAAGTGCCCAATCAAGAAACAGTTAATCGACAATGGATCTTGGAAGACTCCAATCCACATAAGAATTCTACCTTATCCTACCTGAGGACGTTCAAGGTAGCATGTGAACAATGGCTGCTACCTATAAGTTCTGAGTCATGCATGGACATGTGACTTGCCCATGTGACTCCAAAACTCCATTTTGTAGCTGGATTCTACATAGGGGGAGGGAGGGGTGTCCACCCACAAGAGAGAGTCTATTTAAACCCCTCCATTTTGTCTTCAGCTGGCTCAAGAGATAGCCTCTCCACCCCCAAAGGATACCACCCCCAAAGGATACCTGAAAGAAACTGGAACAAAGAACAGTAACCATGGGGGTGTGAATGACAGCTGGACCCAGACTAAGAGGAGGCTAGTCTGTAAAAGAAACTTACTGGAACATCCCTGAGGGTGAGATTTCATCTGTAATCATTGACTTACTGTATTAGGTTTAGACTTGGGTGTTTTATTGTATTTTGTTTGGTAATTTACTTTGTTCTGTCTGTTATTACTTGGAACCACTTAAATCCTACTTTTTGTATTTAATAAAATCACTTTTATTTATTAATTAACCCAGAGTATGTATTAATACAGGGGTCTCAATTTGCTGCGCGTGACCTCCCCGCCCCCACCAAGTTATTTCCTGCGGCCACCAAGCTCCCCTCACCTGCCACTCCCCCTCCCCCCCCAAGCGCACCGTGTCTCTGCTCCTCTGCCTACCTCCAGGTGCTTCCCGCTGCCAAACAGCGTAGCATTTTCCAGGAGGGAGAGGGGAGGAGCGGGGAGCCACGCACTCAGGGGAGGAGGCGGGGCAGGGGCGAGGATTTGGGGAAGGGGTTGGAATAGGGGCAGGGAAGGGGTGGGAAGAGGCAGGGAAGGGGTGGGGCCTCATGGAAGGGGTGGAGTGGGGGCGGGGTCAGGGGCAGCGGCGGGGGGTGTCAGTGATGCAGCCCTCGGGCCAATGTACTAGTCCTCATGTGGCCCTCGTGGTCATTTGAATTTGAGATCCCTGTATTAATACCTGGGGGAGGGGGGACAAACAGCTGTGCATCTCTCTCTATCAGTGTTATAGAGGGCAAACAATTTATGAGTTTATCCTGTATAAGCCTTATACAGGGTAAAACGGATTGATTTGGGGTTTGGACTCCATTGGGAGCTGGGTGTCTGCGTGTTGGAGACAGGAGCACTTCTTAAGCTGTTTTCAGTTAAGCCTGCAGCATTTAGGTGACGTGGTTCAGACCTGGGTCTCTGTTTGCAGCAGGCTAGCATGTCTGGCTCAACAAGGCAGGGTTCTGGAGTCCCAAGGTGGCAGGGAAAACGGACTCAGAGGTAGTCTCAACGCATCAGATGGCAGTTCCCAAGGGGGTTTCTGTGATGCAACCCGTCACATATATACTTTAGGCTAGAAGCCTAATTGCTCTTTTGAGCAAAAGCTGCTTTTTGAAGAAAAGTCAACGATGCAGCCAAAATAGCCCCGTGAACCAACGTTAGGCTTTAGACACAGCTTGTAGGATTTAATTTGACCTTTGAGTCAAGCACAGAAGAAATCCTTATAACACATACAAACAGTGACTATACCAGATCATATTAGCAAAGCAGGGACACCGAAGTGCCTAAGTTCCAAGCACTGGTCTAATCCAAGTACAAGACATTTATTTAAAAATGGAGATGGCTAAAAGCACTATGAAGTCATGTTTTTACAATGTAAGCATGTGGTATTATTAGAGGCCTGGTTTATGTCAAGCTCTCAGGTTATGTCTTTAGTGCCAAAGTCCTTTAATCAGACAACGTAACTCCTGTTATAACCAGAGCCAACATTTGCCTTTGATCGTTGCAAGTTTCAAATGAAATATTTTTTCTTGGGACTCCTCACTGACCAATTTAGAGATAATGTATCTGTGATTGCAGTTGCTTTCCAGAAAGAGTTGACTCCTTTTGGATGTGGATTTTACAGACGGCACTTAAGTATTCTGGCCATATTGCAGTAAGACTCCAATAGTTTCCTGCTTCCTTGCAAAACTCCCTTCTCTGGGAGTTCAATAAACATATATTGTATTGTCTCAAGGCAGAAGAAAAAAAGTGCTTAAAAGAAGAGGGGTGGGATAAGGCATGCAAAAATTCTTGTGTTTTCTACACATTGCTCCGCTCTACATAGAAATTAGATTGTAATTACACAGACTGTAATAGACTGTACAGGATTCTACCGAAATCACCAATAAGCCAGGCTGTTCTAGCGTGTGCATTACTGCCATAGGGTGAAATTCACCCCAAGTGAAACGTACTCACAAGTCCCTATGCATGACTTAAGCCTCCATGTGAGACTGAAATGAGATTTAAGTGGTGCAGAGAGCCAGGTGCAGGCTCCCTTAGACTGGAGCTTAACTCAGTGCAAACCCTTTCATACTTGCTCAGCTTTATGCATGTGAGTCGTCCCTTTCACATCAATGTGCTCCCAGATAAATGTTTGTGTGTATTTCCAGGGTCAGAGCCTCTGCGTATATCTTATCTGCAGTGTGAGTCGCTATTTCTCATAAGCCCTCTCTCATTTCTTCCAATTTGCACTTATTCCAGGATTTACATCGGGAGCTGGTTAACACTGCCAACGTTGGGCCTGATACTGCGAGCTCTTGGCAGGCTGAACTCTCGCTAAAGACAAGGGAAGAGGAAGTGTTGTTCAGTGGCTAGGGCTCTAGCCAAGGACTTGGGAGACCAGGGTTCAAGTCCCTGCTCTACCACAGACTTTCTGCATGACCTTGGATAAGCCACCTAGGCCCAGATCCAGAAAGACATTTAGCTGCTTAGGGTACATCTACACAGCAGTCCAGGTAAATAGAATTGAGGTTGCACACTAAAAATTGCAGTGTGGGTGTTGTGGCACCAGTGGAAGCTTGGGCTAGCCTCCTGACCCCCTGGGTCTGAGCTTGGGCGGTTAGCGGGTGCCACCATGTCCACACTGCTATTCTTAGCATGCCAGCTCGGCTCAAGCAAGCGCAAGTCTGTCTCCCTCGGGCGGGGAGGCTCTCTCCCAGCTGCAGCATAGAGATCCCCTTAGTCTCTTTGTGCCCCAGTTCACCGCCTGTAAAATGCAGGTAATAGCACTTCCCGACCTCACAGGAGTGCTGTGAGGAGACATCCATTACAAAAATTCTGCGGTGCTCAGCTACTCTGGGAAGGGTGGCCATACAGCTGCCTGAGAGTTCCAGGCACTGTGCTTACAGGATCCATCCCTTGGTAAGTGACTTGAAAATGATCATTTACACCACAAATAGCTCCTGAAGGAATAGCTTGCCTCTTCTGGGATGGCGGAGGGGGGAGAGAGAAAGTTCCTTTACCAACAAAGGTACTCTACCAGAGTGCAAGCGCTCGTATTTCCTTCTCTTATCCCAACCTGGACTATGGTTTCTAATGAAAGAATGTTGCATTCAATCTCAAATTGACTGTAAAAAGTGACATTTCCAAATCTGGAATCCATTCCTCAGCGACAAGCACCAGAGTATACACTCCAGGCCATTGGTGCATCTTCTCAGGGAAGGCTCTCAATGTGGGAGGCCGTCTGGCCTGGAAATTAAGGCACTGGACTACAACTGTATTCTAGTCCCATCTCTGCCACTGACCAGCTGTCTGACCATAGGCAAGTCCCTTCTCCTCTATTTCCACTCCCACCTCCCTACTGGTTCAAATATAACCTCAGAAGGATGTGGACTGCCTCTTGCCCCATGTAGGTACAGCGCTTAGCACAAAGGGGTCCAGATCAGAGCTGGGTCCTCTAGGCACTGCCACGGTAAATAAATCTAACATCAACCTTATGCCTTACACCACTCCCCAGGCATGCACCAGCATCCCATTCATGCACAGCTGGTTGTAGCTGATTGTTTAAGTGGCCATTAAAAAATAGAACATGTTTCTCCCCAGCAAAAACAAAATCCTATAATACAAAGTGAAACTGACTGTTCTATTAACTCCCATCCTGCATCAGCAAGTTTCTAAAGTGTTGAAATGTTATAATTGACTTTTCTGCTAGTAGCAAAATGTCACTTTTTCGTAATACCTCATAAGTCAGTAATACATTTCAAAAGCCTCTAATGCTACTACCACAACAGGACTTACAAATTAGCACATTTTTAGCTTTTCATTAAACACAATACAAAAGCCGTCTCATATTAGGGTTTCTCTTCCCATTATTGAAAGTACTGGCACTTTGGGACTTCTGGTAGCAAATTATAATGCACTCAGCTAGGGCCTATTGTAAATCAGCACTTCAAAAAGTGTCACATACTCGCTCCTCTTTAAGCACTGAAAATATTGGAGTCTATTTGAAAAAGCCTTATGGAGTCTCTCTCTAGCCTTGCAAATCATCACAGCACTGTGTAGAGCTTCCTTTTATTTTCTCATGGCATTAAGCCATTTTTATTCGGACAAAAAAGAGGATTGTTTCTTGCTGGGATTAAAAAAATACATAAGATAACAAGCTGGATAAAAACCCCAAATCATTTAGGGCTCTATTCTCTTCCACATTTGTCTTATGTGCTCCTGGTAGTCCTGCATCCGTGGGGCTGACCTAGCTAAGCTCCTGCGGAGATGAGTCCAGATCTGAAATTCTAGACCTGTCCCGTAATTCAAAATCTGGGCTTGGACAACACACTGTGCCTGCTGCCGTGACATGCCCACAGCACATATAGATGGTGGCCTACAACGATGACATCAGGCTGAGGAAACCTTTCACAGGCTGACTGATAGAACCACTGCCGCAGAGCAATCAAAGGCAAACGTGTACGTGGTTCTGTCTAATTCCCCACTCTTCTTCTAACAAAAGGTACTGACAAGGCTCTGCCTTGAAAAGCCTGGGCCCCGGGAGGACATCTTTCTGTTTTGCGCTGCAAAAGTGGGGCGGCTTCTCCTGCAGACCAAACAAGTGCTGGTGCACTTTTGTGTGCCTGCCTCACATGAAAGGACCTGGCATGCCCTCGAGTTGGCCCTTCGGCATTATGACCCCGATGCTGGATTCCCACTGCTCTGGGAAATCACTTGATTTGTAGAGGCAGGAAAGAGCTTTCCTGGCCCACAGCACAGCAGCCGGTGCCTTCGCAGGTGACGCTCTCTGCTTAGAGGCAGCTGTCTCCAACTAATGGCCAGTAAATTGTAGTAATACCTGTACTGCCATGCTGTTTCCTGCATGTAAGTGCTTAAAAATGGCTCACGTTAGTGCTCTGAACAGAGCAGACGGGGAAGCTGGCAAGGTGAAATGTCTCCCAGCACAACACCCCAAGAGAGGGGAGCCAGCATAAAGAGCTATGTTTAAAATGGGCGCTGTGGCATGTAATGAGGCCCGCGGCGTTAAAATGGCGGAGCTAGCAAACGTGGAGGAAAGCTGTAACATGATTATCACTGAGACGGACATTTCTATAGGACCTGGTGGACGAACATGCCTGACCAATGGGGCCTAGTTGGAAGCCAACAGGGCTCTTCAAGCACAAGGCTTGGGATTCACAATCTACTGACAGTTAGGGTGTCCCCTCCTCAGGACAGACAAGTAATAAACAGTTGAAGCCCAACTCATGCAAATGGCGTCCTCCTTGATTGGTCAGCAGCAGAGCGAGGCCTAGCACAAGACAGAGCACCTCAGGGGAGTCGTCTTGCAGAAAAACTATCCAGCCCTTTAAAACATTTCTGGGGGAGTAAATCTTTTGGAGTCTGAATTCTGAATGTCTTAATTAAATAGAGCTGGTTGAAACTTTTTATCAAAAAGGTCTCGCGCTGGTGGGGGGGGGGCTGTGGGGGAGTTGTGTCAAAAACAAAATGTTTCAGGGGGAAAGAATTGACTATTTTTTAATTTTGTGACAGGAAATTTCAAGTGAATCAGAATATTTTGATTTCTAATCGAAGTTTTCATTTCAGTTTTTGAAACCAAAATTTTTGGAAAGTTGGGATTTCTTTCTTTCTTTTTTGCCACAGAATGCAAAAGAATGAACGTCAGGATATAGTTTTCTCCTCCTTCTCCACTTCCCTCCCCCTGCCCCTCCCCCCCCCCCCACACACACACT
>NW_020664526.1:1694698-1739655 GCF_002925995.2 Terrapene triunguis | reverse complement strand
TCCTTTTGGAAAAGTTAGAGTAGCAAAAAAAAACAAAAAAAAAAAGTGGGGCTGGGGAGGGGAAGTAGTGGAGAAAACTAACAACTTTTTCCATTGCATTCTGGGGCAGTTTTTATGTTGCCATTTTTCAACCAGCTCTATTAGAGAGAGAGAAGTAATTCTTCTGCTCTACTCCATGCTGATTAGGCCTCAACTGGAGTATTCTGTCCAGTTCTGGGTGCCACATTTCAGGAAGGATGTGGACAAACTGGAGAAAGTCCAGAGAGGAACAACAAAAATGATTAAACGTCTAGAAAACATGACCTACGAGGGAAGATTGAAAAAACTGGGTTTGTTTAGCCTGGAGAAGAGAAGACTGAGGGGGTACATGATAACAATTTCCAAGTACATAAAAGGTTGTTATAAGGAGGAGGGAGAAAAATTATTCTCCTTAACCTCTGAGGACAGGACAAGAAGCAATGGGCTTAAATTGCAGCAAGGGAGGTTTAGGTTGGACATTAGGAAAAACTTCCTAACTGTCAGGGTGGTTAAGCTCTGGAATAAATTGTCCAGGGAGGTTGTGGAATCTCCATCACTGGAGATCTTTAAGAACAGGTTAGACAGTTTATCAGGGATGGTCTAGATAATACTTATTCTTGCCGTGAGTGCAGGGGACTGGACTAGATGACCTCTCGAGGTCCCTTCCAATCCTACGATTCTATGAAAAGGAAACTATTGAAAGAAAGGAGTCGGGTGGGAGTGGAAAGGGGGCAGTGTGGAGGATATCTTCCCTGAAGCAGAGAATGAGGGAAAACTGGTCAAGAGGAACAGGCTTCTTGTACTGAACATTATAGAGATTAGAAGGTGAACAATGTTGCTAGCTCTGGTTGGGGTTATTTTTAAAGCCCCAGCTCCTGGAGCCATGTGATTGTGAGAATCTCAGCTTTCTTTCTTTTTTTTAAACTCATGGTTGTGGAGAAAGATTGAAAATGTGAACCTTAAAGGCTCAAAAACTAGACAGGAAATAAAAAGAACCCACTTTTTTAATGTTTTTTTTTTAAGCCAGTCACATCTTAAGGGCCTGACTGATGATTTTTGACTGCTTGGGGATGGCATTATTGGTAATAGCTCCCAGCTCTTGTCAGGTTAGACACAGAGCTCCCTCCGCTCAACAGAGAACAAGGAAGGAGCTCATGAAAAGAGGCAAGGAAGCTCTTAGCCAAGGGTTGTGGCATGAAATAGCTGAAATTCACTGATAAACACCTGATAAATTCAGCCAAGCAAATGGCAGAGCTAAGATACAATGGCCTCAAGATGGACATTGGTCCAGATAATTCAACCAACCTCAACAAAAAGAGGGCAGCATTTAATGGGCTGAAGTGGAATGTCAGATGAACTGATGGTCTCAAATAGCCTGATTTGGTGAATTCAACTCAGTTCTTCAGGACTCAGTCTGAAGCATGGTATGCACCATGGAAATGCACGCCAAGCTAACCTAAACCAATAGAATGTTTGTCTCAATTAAAACCTGCCAAACAGTGCATTTCTTAAAGGATGGATTATCTTTGTTTTTCTCAGTAGAAAGTGTTACCAGCACCCTCCAATGTGGGCCTGATCCAAAACCTAGTGGGAGTCTATTGAGTTCAGTAGGCACTGGATCAAGCTGTTCAGAATGTTTTACCAACTAGCTAGAACTGTAATAGATCAAGTATTTAATATATTAACACTACGGTGCCCATATCACTTGTATAATTGCTGTACACGCTTACAATGTTGCTGTCCTTGGTTTATTCTTTAAATGTTTATTGTTTTATTCTATAGTTAAAAGAGCAAATATAGTACCTTTCATTAGGATGTTTGGTCTACTTTCAAAATAAGAGCATGTGCATCAACTTTGATCCTCATAGCTGCTCATAAGTTTTCAAAAGTGCCTAAGGGACTTATTAACTTAAGTTCCATTTTCAAAAGCAAGTTAAGCACCAAGGAACCTAAATCCCATTGACCTTCATTGAGACTTACGGTCCCAAGTCACACTCAGTCTCTGAAAATTTTACCCCAAGACTTTAACTTTTATACCACATGCACAAATTTCCAGTACAATGTGCTATGAATAGTTTTATGGTAAATACACTTAAACCAGGGGCTCTCAAACTTTTTTTTACTGGTGACCCCTTTCACATAGCAAGTCTCTGAGTGCGACCCCCCATATAAATTAAAAACTTTTTAATATATTTATTTAACACCATTATAAATGTTGGAGGCAAAGCAGGGTTTGGAGTGGAGGCTGACAGCTCACGACCCCCCATGTAATAACCTCGCGACCCCCTGAGGGGTCCCGACCCCCAGTTTGAGAACCCCTGACTTAAACTGACATTTCTCCACTGATATAAATTTTCAGTATAAACACAGCAAAAAGCCTATTGTGTAACAAAGATTGGTAGCACGTTTTTAATATGAAAATTCTTGATAGGCTGTTAATTCACTTGGAACAGTCTTTCTGTTGTAAAGGCTAAACTAGGAATTGTTCAATATTCCAAACATACCCACTGCATACAAAGTTAGTTGAAAGTGGCTTTTGGGAGGGGCAGCCATGCCATTCTAGGGAAAAGAGGGGGTGGCCAGTGACTCTAGGGAACCTTAAAGCAGAAAGAGGGTACAACAAGCATTTCTTTATTCATCGTAAAAAGGTACTGTGTTACTCTGGGTGTCTGACGGTACTTAGGACAATACTACAAACCAGAAAGATTCCAGCAAAATGGCACCCCGCCACAACTCAACCCAATACGCAGGACTTCTCCTATCAAACCTCCATCTCCCACGCGCCATCCCCCCCACTCCTGCCATTTGGCCCCAACCTTTCCCGAAGCTCAGGACATGATGGGCTTAGCAGCATGCCCTGAACAATCGGACTATTTCAGACAAAGGCAAAAGCTTGTGCCTCCACTGAGAGCCCCTCACGGAAAACACTCTATGGCCAGTCCCCCCTCTATTAAAACGGACATGGATCCAGCTTTGCAGACCATCGCTGACACTCAGACATGTTTTGGTGATGAAATTCTAGCTATGCACTATTGGGAGTTGATTAGTAGGTGTGACATCAACAACAACAAAAAAAGAAAGAAAACCCAGCCAGCCAATCAGAAGGTGGCTGTGGACACTCATCCAAAGCCACCCTCTGCCATTGACTTGATGCGTGGCTTCTGGCAAGGCACCTCATCTCTGCCTCAGTTTCCCAATCTAGAAAAGGGGGATAATGCTTATCTCTGCCAGGAAAGGAGTGAGCACACTTTGAACGTGTCAGTCACTATGACCAGATTCTGCTGCCCTTAATGAGTGGTACCTTACTACATGAGTAATCCCATTTAAACACAGTAAGGCATTACTCAGCGTGCGTAAGTAATGGGGTCAAAATCAAGCCTTAAAAGTACTGATCTCCTGGGCTGAGATACTTTTACAGGTTTGTCTCACACATTTATTTCCCTACTTCCAGGGAGCTGCTGGTAGGATTTTTTTTTCCAAAGCAGGATTCCACAGCATGAGCCACTGTCACATGCTCCAGTGAGCAGTTTCAGCACTTGGAGCTATTAGACTTTCCACACCAGGACTAGCTCTTTCCATCCGCTTCGCCTAACGTGAGCCGATGACAGCCGCCGCATTCTCTGCAAATTATGTCACCCGTTTGCTGTCTCGCATAGTTCCAGGTAGACATGATATATCTCCCTGAAAAAGAGGGAGGGCCTGAAGCACTGCAATGTCAAAGAGACTGACTCCTAAGTGCATCGAAAACCACATTGGTACCTTGGTGAAAGTGGGGTAATTTTCAGACCTAGAGATGGGGCATAGCCTTTTACCAATTCCCCTGTAACTGCGGGGCTGGATAAGACAGAATCTGTATCTGCAACTCCCCTCGATTTGGATCTGAAAAACCAAAACAGTCTCCTCTGCGGGTCTAGTGCTACCGTAGCTGAAATGGGTGTGGGAAATGCATAAGGTTGTGCTTGCCCTGGCACTTGCCCTCCACAAGTATGTGGGGGAGGGAGAGTGCAGAAATGGAAGGGGAAGTGTCTCTTCTGGTGAAGGGGCAGGTGCTCTGGGCTCTCTCCTTCTCCGGTAGCAAGCTGCAGCTTCCTTCTCACTCCTGCGGGAGCTGCTGAATATTTCTGCCTGCCTGCTCCTTGCAATAGGAGCAGTGATGTCATCAGCTGGGACTCCAGCCATCTCTTCTCCTATTTCTCTTACAAGCAGTTGAGTCCAGCTGGGCTGTCACATGTCCCCCTGCTGGAATGGACTGTGGAGGACCTTGAACTGAGGAGACCCCATCTATGTGCCTCCATCCCCATGAATGCCCCAAACTACGATTTCTAGAAGAAACTGAAGCACTTGCAGGTAGCTCTATTCCTGTTTGGCCTCCCAATGGCACATGATCTGAGTGTCAAAGCAGGAAGCAGAAGGCTCTGGGTCCTACTGCAGAGTCTGACAAGCTAAAAGAAAGCAGAAATGCAGATCTAGTGCTGATTAGATCCCACTTATCCCTTGGACCTCATTGACCCAAGAGGTCTCAGAAGCTCTCAGTAATTTAGTGTTATCCAGGGTGCTACCAGGGCACTACCATAAGAGATACTACTTGCAATCCACCAACATGCCAGGCAAGATGAGACCATTACTGTATCCCTGCCAACACTCATCCCAAGCCTAAGTCAGCCAGCTGGGCCAGCCAGAGAAAAGGCAGCCTGAATTTAATATCTTCTGCAGTTTCTCCTTTAAAATGCTAGAGTAACGCCCAAAGGAGTTACAGTAAAATGAATGTTTCTCTTAGCCTACTCTTTAAATCCAGTAGAACCTAGCCAGGAATCATGGGATGTGAACAATTTCTATCAATTAGTGTCACTGAATGATGTTAACACCTATTAGGAATGGCTAATAAATGTAGCTAAATGTCCTTTTCTCCGCCTGAAAATACAGGTATGGCCTACAGGCACATGCATGAATACACGCTCACACAGAAATGCTGGTATGAAGCTGACATAACAACTTACCACCGTACCGACCTGCTGATCTTCCTTGTTTCCCACCTCTATGCGACAGTGGGTGAACCCAGGAACATATGATTAAGAAACAAATCAGCTCATCACTTCTCGCATGCTTCAGGCAAGGCTACGGAAGTTTCACTCCTTCCATAAACAGAGGGGATATCAACACACACTTTTCTCTCACCAGGAAACTGGGACCAGACATGTTCAGGACATGAAGGCCCTCTGTGGCCTGCATCTGGCCTTCCATAAGTCCATCACTGCTAGTTCACAAAACTCCTTGGTGGAGAGGCCCCAGGAGGTTCTGGTGAAGCCTGTTTCCAAAGACCATTGTATCTCCCTTGTCACAAAGGGTTTCTTAAAAGGGCAGCAGTGGCATTAGAGGGGCTCTGGGGGAGTAGTGAGGTGGTCAGAGAGATTCCCATAGCTGGAATGACAGATTCAAAGGCTAAATCTGCCCCCTGCAGTTTTGAGCATTTTGTATCATGAACTCTTCAGCTCACAAAATCAGGACTTCAGCTGCCACAGAGTTCATTTGGGTTGCTATGGCACCCACAGTGTAGGAAGACTGGCAATGGGACCAGTCATTACTCACTGAAGGAAATAAAGTTCTTACCTAGAATCTTCATGGTTGCCTCTCCTTAAAGCTGGTGGGCAGATTAGGGAGCCCAGGATGTGATCTGGCAAATTCTCCATGCTCCTCTTGAATTTCTTCACCTAGGGAAAAAACACCATTGTTACATCTTCTCTTCCTGATGGTTTAGGCTTGGAGCTGGGAAATCATGCATTCCATCTGCACCTACAGGCCGCGCCCATGATAACCTCCAACGGAGATTGCCCTCCCATCCCCAAACCACACCGTGGAGCCAGATTCCAGTCCTGACCAAAGCATGCAGATTCCAGGAAATGCACCACCTATATTTAGCCTGTACTCATAGACTCATAGACTTTAAGGTCAGAAGGGACCATTATGATCATCTAGTCTGACCTCCTGCACAACACAGGCTACAGAATCTCACCCACCCACTCCTGTAATAAATCCCTAACCTATGCCTGAGTTATTGAAGTCCTCAAATACTGGTTTAAAGACCTCAAGGTGCAGAGAATCCTCCAGCAAGTGACCCGTTCCCCACGCTGCAGAGGAAGGCGAAAAACCTTCAGGGCCTCTGCCAATCTGACCTGGAGGAAAATTCCTTCCCGACCCAAATATGGCGATCAGTTAAACCCTGAGCATGTGGGCAAGACTCACCAGCCAGCACCCAGGAAAGAATTCTCTGTAGTAACTCAGATCCCACCCCATCTAACATTGCTTCACAGACCATTGGGCATATTTACCTGCTAATAATCAAAGATCAATTAATTGCCAAAATTAGGCTATCCCATCATACCATCCCCTCCATAAACTTATCAAGCTTAGTCTTGAAGCCAGATATGTCTTTTGCCCCCAATACTCCCCTTGGAAGGCTGTTCCAGAACCTCACTCCTCTGATGGTTAGAAACCTTCGTCTAATTTCAAGTCTAAACTTCCTAATGTCCAGTTTATATCCATTTGTTCTTGTGTCCACATTGGTACTAAGCTTAAATAATTCCTCTCCCTCCCTGATATTTATCCCTCTGATATATTTATAAAGAGCAATCATATCTCCCCTCAGCCTTCTTTCGGTTAGGCTAAACAAGCCAAGCTCTTTGCGTTTCCTTGCATAAGACAGGTTTTCCATTCCTCGGATCATCCTAGTAGCCCTTCTCTGTACCTGTTCCAGTTTGAGTTCATCCTTCTTAAACATGGGAGACCAGAACTGCACACAATATTCCAGATGAGGTCTCACCAGTGCCTTGTATAATGGTACTAACACCTCCTTATCTTTACTGGAAATTCCTCGCCTGATGCATCCCAAGACCACATTAGCTTTTTTAACGGCCATATCACATTGGCGGCTCCTAGTCATCCTGTGATCAACGAATACTCCAAGGTCCTTCTCCTCCTCCGTTACTTCCGACTGATGTGTCCCCAATTTATAACCAAAATTCTTGTTATTAATCCCTAAATGCCCTTTACTCCATTAAAGGGCAGTCAGGAGAGCGAGTCCCAAGACTGGTAATAATAGGAACAGGACACCATGCTGAATCAGGCCAGCTGTCTCTCTAGTCCAGTATCCCGCTTCCTACGGTGGCTAGCTCCAGAGGCTTGGAGGGAAGGTGTACCATCACCATAATGGAGAATTATGCAATAAAATGCCTAAGGGGGAAAGTTTACCCTAACCCCAGGCTGGGAGTGACTATCTTACAACCTGAAGCATAATATCTGATATGGGGGTAAAGTCGAGAGACCCCTATCCCTGACCCTGGCCATAGAATGTGCTTACCAAGGACCTATCTCCTAGTTAGTTTCTAACATTCCTTGCAAACTCTTTGGGGCTGGGGTTGTCCTTTTGTTCTGTGTTTGTAAAGCACCTATCACCATGAGGTTCTGGTTCATGATTGGGATCCACGATAGCAATAATAATTACTATTATATACATTTCCTCAACCCCTTTCCCCTAGCTCTTACATTCATTTGTCTAAACCATGGAGTGCCAAACAAAGAGATTTGGGCCCGTTATGTGATCTGACCCAGCTCTGGTTGTCTCTTGTTCTGACTTCAGATCTTTTGAAAGTGTAGAATAAAAATTAAAGATGAGGCCCAAATAAAAATCTCAAACCCAAATCATCCCCAAAAGGCCGTAACTCGGGGGCGGGAAAGCAGGTTTGTTTACCACATGCTCCTTCAAGTATATGGCAGCTCTGGAGCTGGGACCATGCCCTCCATTTTATTTTTGGCTATAGTCTGAGGTGGTTTGCCGAATTCTCCTCGCTATACAGGAATATTTGAGAAATTATAGAGGTTGCTTTATTGCCTGCCTGCTACAACACCTGTTAGGACTAGATTGGTCAGACCACCCATTCCCAATACTTTATCCAATGGACTTTGGCATGTATCATTGAATAGACTCGTGAATACAATTCATTATTTGACCACAGTGTTATAGATTTGTAATATGGATGCTTGAGTAGTTGTTGTTTTTAAATCCCCCTAATAAAAATAGAAGAAGAGTAAGAGTTAAAGGGGAAATGGAGATATTGAGTTTGATTATGTCACAAGTGACTAGAGGGAATTTGGCAAGTGACTAACACTCCAGAGCCACGCAGACCAAGTATTCAACCCAAAACCAGATATTTTCATGCAAAACAAGAACAGGACACTAATGTTTTGCCAAAATATAAGCCAAAAATATGGCTGGCTGAACCCATTTTTATAGAAATTAACTTATAATGAAAAGAAGCAACGCACTCGCATTTGAATCCCACACAGCACCATAACTGTGCTATGAGTCTCAGCTGTTGTGAAACATATGGAAAAGTGGAGAGAAAGCACCAAATCTGACCACATAAAGGTTATTTTAAGGTGTGAGCCTTTAGGTATCTAACTAAAATTGAATTGAGATGAAGTACTATGGTGTATTTGAAAGCTATGCTAAAATTGTAAAAACTGTCATTTTAAATTTCAGGGGGGGTTCCTGCTTGCAGGGTAGGGCAGGGGGCTCTGTGGGGAAGCATCAGTTTGCAAACAGACTAGAATAAGGTGAGTGAGTGTAATCTGGATGTTCTAGGGAGCAGCCTGCTTTGTCTCTCTCTCCCTTGTTCTGAATTCTAAAAAATAAAGTAGTGTTACATTGCAACCTTCCAGCAAGAGTACTTCCTGTTGTTTATCTAACTTCTCATCTTGTATGCCATGAATGTAACAAGTACCAAACAAAGTGGGGTGGTTACAATTTAAAGAAAAACACCAGAAAAATCAAAGAGCACTAGGGAAGATCATAGCTGTGAAAGGACCAGTTAGACTGGAGAGCATAGAATGTTATTATAGGCCACGCCCTGAATAAAGCAAACAGAGGTTAGGTAGAATATCACATTCTCATTATGAACAATTGGAGCAAAGAACAGATTGGACAAACCAAACAAAGAAACAATGCAAAAGCTGAGGAACAGACAGCTAGCTCCTGCTTTCTATTGAGAGTTTTTGTAGCTGTGCCCACTGTTCTACTTTAATTAAAGGTGTATCAAATGTTTCCATTATAAACCCACCAAAGGTACAGACAGACATCCAAAATGCCTTCGAAAGCAAATGCCGTAGCAGAACACTAGCTATTACATGGAATGAATTTACAACAAATGCTGAGCTGTGTCCGAGTTCAACACCTCCTTGTCTCTAGAGTTATCCAGAAAAGAAGATGGAAAGATATGGGACCTGTGTTAAGAATGAAGCCAGAGCATCTGCCATGACAGATGACGCTATTGGGCAGTGGCGGGATGCACAAAAGGGACCGACTGAAAGAATCCCTCCATCAAACATACTCAGAAAGGGAAAACTTACGGCACATAGCAACAGAGAGAACATGCAAAGAATGGCTCAGGCTAGACCGGGATGGGGGAGCCTCCTTTGTGCCCTGACCTAAGCGACATTCTGTTCAAATAATTGGCCCAGACGCTCCTGATTACATACTACTCATTTGAGCCTTTGGCTGGTAAAACAGTTTAAAGCCTGCTAGCTCACCGGCTGCTTCTACACTCCTGAGTCCCTCAAGCCAGGTTAGCCTATGAATAGCCAGCGGGAACAAACATCTCGCTTCCCTTTTCTACCCCTTGATACTGTGGCCTGTCAGTGTTCTGAGGAAGGCCTGTGCTTGATATGACACTGTTTGTGTTGTTTCAGGTCAAAGTACAGAGAGACTCCAAGCACTGTGAAAACCCACAGGGAACAGAAAGGGTCTAGTAAAAGACTGACATTGGCTGGTCCATTGTCGCTTATTTTGACAAGTTTCTTGAAGCTTTCCCTGCAGCAGCTTTGGACAGGACGGATCATTCTAAATGGAGTTTTCTTAACAAGCCAAGCTGCTCTTTGCCAGATTGTTCCCCCTTGTCCTCTTTCTAAATGTTGCTATTTCTGTGTCAGTCGGTTCCTTAGCTTCTGGGTTCGTTTTAACTGCTCTTAGGGGCGAAAAGGCGTGTGTCAAGTAAACAATTCTGGAGATTATAGAGGGCTCACACTGATCTATAACCACCACTCGGAGCATCTGAAAGAGAAATTGGGGAAGATGAAGACCGGGACGCTCTCTCTATCTGTATGCCACTCGCTCAACCCCGCTCTGGAAATGAAAATGCTTCTGATGAAGTAGGTTCTTTTAGAAGCACTTGTTTCACAGCTGATTACTCACACGCATATTGGTCAGGCATGAAAGAATTACAGTGTTCCGGTTCGCATCCTCAAGCTACGCGCAGATTTCACATCTGTCTAAGATTTTTTTTTTAAGAGCAATGGGAGGCCAGATTTAAAATAAAGATAATCACAAACAGGTACATTCAAGTGTTTTTTCCACATAGATCCTTAACTCCTACAGGCCTGGATCCATTGCTGTTTCTACACTAGAAGTGACATTTATGCTATTCATGCGACACATTGCCACACTGCAGAAGCACTGGAGTTGAAGCTCCTTCAGTATAAGAGAGGGGTTGGCTGGCAGGACAATCTGTCTTAAGGCTACGGGCCTTTAGAATTCACTTCCTCCCCAGGCCTGTAACAACCATTAGCAGAGAGGTTAGCACTCAGGGCACACAGAAAGGTCCAGCTTCTCTCCAGGTCTCCTGAGGAGATAGGGGTGGGGGAGGTCAGAGACCTTGGGGCTTGTATTTAGGGTTGATTGATCTCACTTATGATTATGTTACCCCTCTCTGAGTTGATCTGGGGGAATTTACGGGTCTGTTTATTTGAATGTGTTTCTAAAAATTTGCCCAGTGCGTACAGCTCTGAATGAGTAAATGTTCACGTAGGGTCTGGTTCTGCCACCCTGACTCATGCTATGCAGTACCTTTCTTGGTAAGTTGTAGGTGAAACCAATGGGACTATTCTCAGGGCAAGGTACTACTCAACTTGAGTCGACATAGCAGACTTAGGTCCAAAAAGTGCTATTTGCTGCACCCATCCCTGAGTGGGAGTAAAGTCGACTCTTCCATTGCTCCAGTCCCATCTCTACCACTCCAGTCCCTCTCCTACTCCTTCCTTAGCTCCTGTGGATCCTAACGACAAACCTCATCCAGAAGACACTGAAGGCACGACCAGGTCTGCTGTCCCAAAGATGCTCAAGTGGGACACTGCCACTTGGGACAAAAACATAGGTAATCTATATTTGAATGCGATATAACTAGCTTGAATGTTACATGTTGGACTTAGGTGAGGTCAGTATATTGATATGTACACGAATTAGCATGAAAGTGGCTGATTTCGTATCTTCTCTCCATCCTTATATGTGTCCTATCACATGAGAGCGACAGACACACACACACACACCAGCATCATCATGCTCATCATATTTCCCATCCTATCCTTCTATATACGTCCTTTCCACATGGGTCAAATTCATTGGACATTCCCCACTGCCAGCCATCCTGACAACACCAAATAGAGAGAAGGGAATACTTTGGAGGAGAGTCTGTTGCACAGCCCATTGTGGGAAATAGGTTTGCACGGGGATAGAGGACGTATAGCAAGGTGGGGCATGTGTAGAATGCGATAGCACAGATAAGCCACAACTTTGGTTGCTTATTTAAGCCAAACTAGGAGACATATTAAGACCCCCCCCCACCCCCCGTTTAAGTTTTTCCCAGTAGCGCAGCTGCTTTACTATTATGTCGTTTTGCACAGTGATGCTGACTTACTGCGCCCTTCTAAGCAATATGGAGTTTGCATGCACAATTAGAAAGTCCAAGTCCCAGAAGCAGGACAAGAATTTAAAAGGGCAACAGTAGCTTTAATCAGCAGAGTATAAAATGATCATATTTCTATACATGACTGTAAATCCACAACCAAAACAAGGGGGTAATTTTATAATTGTAAAACCAAACCCACCCCTGGCATTTCCCACCTCTACAATTCCCTCACAAATTGAAAAATCTTTAGCACCACCTACAGCTTTGCCTAGAGCAGATCCAATCATTAAGACCCAGCTGAAACACTGCAGAGCAACAAAAGGTGCAAAGTCTTAGGGCTGGTCTACACCCAGCCGCTAGTTCGGCGGCTGGGGATCGAAGTTCTGGGTTCGACTTATCGCGTCTGGTCTGGACGCGATAAGTCGAACCAGGAAGTGCTCGCCGTCGACTGCGGTACTCCAGCTCGGCGAGAGCAGTACCGCGGAGTCGACGGGGAGCCTGCCTGCCGCGTGTGGACCGCGTCTGAACCGCGGTAAGTTCGAACTAAGGTATGTCGACTTCAGCTACGTTATTCACGTAGCTGAAGTTGCGTACCTTAGTTCGACTTGGAGGGTTAGTGTAGACCAGGCCTTAGAAACCTTAGATAATAAGTAGACTCGCTGGGAAGACAATGTGACTTGCTATTCACATCAGCTTATATATATGGCAAACAATATTCTACAAAGTATATTAATAGGGAATATTGGAAACTATTTTCATAAGAACATTTATCCTTTATTCTGTGAAAAAGTTAAATTATTTAAATCTGTTTCCAACCAAGAATAGAGAACCACTGGCCAAAGCACAGCGCACAGAGTTTTTCAATGTAGCTGGCAGCTACTCCCTTCTTTAAAAGACAGGTGTGGGCCACAGAGACAACAACTGTTCCTCTGCATGACCAGATTTGTAGCATGCCCAGGCTGTACATATGGATTGAAGATGATAGTGAGTGCAATCGGCTGTTTTATGTAAAGTAAGAAGCAAATCAGATGTCAATTACCCTTGAATCATAACCAAACTAATTTAAAACAAGCCATAAAAATATAACCAGGTATATTTTTCTTTAACAGACCAAGCAATGGTAAAAGCTAGACTGTAGCTACTTGACAAGTGAATTCCTCAAATCCTGGAAGTGAAATCAAATGGCTGAACTCTGCTCTCTGTTAAACCCATGTAACTGACTTGAGTTGATTTACACAGATGTAACACCAGAATTCGGCCCAAAGTCCCTTACTGTCTTCCTTTAAAGACACTTTAGTTATGGCACAGTTCTTTAGCTGGCGTACTCTTCAGTAGAGATGAGCGAGTAATTGATTTTTCAGTTACCCTGTAGGCCGTTAGCACGTTGGCTGTTGGTCAGAGGTGGTGGTTCAGTGCAACACTGTGGCACGGAGGCTTAGGGTGCCCTCTATGGACCAAGCGGGCCTGTGACGGGGTTCGACTCACCACTGCGGTGCCTCCTGCTCGCCACCCTGGGAATTAGCTCAGGGCTGCCAGTGCGCCCTCCTCAGCTGGTGTCTCACCCGTCGCCACTCCTGTCTCCACATCCAGGACCCACGTCGCACCCCCCCGGACCGCGTTGTCCTCTTCTGGACACAGCCCTCCAGCTGTGCCCCACTCGGTTCTTTCCCCCTTCCGGGGGACCGACAGTCCTCAGTCCTGCCACTTGCCTCGGTGGCAATCTGCAGTCCAGGTTCTAGCCACTCGTCTCAGTGACAGACTGCAGTCCATGCCCTGGCCACTTCCCTCAGTGGCCAGTGGCAGTAAGGGGGGAGGGGGAGCCGGGGCCCGCCCGCTATTCCAGGCCCCGACCCAGGGACCCTATAGCCAGCAACATGTTTTGCCCCTCCTCCAACTCCGCCATCTCCTTCCCTGAGCCACTTCCCCCACAGCCCCAGCACCTCCTCTGCCCTTGTATCAGGGCCTCAATTTGGCAGCCGTCAGCCTGGATCTTTCTCATACTCTGCTGACCCTGCCCAGCACTGCTCTGTCCATGGTGCTCCAGCCCTATAATCAACCAGTCCTCCTCCCTCAAACTCCAGAGAGTGACTGCCTCGCCTCTGCTCAGCGGCCCCTTCTTATATGGGCCAGCCTGGCCCTGATTGGCTCCTCCAATAAACCTTCCCCTAATTGGCTGGCACTACAAGCCTTTTCCTTATTGGCTGCCTCCCACCCAGCCTCCCCAGGGTTGCTTTAACCCCTTACATACCAGTGAGGGGCAGCCGCCCCATCACAGGGCCCAAGTTCAGTACCGGGATTCTGACACCATCCTCCTCCCTTGGGGTAACCTCAGGGTGCTGAAAGATGGGGCTTATCTGGATGGGTTCTGTGGAAGGCTCTGACCTTTTCGGGAGCGTGCACACAATGGGCTTGTTCCTGGGACAGCTCCTGCAGCCTGTATCCTTACACATGGGTCTGCCCTTCTTGAGGTGTTTGGCCTACTGCAAATGTAGGGCTCTCCCACCAGCGAGGGTCAGCATGATGTTTGTATGCCATGTTGGCTGCACCTACGTTTTGTTTCAATTCTTTCTCTGTTTGGTGGATTTAACGAACCAGGTCTGAGGCTGTGAGAACTGTGAGTGCCATGGGCAGTGTAAGGTGGAAATAGGGTTGGAAGCCATAATTTTCAAAGAGTGGGCTCATCTTGGTCAGGGCATGGTCTGTGTTGTTGTACTCCAATTCCACATATGAAATCAGTGAGGCCCAGTCATTTTCATGGCAGTTTGTGAAGCTTCGCAGGTATTCTTCTAAATACCTAGTTTACTTTTTCTGATTGGCCATCAGTTTGTGGATGGTAGGCAGTTGATGCATGGAGACACCCCTCTAGTAGGCGGGGACACCCCTCTAGAACACCTCCCGCCAAAACCAAGATATGACTGAGTCCCCCAGTCTAAGGTGATGTGGTCCAGGAAACCATGAAGATGGAACACATGAGTGATGAGCAGAGTCCTTGGTGGTGGGAAGAAGTGCGCAGGGAATTAAGTGTGCCATCTTTGTCAGTTGATCCACTATGGTATGGCATCCCTCAGATTCTGGTAATTTGACAATGAAATCCATTGTAATATCCAAGGCCTCAAGGGGGCCTTGGTGGATATTAACATCCCAACCGGTTTAGTATAGTGAGGCTGTAGGCTTTTAGCACTAAGACTGAGGTGCAGCACCGCTGAGGTGCAGAGGTTCAGTAGTGGGGTCCCGACAGCTAAACACTACATTTTTATCAAGTGGAAGCGTCAGCGGGAAAGAAAGTCTAACATGCTAAGTAACTTCAGGAGACCATCACTGCACCTGTCTCCTTGTCTACTTGCTCGTAGATCAAGGCTCAACAGGCCACGCTCTGGCTCATCCAGAGTTGCCGCAATGATGCGCCAGGTTGGCCTGGTTTCCTCTCCACGCTGTGACTGTGGGGCAGCATTGAATTCACAAATCGTTTTGGTCAACCGAAAACTGCATTTTTCAGCAAATACACTACCTGTCCAAAAAATGTCACCCGGCTCTCGTCATCTCAGGGCAATTGGTAAGCCTGAAATCAGATCCAAAATCTACTGGCTCCTCTCAGATTCACTCCCTGAGAAACCTAGAAGTCGTGGGCCATTTTTCACAGACAAAGGCAAATGTACTGAGTAAGCACAATTATCACCCTGCAACAGTAAAGTTACCAATTACCATCTATTTTCCAATCCACTTCCATTACATTTTCTAGATTCTCTCACCCTCTGGCATTCCTTAGTCACCAGTAAGAATCGGGTGTTTACATTTCTCTTGTGTGCTCTATTAATCATAACCTCCCAAGATCATAAACATTCCTTAGCTGTTATTTTATATTAACTGAGTTTACTAGGAAAAGTGTAACTTGGGTTTCTTTATCTTAGTCTTAAATGGTTCATGAAAGACTGTAGAAACAAATACCAGACAAACATAGCATTTAGACAGTGAACAATTTGGTAATTGTTGGGTATAGTGGCTGCTTCCCTATTGACAAATAGTTCACCATTAAGGAAAAAAGTTCCGCAGCAAAATGCTGAGAGCTGACAAAATGATATATGGAACCAGGTGCAGTGCCCAGCCCAAAGAATCTAGCAAATTGTTCCAAAACTTCAGCATCCTGTAATTTAGAATGTGTCAACTCCCAGATACATTTTATTTCAAATTCAGAAACTGATGTTAACGAGGAATAACCCATTCCTTTGCCTTATTCCTAGCCATCCAAAAGACACATGGAATGAAGGCAGTGAAATGCAAGTGGATCTCAAGAAACCAGATGGTTCTTTCATTAAGCTACAGATGTGCCAAAAGATGGTGTGTCCACAATTACACAGGCAGAGTCCCCACTAATTAATGCTGACAAGTGAAGTTCAAATGTATCCACTGGTAAGGAATAAATCAATCCCCCAGAAAAGCACAAATTTTAAAAGGGCGAGCAAGTTTATTGTTCTGCATCCCAGAAGGTAAGCAATTATCTGCATAACTTCTTAGCAGCAGGTATCTGGAGAATAGCTCCGTAAATATGCTATTTTTAGTGTTTTCTCCCCACAGTTGATGGTCACTTTCTTCCCTGAAAAATGGGTCCACTTCAAAATTAACATCCGTCTCCCTTACCCAAATTCCTGCAATCATCTTCCCATTATCCTGAATTTAGATTGTTATGGACACTACAGACTCTTGGACAAACATTATCTGCATCCTCAGCTCTACACATCGGATTTTCTTGGTGACAAAGTGCCAGAGCTCACATCAAGAAAGTTTTAGAGCAGCCTCTTATTGCAGGGTTACCTGAATCGGGCAGCTGAAGACCTTTTGAATAATGCCCAAATTCTCCAGATCTGTTTTTTTTTTTCGTGTTTTTCAGATGTTGACAGAATTTCCTATTTTAAGATGATTGCATCCTCGAAGCAGCATGTAGCAAAAAAAATATGGGGTATGCCATAGTGAAATTCCCCTTCCTGCCAGGGGTTCCACTATCCAGAATCTTTGTCCAACTTTTAAGTTGTCCTTCAAAGGAAAAGAACAGGCTTGTGCCCTTTTGCTAATTTATGCTGTATAAAGAGGGATTGAGGCCCAGATCCTCAAAGGTAGTTAGGTATCTAACTCCACAGGTGCTGCCGCTCCCCCGGCTTAAAGTAGTCATAACAACCCAAATACATGGTTTCCGCCTTCAGCACCCTCACTATAAACATTGTTCCATCACCAATGCCTAAATCCCAATGAAATCAATGAGAGTTAGACACCTATATACCTTTTAGAACTGGGCCTGAAAGCCTTTTTTTTTTTTTTTAATCTCCGAAGGGTTTCTCAGTGAGCTACAGGGATCTAGCCCACAAACGCTATGTAGAAGTATGAGCTGCAAAACAAGTCAGCCCAAATCTTCAGCTGGTGTCAGCTGATATAACTCCAAAGTGAAGCTAGACAGATTTACAGCAACCGAGGAACTAGCCCGATGTTGGGACACTGACTTTAAAAATCAGAAGCTCCAATGTCTAATGAAATGCAATGTTATTATTTTTCACTCTGCTCTTTGGCATATTTTCTAACTCCCTTCCAATGAGAACACTTCTCATGTTCTCCACCATCTCTCTCGGCTTGCCCCCAAGCGAACAGCTCCACACCTTAATCAGCCACAATTCTCATAAATCAACTATCATCATCCAGTGTCAGAATTTTTAATCATCACGGCTTTATGTTCTTTATTCTTAAATCAGGAATACTGAACCTGGCTCACTCAAGCAACACTTTAGGCACATGGTGAATTTTACTCATGCAAATCAAGTCATGCACAGGCCTACATGTTTCCAAAATCAAAGAGTTAAGCCCCAGTCCTACAAACACTTTTGCATGTGCTCAGCTTTACTACTGTGTGCAACATGATCAGTGCCTTTGATTGTAAACTCTGATATCAAAACAAGATGCCAGTCCTGAAATCGCGGCGAGAGACTATATTATTTGTATGAATGAATGTGTCTTTTTTGTTTTGATTTTTAATGAGATTTTTTTTCTGGCCTTTGTCATCTTCCACTCCTCAATTTTCTTGTTGGGGTGGGGTGGGCTCTACACTTTTTCTCCCTTCTATTGGGGGGTGTCAATGGGTCCCTCCACCCCCTGCTCAGAGGGGTAGGGGAACTCTGGGCTAAGATTTAACATTGTGCTTAGGAAGTGATACTTGTCACAGCTACCCTGCTAACTGCACCTCTGACCCCTCCTGGTCTGTTAAAGCATCACCACCAACCCCCCACCTACCCCCCACCCCGCATAGACCTCTAGTCATGGCCTCTCTCTAAAGGTGGAATCACGCAATTCTCCCACTCTCAGACGGGGCCCTGGGCTGCAGTCCCCTGTGATCAACCATTATCATCTCAGCAGGTCACTGTTGGCAGTCCCTATGCCAAATAGAAGCAGGTTTCAGGCCTTGCAGGTCAGTTTCCCATTGAAGGAGAAATTAGTGATGTGGTGGATGGATATTTTCTTAGTGCACATTATCACATTATTTACACTGTGTTCACCAGCCCCTGAACAGGGGTGGTTGCAAACAGCACCTGGGCAAACCCGTTTCAGGAATCTCAGCCCAAACAGTTCTCAGGGAGCAGCTCTGTCCTAATCTCTCTAATCAGAGTCAATTATTGGCACAGAGCAACAGCTGCCCCAAAAGAACCTGCATCACAAAACTAACAACAAAGCAGCATTTCTTCAGAGACTGTACACAACTTGTCCTCTAAGGCCAGATGTACCATGACTTGGAGGCAAGTGCTAAAGGTGTGTCAGCTGCTGGGCCCTATAGACGATAGCCCTGGTGGGTCCCACATAAGTAAGTGTAAGGATATTTTAATAGGGCTAGTAGAAACGGGGAAGGTTGCAAATATCCTATGTGCAGTAGCTTAACTAGTTACAATTGAAAGTAAATATGGGCGGTTCCTTGTTGGGCCCTGGGGCCAGTGGTGTAATGGAGCTAGAATGGTCCAGGACACATTATGGAACTTTCGAGAGGTCATGCCACATGGTGGGCACGATTTTGTAGCACAAAATGGCATCTTCCACACACCATGCTGCTTCAGCCATGGTGGTTGCCAGACTGCAAGACCCCACACTGTCCTGGCTGTATATAATTGCCCTTTACAAGGGTAGTCCCTTGAGACCAACCCCAGTTAGGGCACACTGCCCAAGCTAATTCTCAGTGTCTAGGGCACTTCCTTGGAAGTAGCCTTCTCCAGGCCCCTGTCCCTCTAAGAGTCCAGGCCAGCTGCTGGTTCTGCACCCCAGCAAGTTCCCTCAGGCCCCTTTCTGCTCAGCCTTCTGGTTTCAGGACCCCTGCCCAGTCTCTGCAGCTTCCCAACAAGTTCTGTACAGACCTGAGTCCAGATGCAACGTCTGCCAGTCCGAGCCTGCTCCCCCACGTATCACAGCAGCTTCCCCTGCAGTCAGCTGCCCTGAGCTGATCACCATCTGGCTGCTGCCTTTCCCAAGGGGGAAGTTATTTCCTGGGTCAGGGTGTTTCATAGAAAAGTTTCTACCACTTCCCCATATTAACCAGGAGAGGGGTGTATGCCTGCGTCTCCACCCTGGAAGGTCATCACTCAGTGGGAAGGGGATTGATGGGAATACTAGTTTCCTGCTTAGCCGATTCAAAACTGTGTTAAAGTTGGGCCCGATTCTCTTCTCACTTACACCAGTGAGAATCTCTAGTAAACTCCACCGATGTTATTGGGTTACCCCAGTGTATGTTCAGAGTCAATGAGGAGCAAGTCCAGCTCTCTCCTCTGCAGCTGGGCAAGGGACCTGTGCAATTCGTGGGGTTCTGCTGTGTTAATGGGGGAGCTGGATGTGAGGGAGCTATGCTGGATGGGTGGGCATGAGGCAGGGCATCCATTACTGCACAGATCTCAGAACAGGAAAGCCACATAGGATCCGCACCCAGGCCTGGTTAATACTGGGGCGTAGCCCCAACTCAACAATCAGTGGCTAGGGCTCCGTGTAGCTGAGCTCTACATGTAGGGGTTTGCATACACTGAGCTAGTTGAGGTTTATCCCTACTTGCACTCAGTCCAAACCCTGACTTGCCCAGGCCAAAGAGTCAGCACCAATGCCGCTGCACTGATTGCTGGCCGATCTGTGGCCATTTCCAAATGTGCAATTCCATAGGCCACTTCAGTCATTGGGCTAAAGCAGCTTCTGACCAGGGGTCGAGGAAGATTCCTGACTGCATCTCCCAGCATCCAGCCCAGCTAGTCAGTCCACGTTCAGCCTAGATTTTAGCCTGGGGACACAATTTAGCCACAAGGACTACAAAATCATTAACCAGCTCACCTCGCTAATGAAAACACTTCTCCATCCACCCAAGCATTTTTTGATTCTGCCTAATACACAGTATACAGGATTTTTCCTTAAATCCATCCTACAATTCAAATGCTCCAATGTGTGATGCATTGTTTAATCGGCAGACCTCTTTTTTGAGCATGGCCTTATCTTATTTGTCTCTCTTTCTTCGGATGATTATTGTCTTTTCAGCAGACAAAGGGAAAACTGGAAATTAAAACAACGTTCTGTCAAAATTAGACCATTCTGGTCAGACTGACCCCCTGCTGAACTAGAATTGATCTCTCAAGTGAGAGAAATATCAAAAGGCTTCTCTCCTGCTAAGCAGAGGTTTCGAAACTCTAATCTCAGCAAACTATTTTTTAAGCATTATACAGAGGGTTTATTGTGTTTTGGGTGAGGGTTTTTCTTTTTCCTCATTCTGTGTGACAGTTCTGAATGCAACCGCTTTTCCTCTGGAAGTCCTCTGGGAGGGCCTGTCTCAATTTCTCCCCTGCTACACTTATGGTATAAACACCAAGTTAACAAAAAAAAATCACCTCCACCTTTTGAAAGATAGTTTATTGTGTATGGTTCTTTTCAGTGGCTCCCTTACATCTGGCTCCTTCTCCCCCTGTAATTCCCAACTGGTGTAATATGAGCAGAGCTGTCTTTTTATAGCAAAAGCACACACGCTTCTCATTTACAACTGGCCGCCTTTGTACGCTGTATTAAAAATAATAAAACGTGCTTCCCAAGTGCAAAGAATTGAAAATGTCCAGCTTTGACTGTATTCCTGATCACCCGGCCAGCTCCGATTTGGTGAGGAGATTAAAGTCTGCCCTGGACGTCGGGGATGAGAACACAGTGATGGATTTGATCTGCACTGAAGTTCAACATGTGAATGCCACCATCGAACTCTCTAATGATGACTGGATGAAGGAGCCACAAGCTCACCTGCACCCTTTAGTGCTAGTAGGTAACGGCGATATTTTTTAAATGGCAAAAATAGAGACTTAAAATGTCATTATCATTTTAATTGTGTGAAGAACTAGCATTCCTTAATGGGAAGACATTGACAGATGAAATTTTGTTTACCTGAAAATTAGATATAGTCTAACGGGGCACCAGTTTTCCATGCTATAAGCTGGCACTTTTGACTAGCTCCAAGCTTGATCATCATCACACTAGTTTCACCTCTTTCCAGTATTCCACCCTATGCTCGGTGTTTGCCATGTTTAAAACAATTGAATACATTATTCTAGCAGACAGGCCACCGTAAGTGCAGCAATCAGGTCAGGATCAAAGATCAATTTGCTCTCCACACTGAAGAGTGTTTCTCAACCCTACCTTGCATTAGAACAATTTCCAGGCAGATAACGCTCATAAATTTAACTCTGTTGGAGTCTGCCTCTCTTTGTAAATTAGAGTTTGGACAAAAGCCTGTCTAACGGAGCTAAGTATGCCATCCACTCCCTAACAGGAATAATCACATGAATCTTTTGCAATCCCAGCACTCAGGCCTCTAAGTTCCAAGTTACTGAGTTTTGCTGGCTTCTCTGTCTACCTGGTATGCCCAAGGGTCACTGTCGCCTCCCAAACATTCACCTGTGGCTGCGTGTGGCTCTGCTGTGGCCTGCCTCAGTTTCCCCTATGACAAGGTAACAATTAGTTCACTTTAACAGCCCTGTCGAGGAGAAGCCAAACTCTCTAACTAACTTCAGCATAGCTCCATTTAATAAATCATTCTGAAAGGACCACTTGCACAATGGTTTAAAGGCCCTTAGCACAGAGCCCAAGCAAAACGTTAAAAGTCCCCAGAACAACAGTTTCTGAATCTCTTCAGAAAATTCTTCAGGGAGCTAGGCCAGGATGAGTCTCCCTTGCTAGCTCAACAACTTCTTGAGCAGTTAGTCTCAGCTTCCTCTAGCAGCAGCTCCTGCTACTGTAAGCCCCAGACTTCTCTGCTGTCTGGATAGCTCTGTAGTCTCGCTCTTAGATGGTCAGAGTCTCTCCTAGGCCTCCCCAGCTGGACATCTTTGCAGTCCCTTCTATTGGTTCAGCCTCTGTCCCAGGCTTTCCTGCCTGATGCTGTCTGTAACATCTCCACCTTAGCTTGCAGCTTCTTTTTTATAGCCAGCTAATTAATACCCACATCCCAACTCAGCTGTGGTGGGCTACCTAATTAGCCCAGACTAATTGTTTCCAGGCCTCTGGCCTTAGTGGGGCAAGCCACCCTATGACATGGTGCTGACCCCAACATTCCCAGTCTCCTCTATTACACTGAACAATTCATTACATCACTGCTTTTACAGCTACTTTTTCTCACCCTTAGGGGGCAGTGTTGCACCAAAACAACCGCCACACAACTATTTTGCCTTCCGTTTCAGCTGTTTTGAGTTCGATATTAACACTTAAACCCTTTAAAGAAAATCTTGATACCAGAGTGCAAACACTACTTCATTTCTTAAAATTAAAGCAACCAGAAGTTATCGTTGCATCGTGTTTATGAGGACAATGTGCAGACAAAAGTGTTATGCCTCTGTATCAACATAGGAGCCTCTCTTCCATGGAAACAGTGAGAAAAATAGAATGCGCACATGTCTGAGCATCACAGCCTCTTTGTCCAGCCAGGAAACAGAACAAAGTGGGATAGCTCAGTGAGGGGGGCATAGCTCAGTGGTTTGAGCATTGGCCTGCTAAACCCAGGGTTGTGAGTTTGATCCTTGAGAGGCCCATTTAGGGATCTGGGGCAAAATTCTGTCTGGGGATGGGCCCTGCTTTGAGCAGCAGCGTGGACTAAATGACCTCCTGAGATCCCTTCCAACCCTGATATTCTATGAAAGTACAATATAGAGCTAGCTCCAACAGTGACCTATACCCATTTCTCAGAGGAAGGCAGAGACTTGGACTCAGGATGTAGTGCATGGGAAGGGGATTTCACTGGCGCTCAGGATGACTTCCACGCATTCCGGACTTTTGGCCATGCTGGAGGCACCATGGCCATAGTCTCTGCAACTCTAATAGTCATGCGGAATAAGAGAGAGGAAAAGGATGAGTCTTGTCCAAGTAAGCCAACTGAGCATGTCCTGTCATTGTCTAATCCACGGGGGGGCTACATTATTTTCCTGGTTCTTCTGTTTTTAAACTGTTTTATATCATTTTTTTTCCAAATACAAGACAGAACTTAGCCTAGAGAACAATCAGACTTTTTAATTTCCCCTTTTAGGTAAGTTGGTTTCCCATGCAGTGCAGCATTCAGAGAAAGAGCTATGAAGCAAGCACACAGAGAGCAGCTGGGGAGAAGAAGCAGTGCTGTCAGAGGTCTGGCAGGACTGCTGATTAGGCCCAGTCCCCAGGCCTGGGGGGATCAGTGTGGAGAATCCGCTGCTTAAATGCCCTGTATTGAATTAGCCTTTGGAGCCTGGAGTCTGCGGGGTCAGAGTGCAGAGGTTGTGGGCAATGAAGACTAGTCAGGATGGGCCAGTGGTTGAGGCACTGGCCTGGTATCAAGAGATTGGGTGCAAGTGTGAACTTGGGCAAGTCCCACAGGGCCTGATTTTCAGAGGTGCCACACACCCACAACTCCTATTGACCTCAAGAGGAGATATGGGTGCTTAGAAGTCTGAGTACCTCTGGGCCTTTGCAAAATAGGAATAGAAGTAACGCCCCGTTTCATGGGGTGTTGCAGGGATAAAGTCACTAACAATCGTGAGGCACATAGCAATAGGACATATAAAAGCTGCTAGAGAGACAGAGGGAGCAAACTGGGAGTTGCTAACATAGAAGAATTCAAGCCCCTGCTCCCCTCATATTTAAAGTCAACTGTGTTCAAAGGTGACGTTTCAGCTCTGCCCTCACAGTCATGCTGCATCTTTGAACAAGGCGGTAAAACCTTGAAAATTCACATTAATGACTGGAAGCCTCGTTGCGAGTTACCAGATGTTGTGGATTAGCCATGAAGGGAACACACCGTTTAGGAGAGCAAGAATAATGCATCCTAGCATACTTTGGGCACTGATTTTGACAAATGGAGCTTACTTTAAATTATTTACGATACTTCCTGGTGTACAAGTAAGTATCTTCCAGCACAATTTATGAAAGTAATGAAGTCTTGGTAACATGAGACATCACTACTGTACTTAGCTATCACTGAGAAGTGGGGAGAGACCATTGTATATGTGAGAGCACTATGGAGTGTACTAATCAGCAAACCTACTGTAACTGATGGAATTTCACAAGCCATATGACATGAGGCCAGTTTGCCAAAGCTTCACACACCATTATTCACCTTACCATTTCATAGCTGCATGCCACAGGGAAAAAATAATAGGCAAAGTTCTCTTTGCCAACATCAACTTCATGGGAAATTTGATTTGATGTGGATTCAGATGAAATTTGTACACAGGTATTGAGGAAGTGGTCTTTCTTTGGCCAGTGAAAAACTAAATCCATATCTGAATGTCTTTATTTCTAATTAAACAAAGAACTATAATTTTTCTACCTGCACCAAACCAAATTTAAAAGACAGCAGAGGACACCAGTACACTATTATTGGAGCTGAACAGGAATTTTCTGTTAAAATTTGTTATATATATGTATGATATACGTGATACGAGTCAAAACAAAACATTGTGACCTTATCTAAATGCTTGGATAATTTCCCTTCAAAAACGTTGATGAAATCAATATGTTCCCACAAAACAGGGCAACTTAGTCAAATCCGCATTTTCCAATAGAAAGTTGTTGCATTGGAATAATTTTGACCAGCTCTGTGTATTTAACCACACTGAGCAGAGGTCTTCATTGCGCGGTCTGCAATGACAGATCTCTTTCCTGAATTAATACAGTTACTTCCGAACGTTATAAGGTGTACGAGTCATTTAAATTTTTCCCTCCAATGTGCATTATTTTGCATTTATGAACATTGAACTTCATTTGCCATCATGTTGCCCATTCACTTAGCTTTGCTTGGTCTCTCAGGAGTCTCACAGTCCTCTCTGCTCTTCCCTGACCTACATAATTGTGTGTCAGATCCAGAGTCTAACCACGGGTGTTGGTTCTCCCCTGCCTTGCACTTTGTGCCTTCATTTACATATCTCAGTGTGCACAAAATGCTCCCAAATCACAAGATACAAGACAGCAGAGAATCAGTCTCAAGAACAATAAGTTTATGCTTGAGCTGGACAAATAATTTATCATTAATAATTTATTGGACAAACTTTGCCTTTTTCTCTATTGCAGTTGTCTCAAATTTATTTATGATTCAACATCATTTCCTAATAATGTGGGTGGTAAGTTCTTAGCCTATAGCGTGTGTGCAATCAATTGCAAGAACCCAATATGTAAATATGAGCTGTTTTAATTGGATATTTAAGTCACATGAGTAATTTCCACAGGTAAATAAGCAGTACAATAATTATAAACATATCAACACTATTGCAATAAAGCAAACTGTCTCTGGGAATGAGAAAAGGGCCTTAGGGAAAAAGGTACCATGCTTTGTAACAAGATAAATGCATCCTCCCTCTTTGTTTGTTCACAGCCTAAGAATGCAGCCCTGAAAAAGAATGGGTCCCTTCTTTCTTCCACAGGGTTATCAATCTGGAACAGAATGGTTTGAGAGAGAAAAAACAAAGTGAGGAAGCAGACCCTAGAAAATTCATCCTTACCTGGAGAACACACTTAAGACATGATTAGAGCAGACATGATTCTCTGAAAGAGCAAGGAAAAGGGAAGCCTCGGTCAACCTGCTTTTAGCAAAGCATGATGGGAAGAGAAGTCTAGGATCCTATAAAATGCAGGCTTTTCTACCTCACCTTTAGTGTTGATAACAATAGTACTAATAAAAGTACTGTTCTGATAAGAATGCTAGAAGGTAAGCTCTGAAGAGATTCTTCTACTTTAAAAATTTTAACTGTATGTTAATAATTAAATTAATGGAGATATCCTGTCTCCTAGAACTGGAAGGGACCTTGAAAGATCCTTGAGTCCAGCCCCCTGCCTTCACTAGCAGGACCAAGTACTGATTTTTCCCCAGATCCCTAAGTGGCCCCCTCAAAGATTGAACTCACAACCCTGGGTTTAGCAGGCCAATGCTCAAACCACTGAGCTATCCCTCCCCCTCGATGCTCATATTTATGACTGCATGATTTACATGATGAATATTTTCCAATATTTGCTCAATTTCTTGTTTCCACAAAAACTCCTGTCAGCACTAGCACTTACTAGTACTTTCATGGACTACAAATATCAGAGCTAAGATCACGGTCAAAGAGTATCTTACCTCTTTTAAGAATTTGAATGAGAGTTGACTTGTATATCTCCTGTGGGGGGAAGGGATTGTTTGTTTGTTTTTCTGTATTTACACAACTGTGAATGAAATACTCGTGTCTCAATTACAATTAGTTATTTACTTTTAAATTCGTTAATACACGATCATTAGAGATGACACTATTAATTAGTGTTGACACCTCTTGTGACTATTGTTTCTCATGCTTACTTGGAATTTTTCTTAAAATATGTAAGAATCTTAAATTTCATTTAAAAAAATGTCTAGTTCTCTTGGTTGTGGAGCAAGGCTTCAAAACTTAACCAGAATACACCCTAAAGGTTTAAAAGTCATCTGGATTCTAAAAACCCCAAAATGTATATGTAAAAATCTCCTGATTTTTAAGCCAATCTTGTGATTTTGAATCCTTGGGGTTGACAGTATTGGAAGTTATGATTTGAAGCCTATATAATGTTATAAACTAACAAAGCTGTTATGTAGCAGCTTCAGGGTAATAAATTAGTAAACATGCTCTCAATTTACTCTTTTTAGTTTTGCATATTGTGCTCTTTCACATGACAATAATGAGTTTTCCTAATAATGTGAAATCAGCTCAGACAATTTGAATCATTATTAATAGACACACTTGATCTGAAGAAGTAAAATTGCTTAATGTTTTGTTAAATGAGGTGTACTCTACAAACATTCATATTCAGAAAGAAGGGTAAGATACTAAACATATTAAAGATTAATGGTTGTAATGCTATTGCTAATGGAGGGGGCATGCTTGTGAGCTGTACCTTTATGGGCCCTATCCTGCAAATACATCCCTGAGTAATTTACAGATCTGAGTTAGTCCATTAAGTAGAGTTACTCACGTGCATAATTATTGTCCGGATCAGGCCCTAAACCTAAAACCTGTTTGTTAGTCTGCCCACCCAAAATAATAAAGTGAAACTATATATCAAGGACTTTCTCTTGAGGATTAAAAGGAAGCAAGAATGAATGACAAAAACACTGAAACTAAGGGCTGGTCCACACTAACCCCTCACTTCGAACTAAGATACGCAACTTCAGCTACGTGAATAACATAGCTGAAGTCGAAGTACCTTAGTTCGAACTTACCGCGGGTCCAGACGCGGCAGGCAGGCTCCCCCGTCGACTGCGCGTACTCCTTTCGCAGAGCAGGAGTACCGGTGTCGACGGCGAGCACTTCCGGGATCGATCCCAGAAGATCGATTGCTTACCGCCGGACCCGGAGGTAAGTATAGACGTACCCTAGGAAGATTACTTTGGAACAGATTGTGGTACCCTTAGGCCTGGTCTACACTAACCCCCCCAAGTCGAAGTAAGGTACGCAACTTCAGCTACGTGAATAACGTAGCTGAAGTCGACATACCTTACTTCGAATTTACCGCGGTTCAGACGCGGTCCACACGCGGCAGGCAGGCTCCCCCGTCGACTCCGCGGTACTCCTCTCGTTGAGCTGGAGTACTGCAGTCGACGGCGAGCACTTCCTGGTTCGATTTATCGCGTCCAGACCAGACGCGATAAATCGAACCAGGAAGTTCGATTTCCAGCCGCTGAACTAGCAGCTAAGTATAGACCAGCCCTTAGTCAGGTAGGGAAGCATTTTACTCCACAACTAGTGCCATTGGTTTCAATAGAATGAGACATAAGTAAATTATCATTTCAGTTGGGCGACTTTTTTTTAAACAAAAAAGGCATTTTGGAGGGCCCAAAACTATTTGCCAAATTCAGGTTGAATTCAAAGAATAGTTTCAGTTGGAAAAAAAAAATCAGAAGAGTCAAAATGTTTCTTTTTCACTTTTTTGTTTTGAAACATTTTGGTTTTGATTTTTGCTTTGAAGTGGCATTTTGATTTCAAATTTGACCAACTTAAAAAAAAACCCATACGCACACCAAAAAAGATGAAAAATACCCAAAACAGGCAACTCAAAATGAAAACTTTGACAAATGTTTTGGTCCATTCAAAACAAAATTTTTCAATTTGACAAAAAAAATCATTTCAGTTTGAATCAAATCAGATTTTTGGGAAGGTTGGTTTTTTTTTTCAATTTAGTCCACAAAGTGCCCAAAATAAAGTGCATTATTTGCTCAGCTCTGCTCATCACCATCAACTAATCAGAAACTGACCCTCTGTCAACAGCAGTTCCTACTCTGCATATGAATAGACAGGAGAAAAGAGCATCCAAAACATAATATATAAAGGCAAGCAAAAGAACGTAGCTTTGTCCAAGGTCATAGAGTGATATTTCACCATCACTGATGTAATTTCTGACCAAGTCGTAACAAAAATTAATTTCCCCATACAAATAGAGCAAGAGATCTGTTTCAGTCTAGATTACTTATTTTATGTTAAGAAAAACAACACAAAGAACAAATATCAAGTCTCCATGAGTGAGAGATTACTGTCACTAACATTCTGCATGCTGACCTGAAACGCAAGATAGTAGCTGTGTCACATGTTCCCAGGTTGCAGGCAGGAAGAGAATCTTGTACTTTTAATGATGAAGTACACAGAATGTCTACATCTCCTTCAAGTTACATAGAGCATATATTTGTGGTCTATGGGGAGGCAGTGCGGCCTAGTGTCTTGGTTACTGAATTAGGACTTGGGTTTAATTCTGAGCCCTGCCACTGGTTTGCTGGGTGACCTGGGGCAAGTCACTTCCTCATTCCGTGCGTCAGGTTCTCCATCTGTACAAAGGGATCATTGATATTGACCTCCTTTGTAAAGCATGTTGAGATCGGCACATGGCAAACGGTATAAAAAGGCATATTTTAAGGAGCATAGGACAATATCTACTGTAGTTTTGATCAGGATTATTTATGTTCTGAAATGGATTTTGGTTTTAAAAATACAGTAATTTCAGACCATTGAATATCATTCATAGAAAACAAAAGAAACCCAGTAACACTTGATTCCCAGGGAAGAGTATCCGAAGATGGTGCACGGGCCAAAAGCAAGCAACTCAAAGTGTCCAGAAGTAGGTATATGGGCTAAAATCCTGGCTCCACTGAAGTCAATGGTGCAACTCCCATTGATTTCAATGGGGTGAGGATTTCACCCACAGTGTCTGTATGAAGTTCCCTTTCTTGAAAATCTATTGACTATACATCCAAATTCTGCCACAACTATGAAGTTTCTTCATTACTTCTAACAAATTAGGACAACTTTAGATCCAAAGCTGCTGGTTAGTTACAGTCTTTTCTCTCGTGGAGCAATGAGGTTTATATCCTCGGCTTTTTTAGCAATCCAACTGGGGAGCCTTCCTTGCTCTTCCCTGTTTATTAGCCAGCAGCATTTCTATGTATCCAAGATTTCACTCAGAAGTGCACAGACTTCAGAAAGTGACCAACAAACCCACAATAATCCACCTGCCAGGAATCAATGCTAATTTTATGACCTCTAAATTTAACTAAAAACATGAAAATACGGTTTCATCCTGAGCTTCATACCGTAGCTTCTAATCAGTGGAAAACCAGCTTGCCTTAGCTAGCATGTGAGTGAAGTAACCGAGACAGACTGGTGTTGGTTACATGCCCCACTTAGGGATACTTAGAGATTATTAAAATCCTCCCAGTCGTGGCTAATTTTAGCCTCACATGTTAGTAATGCTGTTATTATTGTAACTGTGTCCCTGCACTGACCACAACATTTGAGTAACTGGATGGAAATAATGGCTCATAAAAAGGGGGAGGGATGAAACGCGGATCTGAATATTGTAACACACTGTCTCTGGCTGTTTAAGTTTTGGGGATTTTCTCCCCCGTTCTTTCCACTCCTGTGCTACTCACACCCCTCTTTTCCAGACACAATACGTCCCACTTCACGTTCTTATGGCCGAGAAGGACTAGGCTCTCTAGTGAACATATCAGCCCTGCTCCCTAACTTGCATGGGGGTGGGGTGAGAAGATAATCCCTTCCTACAGTAGAACATGTTGATTTCCCAGCTGCACCTGGGGTGGGAAATAAAAGATCAGGAGCCAAACCCAGTTTTCCTCTATGGCAACCACCAGGTTAATTGCTGGGAGAAATTATGAGACGATATGAACCAAACACCAATCCGAATCTCAAACCAAGCCCAAACTACTGTACATTCAGGTTCAAAACAGTTCAAGTGATACACTCATTCCTGCCACTACCTTCCTTACTTACCCCAAAAATTTACTGCCTTTGCTCAAAGACACCTCTGGGGTGCAGAAGAGTCAGCAAGATCTATTGGGACATCTGCCATATTACAATGGTGCAACATTCAAGTCAACCACATAATATATGGAGGACGAATAGAGCAAATCGCCAGAGACCTCCCCTGCCTGGTGGAATATCAACAAGCACAGAGGCTTGGATGAGACGAGGAAGAGGCACTGGAGGCTAAGGATCAGCTGAAGGTTGGAGAGGCAAGGGTGGAAAAGAGGATAGGAAGAATCTGATTGGATTTGGAGGGAGAAGGAAAATTAAGAAAAACGTTAAAAGTTTTGGATGATCTTAGATAAACTTCAGGTACTGACACACGTCATTTGGCTTTGAGAGAGGAAGAGTCCCTCTCTCAAAGCCAAAAGGAAAAATAAAATATTGAGGAGTTGAAGCCTTACTAGTTAGGATAAATCCAAGTTCTATTTTACTTCTAGTTTTCTAGCAGGTGGGGCTGAGACACAAAAGTCAGGTCCGGATCTGATTTCAAATTCACCCGTCCCTCGAAAGATTGAAAGTGTTCAGATCTGGGAGTTTGGCTGGGGTCTAGCACAACTTTCAAGATGCTGCACTGTAGAAGAAGCTCAATGTGACTTTTGCAACGTGCTTCGTTACCAGGTCCTCTGATTCTTTGCAGTAGCATTGAGGAGGTGGCACAAGAGGCTATAGTGGCGTCTATACTGCAGACATGATAGCACAATGATGAATGCGGAGATACACATGGGTCTGTGGGAAAGAAGGTAAAAGGAAAACAAAGCAATACATTGACAAACTCTGGGAAACAATGGAAAGCTGTCAGATTGTAGAGAACACCCTCTACAGAAACGCCAAAATCACTTCCATCCTCACCTACATATTCTGTCAAATATTCCATCCAACTAGTGACCCTATTTAGTGTGGGAGCTGTAATAGAATTTCAGCACAAGGCCACAACTCCTCCATTTTTTGTACATTGTTTGCTGGCTTCATTCGGTTGCAATTTCTTTAGGTCATTGTGTTTTCTCAAGGAGATTTCTCTGGATATTTACTTGGGGGGGGGGCAGTTAGGACATGGAGCTTAAAGTTTTAGATGATATGAAACCTGTTAATTGAGAGGAATGTTCTTGGCTTCAGCCATCAGACTGGGAGTCATGAGATCCATTGTAAGTTCTTGACTCTGCAGAGTCACCCTGCGTGAGCTTGAGTCTATTAGTCAGGGCTCGATCCTGCTCCCATTGTAAACCTCCCAGTGACTTCAGTGAGAGCCGCTGAACCGACCCTCACATCCTTGCAACCCCATTGAAGTCTATGGGAGTTTTGCCATTAATTTAAATGGTAACCGGATCAGGTTCTGTCTGTTTGCTATACATAGCACAAGGATATTCATTCTTAGATCAAAAGGTGCTGTGAGTTTTTAATTCATTCATGTTTATAAAGTGCTTTGAGATACTCAGAAGACGCTATTCTGAGCACGGCTTCTGCAGCAGAGTATTATCACTTAATGTGAAACCCAATTGCACCTAATGGCTCTTTTGTGCTCAAAAGCATATGACAGTGGATAGCGCTGGAAATATGGATCATAGTCCTGAAAAAAATCAGTCTCCCAGCTAAACCACTTACAACATGTATTTTTACACAGACTCCAGAAGAATACAAGTGATATAAATTCATTCAGCTAGGGAAAAAGAAGTTAAAGACCTTGGGGTGAGTGGTTTCTTTTATTATGGGGAAATTTTCCTCCCAGATTAAACTGGTCTCTTTCTCCGCCAACCTGCTGTCTGGAATTAAAACAGGAGTTTAATCACAGAGGTGCTGACACAAAGCTGCACTGTGAACATTTGACCTTAGCTATCACCTTGTGATTACATACATACATATGTATATATATAACTAGGCAGGCTTGCTGTTGCTATATCCAGAAGTCCATATGACCCTTACTGTATCAAGTAACCATTATCATCTGACCCCACTGGAGTTATAAATACAACAACAATAGAGCTCTAACTGGATTATAATTGGACAATGGTAACAGGACAATGGAAAACTATAAAAGACCATCTATCCACCCGGCTAGGTCTTGTACTAAAATAAGTTGCAGTGCATTGCAATGGATGAGCTGCCAGGACCCGCTATAGAGAAGCTACAGATCCTTCGGAAAGTGGAATCAGAGCACCCATTAATGGCTCATGCTCCAGCGGAAAAGTACTATACAGCACTGGTCACGGGAGACCTGAGAAACCTCAAGGTCCTGACTGATAAATATTATGAAGACGTCAATCTGATTTTTGAGATCAGTAAAAATGAGCTGGAATGGCAAGTGAAAAGCCTGGCCTCTTTTGGATTGTCAGGTACTCTTGCTTTCAAGGACCAGTTTAAAAAGTAAACAGGCACTTACTAACACTGCTTGAGAGAAAGGTGCGGTGTGTTCATATTAAATGAATTACACTCTGTTTTTAAGTAGCCTGCTAATATGTTACCGAGGAGTCTGATTTCTTTTGAGATGATTATACCATATGCTCCATGGATGCAGCCTTTGTGCTAAATGTTTGCAGTGCCTCGCAGTTAGCAAGGGCTCTAGACAGGGAAAACGAAGGGCCTGATTCTGCAAATTCTCACTAACAGATCTAGGGTACAAATGTTCAGTGATTTAGGAGCCTAAAGTGCCTAACTTGTTTTTAATGGGTCAGTTTGGCATGTTTGAACATTGTATCCACAGTGCTTACTACCAAGCATAGTCCCATGGGGCCAGTTTGTGCCGCTCACGGGCAGCTTTGCATTCGGGGCAGGATGCTAAAGGGGTGCAGAACGACACTGCAGCAGGGGGTGCTCTGGGGATGTCCTGCCCTGGGGAGATGGAAGGTTTCCTGGAGCTCTGCAGTGACAGGGGGAGCGTGCACTGTGCTATATCCCTGCAGCATTTTACACCCAGGCTCTGCCTATTCTTAGCCCCTCGTTAGCACTATGACCCCATAGGGAAGTAGAGAGGGAGCAGAGCCTGCAATACCCAGAGCACACAGTGCCATTCTGCACAGGCTTCCTCCCTCCCACTGCGCACCTACATAATGCCTAGGCTGAACCTAGCCCATCATGGGCAATGGAACGATATACCCAGTGCCAGGGCTGGATAAAAACACTGAACAAAACACCCGAGTGTCAGAAAATGGGGTTTCACTGAAAACAAAATCTCCCGGGAAAGGAGAGGGCTTTTCACAGGATTTTCCATTAGAGAAAATTGAATTAAATGTTTTCCTTCAGGTCAGTGTTAATCCCTGTGACCGCCTAAGCTGCCACGGGGCCTGATGGGAGTTGTACTTCTGGATTCCTTATGCTCCCATTCTCCCCTATGAGCCCAGCTCACTGGCTGGACTACATTTCCCATGATACACCACTGCGTCTCCATGGCATTTCAACCTTTCCAAATCAAAGTCTTTCTGAACTCCTTAGTGTGCCACAAGCGTCGTTATTTTAGGTTTTTGTCACAGTTCAGGACACAAACAAAATATCCATTTCCCACAGGATGGAAATTCCATTTTCCAATCAGTTCTGCCCAACAGTCAGCACCGCACATGGGGAGATGGCTCCCCAGGCTGACGCCCAGGTCCCGCCGGAGCCGGGAATAGAACTCAGGTCTCCCCAGTGCCAGTCTGTCCACTAGGCCACACCGCAGAGGCATATGGCTGCTGAGGCAGGGCTTGAAAAAGCAGGGCAGGGCTCCTACCAGTGTAACTGAAACGTCCTCAATCGACAAAAAAGTCATTCAAGTCAGAATGGGGCTAAGTTGCTTTAACGAGGTTTATTTTTAATTGCTCTTATTACACTGTACATATTAAAATATGCAGAAACCGAGAGTTTGACTTTTAGGCTGAGCCAGAGGTGAAAGTAAGCCGGTACGGTGTACCGGCAAGAGCCAGTACGCCGTGCCGGACTGGACCGGCTTCCACAGCACTGATTTAAAGGGCCCAGAGCTCCACAGCGGCCAGAGCCCCGGGCCCTTTAATTTGCCCCTGAGCCCCGGGGCTCCCGGCTGCCGCTGCAGCTGGTAGCTCCGGGGTGATTTAAAGACCCTGGGGCTCCCAGCCACAGCCGGAGCCCCAGGGCCTTTAAATCTTGAAAGGCCCCGCCTCTTCTGGTTGAGGCCACGCCTCTTCCAGTTGAGACCACACACCCACTCAGGACTCCAGCGTAACGGTAACTCCTTTATGTTACTTTCACCCCTGGGCTGAGCCCTCGCCCCCTACGAACAAACACATGACTAGTATGAACGTGGGCCTCCCCCTAGAGTCGTAACTGCTCAGTTGTAGGTCACAGGCCCTGTACTTGCCCCTTTAGCTCAAGTGGCTTCTGAAGCAGATGAATCTGAATTCCCTCTCTGCTGTTGCCATTAAGTGCTAAGTGTCCTGGCTTGGGCAGTGGGGTCAGAAATATGATTTGAACGATCCCAGAGGCTCAAGGGGAGACATTTGTCTAGGCAGTTCTTTAAACGCTTCCTTGGATTCTAGGGATGTGTCACTGTGTCTATACTGAAAGGAATCGGTAACATTTCATAGCTCTTATCCAGCACCTCCTTTGGTTCAAGGGATGGGAAAAGCTGGGACAAATGCAGTCCCAAAATAGGCAGTCAACGCAATCGCAAAATCTTCCCATCCAAAACTTCGGTCTGAAACAATAGGCTCCATCCTTCCTGCAATGGAAGGGTCTGGGGGAGGAGTTACACCATACATGCATGCATCATTGGCCGCTGGATTTTAATATCCTGAGGCTACGACTGAAGGGAAGGGGATAAAATAATTTGCAGGATTTCTACCTGTGCATAGGGAGGAAGGCTGGTTATGTGGCACTAGACCACTAGAGGAAACCACCAGCCTGGGACTTGGGCGACCTCGACTATGCCCCAGACTCCCTGTGAGATCTGGAACTTCATCACGCCACACTTCATCTCTCTGCCTCAGTTGCCCATGTCTAAAGAGGGAATAATACTTCCCTTGCCAATGCCTCACCAGCAAGCTGGGGAAATCTATTTATGTATGTTTTGGTGGCACGACTTGGGTATTCTAGAGCTACTGGAGTACCTAGAAAGAGGGTGTACCTGCTCCCAAACATATGTAGCTCGTGATCTACAGAAGGCAGGGTTTGACCTGCTGTGTGTGACGGCATATTGACTTTAGGGGATTGTGTGTACATAAAGCAAGCAGGGGGCGGTGGAACTGACCAGCCAGCACATCTCGGATGGCTAGGTTCACACAGGAGCTACAAGGCAGAGAAGCCAGCCACTTGAATGAAACACACACATACAGTTCTTTGCAAATCCAAACTCTATCCATGCAAGGGCAGTTGTCATGTCCAGGGTCACTGTAGTATCAAATTCCTGGTTGGCTCTGTTACTTCAGGCCCACTAAATGTCCAGCTAATGCAGGCTTTCCCCCTGGATGAACAGTAAGCTGCACACCCAGGGGCCAGGCACGGCCCTCAACAGGTTACAAATCTGTATTAGATGCAGGTGGGTAATTAATGAGCTGTCTTTTAAAACTTCTCAGCGTGGGCTCAGGGGAAGAAGTTAAGTCTCTGAATAAGGTACCCTTTGCGGCTCATTACAGGCACGATATTGATTCTTCCATCATTATAAGACGGTATTCCTGCCATGTGAAATCCTGCCCATTGATGTGCATTCACTGGGGAATTTTCTTTTCCCCTATAGCCACCACTGCTCAGAGTGGCTAACAACCTTAAACAGGCCTTTTGAAAGCCCCAAAGTTTTCAGAGAGCGAAAAAATGTACAGTGCACTGCTCTGTTTTATTCAGCAAAAGGGCAACGGCTGCACACACAGAGAACTAGAAAGGGGGAAAGAAAGAAACCAGAATTGTGTTGAATGAGGAGCCAGTAATCCTTTTCGAGAGCAATGTGCATTAAAGAGCTGCAAACGCACCGGCATTTTCTGCAGGTCAAAACTTTCTCAAATTCCTTTTCCTGTGCACTGTGCGCCAGGCAGGAGAAGGGAGGGGGCCCACAGGTGCCAAGTCTCTTGGTTTTGCTTTGTATTTTAATTGCTCCCACTGTCAGGCCTGGTCGACACTACCTGGTTAGGTCGACATAAGCTGCCTTACGTTGCTGTGGAAATGTCTTCACTTAAATTTGGCTCCCATCAATGTAATTTGCCTATCTGTGCTGATTTAAACAACAAGGAGTCTGGTGGCACCTTAAAAACTAACAGATTTATTTGGGCATAAGCTTTCATGGGTAAAAAACCTCACTTCTTCAGATATTTTTTACCCACGAAAGCTTATGCCCAAATAAATCTGTTAGTCTTTAAGGTGCCACCGGACTCCTTGTTGTTTTTGTGGATACAAACTAACACGGCTACCCCCTGATACTTGACACTATGCTGATTTAGTTACACCATCTCCCCGAGTGGCGTAGAGTCATGGTCAATGGACACAGGCCAACGCAGCATCATTGTAGACACTGCACTGCATACGTCGACTTTTTCTGCCTTTCGGGAGCCATCCCACAATGCCCCACACTGACAATACTCTTGATACAAGTGCTCCTGGTGAGGCTGCACACCACCGACACCAGGAGCTAAGTGTGCTCACACAAGCCATTTTATAACTGCCGGGGCTGTGTGCCGACGTAAGTTAGGTTGACATAACTTTGTAGTGTAGACAGGGCCTTAGTTTGTGCAGCTGAAAAGTATAACATTTACTGTATGTCTTGTATAAAATAACAGGTCACTTCACCTTGAATGGGCCCTTAGCGTAGCAGAAGCAGTTAGCAGCACATATGCTGTTCAACCTGTGTTTAGCTGTGACACTGGGAGTACCTTTCCCAGACCTGAAGAAGAGCTCTGTGTGGCTCAAAAGCTTGTCTCTCTTACCAACAGAAGTTGGTCCATAAAAGATATCATCTCATCCACCTGGTCTATCTGGTGTAAAAGGGCAAAGTCTCTGACATCTGTGTCTGCCACTCACCCCAGTCATTTATTGGCTTCCCCCGGCGCTGTAATGATCAAAGCTGGGCAGCTGCTAATGAAGTTATCCTCAGCCCTGGGAGGAAGGGAAGCATGGCTACCACTTTGCAGATCAGAAACTGAGGCATTTAAAAATTAAGGGACTTGCCCAAGGTCCACAGGAAGCCAGTGGCAGAGCTTGGATCTCAGGAGTCCCTATCCTGTGCCCTAACCACAAGTCCAGCCTTCTCACGTCTCTCTCTCTCTCTCTCTCTGCCCTACAGGCCTGTGGTCCCTCGAATACAAGAGGGAACTGACCACCCCACTGTGCATCACTGCCAGAAATGGACACACCGCCTGCGTGCGTCACCTGCTGTTCTGGCGGGCAGACCCCAACATGGCTCCAGGAGGCCAGAGTGCTCTGCACGAGGCCTGCGAGGGGGGCCACACGGACTGCACGGAGCTGCTGCTGGAGCACAGAGCCAACCCCAACCTCCTGAGCGAGGAAGGCTTGGCACCACTGCATCTGTGCACCAACCAGAACACGCTGGGGTAAGAAGAGAGCTGTGCCAGGCAGCATGTACCCACACACACACACCCTTCTCTCCCATTATTAACCACCACCGCCCTTGCAATTGTAATGTTCATTTAACCTTCCCTGTGCAGTTCTCTCCACCAGTCCATATATTCTTCTCTACATGGGCCTGATCCAGAGCCCTTTGGAGCCTATAGAAAGACTCCTATGGAGCCTATAGCATCTTGGCAATTGCTCAGCACAAACCTGCCCCAAGCAAAGTGACTTTCCCCTATAATATTCAGGGCCGCCCAGAGGGGGAAGCAAGTGGGGCAATTTGCCCCAGGCCCCGGGCCCCGGAGGGGCCCCGCAAGCCCTGGCCTGGCGGCGGTCCAGGTCTTCGGCGGCATTTCGGTGGCAGGGGGCCCTTTAGTGCTGCCGAAGACGCGGAGCGAGTGAAGGGCCCCCCGCCGCCGAAATGCCGCAGAAGACCCTGACCTCCGCCAGGTGAGTACAAGCGCCGCAGCTCCCCCGCTTTGCCCCAGGCCCCCTGAATCCTCTGGGCGGCCCTGATAATACTGAGTTCAAGGGGAATTAGAGTCAGAAGAACTTGCATCAATTTGACTGCTTCTTACACGCCAGATGTACATCCTGTGTGTAGTCAGCATCTCCTCTCCTGACTCTGTTAATGACTGGAATAGGTTTTTACTACTTGTTAGCCCTGCAGAGCCAATATAGCAACAGGGAGCTGGAGTTTGGCTTGGCTAACCTCCAGGCATAGAATCTTTAAGTCCAATGCACAGGTGTGTACACGACAATAGCAGCTTAACTCCATCTATCATACCCCTCTGCTTTATCTAGGTGATGAGAGATTATGCAACACCAAGACCAGTTAGACTTTCAGGCTGACAGAACAAAAAGTTGATTTAGATGGAGTACGTCTGAGCAAAACCGGGAAATGTTTCCATTTTCCCACAAAACAAGTTTGATTTTCATATCTTGGAATAAGGAAAATTGCAACGCTGTCTCCAGGAGAGATCTCGGTGTGAACGTGTGGCTCTCTCGCCTCTAACGTCCTGTATCAACTTTGCCTCACTAAGTCAGCCAGGCAGATGTGACACATGGGGTGGGGGGGGACATGCAGGATCATGTGCCCTCCCCCCCCCCGATTTGCCACTTGGTTTGTACTGAGCATGCTCACACGGACTGACTGCTGAAGTCTGCTGCTCTCCCTCTGCTCGCCCCCCCCACCCCCCCACTATCGGCAGGCACCAGTCGCCTCTGCAGCCAGGCAGATTCCTTTTAAAAATATCAAGATGCAGCAGTACATATAAAACAGTTAGGGTGACCAGATGTCCCAATTTTATAGGGACAGTCCCGATTTTGGGGTCTTTTTCTTATATAGGCTCCTATTACCCCCCCACCCCCTCTCCCGATTTTTCACACGTGCTGTCTGGTCACCCTAAAAAAAATGCTAATAACCACAACCTACATAGGCCACAGTCCTGGAGAGAAGAATAAACATGGAACACCCAGTGCCAAGTGGATGAAAGTGATACAGCTGTGTCGCTTCCACTGATTTGGTATTCGGTGGTTGTGCAAAACGGGTAACTTACATGCCAAGGGAGTGAGAGTTGAGTATAGCAGGAAGAGCAATGGACAACAAAAGATAAAGCCCCTCCTACTGCACCGTCTAGGTAATTTCTATTCTGATGGAAAAAGCTGAAGCAGTTCCCTCACTGATGTCACATTGGCATTACATCATGTGACTGATCAAGATTTACCTGCATGCAGGGGTACCAATTCTGCATGCCCATTGAATACAAGTGATACTGTTACCCCTCTCTGACCTTTGACATAACTTTTCACTACTGTTTATATTCAAGCCGAATTTGGCCCTGTTGGCCGAGTTCTGACTTCAAGCCAAGTCCACGCTACTATCATGCCATTCAATTCAGTGGAATTACTCTTGATTTATTCTATACTAACTGAAAGCAGAATTAGGCACAACCCTTTTCAGGCAAACTTCCAAAACAGTCCAGTCTTTTTTCCAGCAAATAAGAGCTTGTAGGTTTCCAGGCCAGTCTCATTGGGGCCCCTCTGCACTGGCTCCCTGCTCAGCCACTGCTGCTCCCCCATAAGCCTCACCCAGACCTGCACCCAGCTGTAACACCTGGCATTCACAGCCTTGTTCCACACGCAGCTCTGCATACAGTTCCTGGGGACTCCAGTTTGCGTTCAGGTTCTTTGCCGCTCCTGGCTGCCACTTCCCAACTAACCCCAGCCACTTTCAGGACCTTTGTCATTACCTAGCTAGCAGGAAGGATGTGCAGTGGGGAGGGAACCGATGGGAGTTGTAGTCCCCTGCTTAGCAGATCCAGCACACCTGCTTTACCAAACCTATTACTGCCATGTGACCAGGGGCAGCTCCAGGCACCAGCGCAGCAAGCGCGTGCCTGGGGCGGCAAGCCGCGGGGGGGGGGCCTGCCGGTCACTGTGAGGGTGGCAGGCAGGTGGCTTTCAGCAACACGCCTGTGGGAGGTCCGCCGGTCCCGCGGCTTCAGCGGCAATTCGGCAGCGGGGATGCCGACGGCACGGCACCAGCAGACCTCCTGCAGGCATGCCGCCGAATCCGCGTGACCAGCGGACCGCCCGCAGGCGTGCCGCCAAAAGCCGCCTGCCTGCTGTGCTTGGGGCGGCAAAAAACATTGAGCCGCCCCTGCATGTGACAATGACTAAATCAGTCTCTTCCTTCTAACGCTGAACAAGGAACTTCAGCAAAAATGCTTGTTTCCTGTACTCCAATAAAGTGACTCTACTTCACTGTAGAACTTATGCCTACAAACTTTGCCCATCTGTTGCTTCTATCTTACTGCGACAAAGCAGTACTCACAACTTCCCATCTTTCCCCCACCTCTTTTCTCCATAATCTATAACAATAATTAACGTTTAACTAATTCTAGGTCGAGATCCAGTCACAATTTAGGCTTGAGGAGGACTTTGTCCAGGTGACTCACAGCGCTTAACAAATCCAAACAAGTGGAGACTCGTGTTCGGTATGGTTAGGACTCTTCTCACCCTGGCCGTGAGGCACGTAGGTTCACAAACAAGCTGGGTTTGGAACCTGCTGCGGGTGCTGCCTGGTCCTTCTGTAGTGAGGACTCGGGCTGGTGGGAAAACAGGAATTCTAGTCATGAAAAGGTTTGAGGGCGTTGGCATTTTGTTTCATTTTTCACTTGGATAAAATCAAGACCTTTTGAATTTTTTCATGGCGCATCAGTGAGCCACCCCAGAATAGCCCTCTTGTCAGTGCCCTCACTGGAGATGTAGAAGACCCAAGTCCAAGTCACTGCTCTGGTGGTGTCAGAGCAGGACTTGAACCTGGGTATCACACATCCCAAATGAGTGCCACTAAGCTATTGTCAGGCAGTGCTTGCCATCTCTCATACACCAGAAATTCCACCATGGAGCCGAGAAATCTTCCTGATAAATTGGTATTTTCCAACAGAAAGACATGTCATCTAAGAATCCTGGCCAACTCTAGTGAGGACCTTAATTTGTCTCTGTCAGATGGACTCCCATGGGGCCCAGGAATGGAGCACAGCTACATCTGGTGACAATGGGTGGTGGCCAACGTTTTGCCTTATCCAGTCTTATCAAGACTAAGTGTCTTTCTTTTAAATGTGGGTACGTTTTGAGCTACATGCCAGCAGCTAAGGAAGACAGCCTGAAACTTCAGATCTGGCACCGCTCAGCCTTGCGCACTTTAAGCCAGGCCATTTAGGATGATAATTTACTTTTCCCCACTGGATCCAAATGTTACCATTGACCTATCATCAGCTGCCATGCCCTATCACTCAGCCGAGCTAATACAGGGACTTTTTGTATGCTCTTAGCTAGTCGTACTGCTCTCTCCAGTAGTCAGTTCGTATGCATGAAATAACACAGTCTCCCAAAAGCATGGAATTCAGAGCTGGCAAACTGTGGTCCATTATCAGGGACTCTCTCTTTCCAGAATGCCACATGAGACAAGATGTTCTGACCTGGAGAGTTGAAGGTCTAGTTAGAACGTCTACAGGTGTAAAAAAATTGTCACTCCACATCGGTGCGTCCCTTTCACGCAGCTCTGGTGCTATTCTTTCCCAAAGGCATATGCAGTGTCTGGAACACTTACATGGAAGATATGAAGTTCTCCGAGATGTCTTCCTGGTCATTCTGCAAGACTCACGTGATTCTATCTTAAATTTTAGGCTCTTCCCTGTGCTGGGCCACCACTCTGCCAGTTGGGTTCAATCCCAGCCTTCTCTAAAGCCCTGGTAACCTTCATGTATCCTGCAAGGACTGTTGGAGTAATATCACCATCCTTAATCAGACCTTCAGCTTCAGAGCATAGATTTCATAAGCTAGATGTGGGACCGTGGCAAGTAACTTGGCCAACAACGTCTATTGCACACTGTTGAGGGGGTGTGCCAGCAGTAATGGCTATTTTAATCAGTTTTGTCTTTGGTGGTGGGTCTGGCAGAGGCCAGGTCTTTTCTAGTTACTAATGGCAAGTGCAGCTTGTGGTTGTGGGCAACTTGAAATGATCAAGACTGTACAAGTAGCATATTAAACTCTTGCACACCCCTACAGAGACAAACATTCTCTCTTTGGGGGACAAAAGTACCTAGAATAGGCTATAAGCTGCCAGCCGTATCTGTGCCACTAGAGTAGCAACTCACCAAGGGTGTAGCTGTTGGCATTTGCTGAAATGACTGTAGGCTTGGAAACACCATCAAATGCCAGTAGTGGGGCTATGGTCAATAGAAGCCTGCTTAAGAGATTGTTTAAATCCTCTGGTGCCCCTTACTATTGTATCTACACCACTCCCAATGTGTCTGTGAGGTAGGGATGTATTATCTCCATTTCACAGATGGGGAACAGAGCCACAGAGTCTGAGGTTACACAGGAAGGCTGTGGCAGAGCAGGGCCTTGAACCTGGGTCTCTGGCTAGCACCCTAACCACTGCACCATCCCTCCTCTGGTGTCTTGGCTCACACCTTAGGGCTTTAGAATCACATAAATAGCTTGGCCTTTTGAGGATAAGTTAGGTATAAATTTGCCTTCACTCTTTCTATCTAGAAACAGCATCAGCTCTAATACAGTCCAATAGCTTGGCTCTAGGAATCCTCTGGCTCTTCCTTCAGCCTCTATCAAGCACATGCCCGAAAACATGCCATTGGGTTTGCTTCAGCGTACACTCCTCATCACTTTAGCCAAGCAGCCATACAACTCCCTTAAGAACCTACTTCAATCTTAAATTCTTCCTCAGACTTCCCACAGACAAAAACTTCATCAATATGAACTTCCTCCCTTCCAGACTCCATTGAATCACATTCACTTTCCCTTGTAAGATAGCTGGCTGTGTCACCAAACAGACGGTGACCTCGGCCGTTTCTTACATTTCCTGAGCATGCTCCCGGTGGCTGAGCAAATCTCATCTGTCCTGCGTCAGTCCTTACCACACCTACCATGTTACTGCCCAGTGCTCTTCAGAAGCCATGTCTATGGCACTTCTCTTCCTTTACTACTTGTACCTTGCTTCTGTGGAACACCGTGCCCCCCCAGCTGAACTGCAAAATCAGTACCCTTTTCTTCCATAATGCCTACAACCAAAAGTTATCCATTAATAAGATAGGTGATAGGGCACTTGGATATAGCTGGGGCATTTAAATATGTTAAATGTGCATACTATGATTGCATCTTTCTTTCCACCCCATTTATATCGCTTCTTGTCTTAGGCCCCAATCCTGCAAATACTTACACAGGTGTTTGATTTCAATGGGACAACTCATGGCAATCAAGTAAAGCATATGCATAAGTGTCGACAGGGTTAGGGCCTTACAATCCATGCCCTTGTTATCTGTGGCCAGTAGCCAGAACTAGGGTGCTAGCAGGATTCAAATAGAGCAGGTCAACATTTTTCAAACTTGGATTTTTTTGACCACGTTTCATTGATTGTGAATTTCAAACAGGGAAATAAAGCCCACCAAAAAAAAGTACAAAAACTAATCTTTTTGAACCACTATCCGGTTATTTTTATTTCTGAAAATATTTTTGAAGTTTAAACACAGTACAAGTTTTTTATTATTATTAATTGTGAAAAAAATTTACTGGCATGAGAAAATAATTAAATTGTAATAATCTGAAAAGAAATTCCAGGTATGAAATTTTTACCAGCAGTCAATCCACAGCGAAGTGAAATTTCAGGAGGGATGGTCTGACCACACTTTATGCAAACGTGACTTCACTGATCATTTACAGAGGGTCAGCACAAATCAGAGACACCACCCCCCACACAGCCCTCCCTCTGACACATGGCAGCTGGTGAAGACAAGCAAATGTATTGGTCACAGCATTGCCATGCTATGCGGACATTGTGCATACTCACACAAAACCATATTTGTTGGGAGTAAACATGCTCACTGTTTCAACACTGTTGCTCACCACAAGCCCAGCCCTAAGCTAAATTCACCCACTGTCTTCCCTACCTATAGGTCCTGTAGGGGGGGAATGAGTGAGGTGGGAAGGTGCTGTGGCTGTTTTCCACAGCCACCGCCTGTAAAGGGCTCCCCACTCACTGCTACTGTGCCTCCTTGTGGCTGGGTCTGGGGATTTAACTTTCGCCCCCTCTGGCGCCCCCTTCTGACGCTTACTTACACTGTGGCCCCCTCTCTCTCCTTGACTCAGTCCACTTCATTGTGGCTCAGCTTTCAGGGCAGGTCACTATATAGTTCTCCCTTCTGGGATAACAAAGTCCCACTGGACAAGCCCGTCCAGACAGTGTCTCAGTCAGTCTCCTCTTCCAACTCGAGGTCCTGTGCTACTGGGAACCTGGGCCAATTGTTACCCCAGTCCAGGGCCAGTGCAAGGAAGTTTCGCGCCCTAGGCGAAACTTCCACCTTGCGCCCCCCCTCCCCCC
>NW_020664526.1:1659310-1694598 GCF_002925995.2 Terrapene triunguis | reverse complement strand
CGGCAGCTCCCCACCCCCTGGCCCGGGGATCCGTGCGGCAGCTCTGACCTAGGGGAACCCCTGGGCTGCCGGCGGCGTGCTGGCCCAGGGGAACCCCTGGGCTGCCTGCCGGCGGCTCAGACTCCCTCTCCCTCCCAGCGCAGCGGCCACTGTAAAAAAAAAATGGGGGTGCTGCTTTTTGGCGCCCCCAAATCTTGGCGCCCTAGGCAACCGCCTAGTTGGCCTAAATGGTAGCACCGGCCCTGCCCCACTCCCAGCCCAGGGACCCTCTCACTGGCAATCCAGGTCTGCTCAGATTCCAAGCTGGCTGCTGTTTCCCTGGACTCCTCCCTACCTCACCTCTCTGTCTCCTTACCTATCTCTGGCTTTACCCCAGGAGCTTCCTCCACTCCCCACGGCTACTTCACCTCCCTAGATCTCGTCAGACTCTCTAGTCCAGGGCAGGACCCCAGGGCTTGATCTCCTCCTCTCCCTGGCCAACTCTCTTCCCTCTAGGGCAGAGGTTTTCAAACTGTGGGGCACACACCCCTCAGGGGGCATGGAGGAACATTTGCGGGAGCAAGTGGCAATGCCAGGCAGCTCATCCAGCCCCACATGGCAGGCTCTGGGGCAGCCTCTATGGGGGGTGGGGAGGGAGCACCACCTCCCCCGCCCTGACTTACCTCAGTGAGCCACCCAGCCTGTGGGTCAGCGTCAACATCCGCCGTGGCCACACTCATTTCTGCTCCAAGCAGTCTCTGCGCCCCACGCTGGCTCTGCCCCCAGAGACTGTCTCACATGCCTTCCCGAGAGGGGTGAGGGGCCGGTATTGGCCCTGCCCGAGTGGTGCTGCCTGGCTGGAAGGTAGAAGCAGCTCACTGCTGAGGAAGCGTTGGCCGTGCCATTGGTAAGCAGCTGTGTATTTGAAACTTACAGGTGCAGGTAACTTAATTAAAGCTACGCGAAGGTCTCTGCTAGGTTTATGAGCAGCTCTATTGAGCATACTTTTGCACGGGTCTATTTTTGTCTCGGGGATGCAACCAAAAATTGTAACTTGGGGGGTGGGGCTCAGCTCAAAAAGTTTAAAAACTGCTGCTCTGCAGAGTGACTGCAGACCTCCACCCTGCTCTCGCTTCCTGGCTTTCTAATCCCAGCCCAGCTCCTGCCCAGCTGGGCTGCATCTGCCACTAGGCCCTGCTTTGCCTCTAGGTGCACCAGTCTTAGGTTAATGGGCCCCTCCAGGCCCACATTAACCCCCTCAGAGTTTGTGTGGGGCAGACCTAGGGTTACCATATCTGAACTTTCAAAAAAGAGGACACTCCATTGGGGGGGGTAGCCCCGCCCCTTAGCGACTCCCTCCCACTTCCCGCCCCCTGACAGCCCCCCCAGAAACCCCGACCCATCTAACCCCCCTGCTCCCTGTCCCTGACTGTCCCAACCCCTCTCCACACCCCTGCCCCCCTGACAGCCTCTCCCCGAACTCCCGACCCATCCAACCCCCCGCCCCCCGCTCCCTGTCCCCTGACTGCCCCCCTTCTCCAACTCCCCGGCCCCCTTACCGTGCCACTCGGCTTAGAGCAGGTGTCTGGCTCCGCGCCCCAAGGAGCGCCCCGCCCGAGCGCTGCCGAGCAGCGTGCTGAGGCTGTGGAGGAGGGGGGAAGCGGGGGAGGGGCTCTGGCCGCTGCTGCCAGCCCCACCGCCGCGTTCCCTCACAGGTGCACAGCCCCACCCCCCAGTGCTGCCGGGCGGCGTGCTAAGGATGCAAGGGATGGGGGGAGCCGGGGAGGGGCTTTGGCTGCCGAGGCCCCAATGCGAGCGGCGCTCGGCTGCCCTGTCAGCCGCTTTTCGGTCGATAAATAGCCGACCGGGGGGGAAATCCCGGACATTTTTAGATTTTTAGAAATCCCCCCCGGACGGCTATTTAAAGAGCGAAAAGCCGGACATGTCTGGGGAAACCCAGACGTATGGTAGCCCTAGCAGACACCCATCATACAGCCTCCACTCCACGGACTTTCTGCCATGTGCCCAGAGCCCCCAAAGACAGAAAGTCCACAGAGTGAAGGCTGTGACTGTGGAAAGCAGCCACAATACCCACCCTCCTCCACTCCCCCTCTGCAGGGGGTCGACAGAGCAATGGGGCAGGTGATGACCGGGGAGAGAGTGTAGCCAGGATACCACGGAACATGATGATGATTCAGTGCATCTGCAGGGTAGTCGCTGCAAGCAGAGCACGTAGGTGTCCCGGCAGGTTTTAAAGCAGCCCTCTGCTGGAATATCTCCTCCAGGGGTGTGGTGGTGGAAACACTGCATGCCCTCTTCCGGGAGTGAATTCCCTTAGCTTCTGTGAGGCCCTGTGAGTAGAAGGAGATACCCACTTCGTCAGGGTTGTGGGCCCTTCTGTCTTGCAACAAATACTGTACTGATTCTTGTCTGACATGGCAGTAAAGTAATGTCTGGAACCTCAGGACGAATACATGTGCCATTCGTTAGAGCAGGATAGATTAAGACGCTGGTATAAATGTTTAAAGAAACATTCATCCTGGCTGTGATTTACGTCAAGTTTCAGCCCAGTATGACTTGAAGTGTCTGAATCATTAAAACTTGGAAAGCTTTTTATTTAAAAAGCTAGGCTACCTTGATATCTTGGTAACAATGCTTACAAGTGTAGTGAACTTCATTGCCTGCCAGTTTCAATGAAGTGCCACCCTGGTTTCAAACCAGTCCCCTTTAGACAGGTAGAGACGCTAAACAAAACTAGGTTGAGAGTCTGGGGTAACGCTACAGAACACAAATATGATGGGCCAGATGTTGGACAGGTCTGTGAGTAAGGCTCCTGAGAAAAGAAGGTATCTGCTCCGGGGAGGCAGATTTCAAACATAAATCTCTCAAGCATTTCCTATAAATGTGAATCTTGGCAAAGCACCAAAAGATACTAACGATTCAACCAAAATATATGGGTGGATCAAAGAACAACTTGATGATGCAGGGAAGCTCTTGCGTGACACAAACAAAGCAAAAATGACTTTCCAAGAGGGTAGCTGGATGAATATTGTGTTGTGACACTGAACCACAATTACTAATAAAGGACCTGATTTTTACCCCATTCATCTCTATCGGAGCAGGATTAATCCCTAAATTTCCCTTTTAATATTTTCTCTCTTGAAAGAGAAAGCTTGGTCCACAAGCCTATGACCTAAAATAAGTGTTAACCACAGCCTTGCAATCATAACTATTTATTTGCCCAGACGCCAAATTCACTCTCTCATGCCATAAAAATGATGGGAAGGAGGGTGACAGTTTTACTTGCTGGCATAAAAGATAAAAGTCTCGCACACAGGGTTTTTTGCCTGGCTCTTTTAGTCACTCTCCAACCTTAGCTGATTTACATGTTTTTACAGGAACGGGGAGGCAGGGGTGACACGGCATTTGAGCTGCCAACCTGTAATCAGACAGAGGCAATGTGGAAACAGCTGAGTTAGAAGCCCTTGAATATTGGGGCTTTATAATGGAAATGTTGGCAGACCCTTAACTACAGCAGCGCTACCGGGCGCCTCTACAATAACTAAGCCAACTACCTTGCAGGATCAAAAATTAATAGACATTTCAGACAGGTTTTGAGGTTTCGACCACTGCTTTTCAATTGCAAAGACTTTTGCTAAAGTTAGACCCTGAGGAGGTCAAGCTTTTGGTAACATAAACATTTTGTCTGATTAAGAGAGACTACTTGTCCCTGATTTTGAGTAGTAGATTTTAGGTCATCCTTAATTTTTTACTGACAGTAAAGAGCAGGTCATTGACCTACATACAGAGCTATTTTATTTTTCTCCCTCTTGATAACAATGGCCAGGACACCTATGTGTCGGGTTCTTCTGTATTCCCATATAGTCGGCAATTCACCATGGGGGCAGGACTTAAAACCTTTGAGCCTCTGAGTGACTGGGATAAAAAAAAATTACCTGGGCTTCCTTCCAGCCATTTGAGCTTCAGAATCCATAAGAATTCAACAAAAAAAAAGCATATCAGAGCTTTAATCTAGGAGCTTTTTGAAGAGATTTAAAAAAAAAAGTTCCAGTAAAGTTCACTCTTACCTTCTTCGCTTTAGGAGCCATGCATGCCAACTTCGCCCTATTTAGTAGAGAGTTCCTCTCCTTGACCTCCTTTTTACAGCAGAGATAATTAACATGGTGGGGTAAGACGAGTCTCTAAATTCACTGCACTCAGTCGTTTTTTCCCTTTTGTTAAAGGTGGGATGATTAAAAAGAGGAGCATTGAGTTGATTTTTCCTTTAAAGAGACTAAAATTGAGGGGGAGAAAAGGTTCTTTGCTTCTAAACTTTGTCAGTGGCGCCAGGAGAAAATAAAAACAGGAGCCTAGAAAGAGTCAGGTGCGCTGGTGCTGAACTACTGGGATCTGTGGGAAATTTCTGTCTGCTTCAGACTGAGATGGAGACACAATTGTATGAAATGAAAATATCCATTGTTTTCAGTGAGGAACGTGAGCGTTAGCAATGGGCTGGCGTGCTCCAGGTCAACCTGCGCATGCGGCGAGGCCCCTCCATTCACACATCTCCTGCTTTCCACATGGATGGGAGAAGAGAGATTCTGCTGTGGCAATGCATCACTCCACCCCATTGCTTCATACAGATGGGCTTCTGGAGCAGCTCCGTGGACTGGAGGCCAGCAATGGGAGAGGGTGGAACAGGTACTCCCAGGCCCCTGTCCCAGCTCTCCTCCGAGGCTTCTGTGTGGTACTAATGTTCTGGGACCCCAACCCATGGCGGTAGGGAGCCTTGCCAATCGCAGCTGATGGTTGGTGCCATCACAACCAGCTGCAGCTCCTCTGTCATGGTGGCTTTTGGAGATCCCCATGGTTGGAAAGGGTGCAGCCTTCCAGAACCCACAGCACCCCTACACTCTCTTCCCAGCAGTAGGGATAATACCAGGGAAATCCAGAAAAGGGGAGAGGGGAGGTGCCAATGGCAGAGTCCATGGGGAACCTGCATGGAGAGTGGAGTAGTAGTCATCGAACAGCGATCCCTGTTACAGGGTGCCACCTTTTCGTAACCCTAACCAGGTCCTGGGGCGAGGAAATAACACGCAGCCTCTTACTGTCATCCTGTGTGTCTCCTGCTCTTGTTATATGGTGTCAGAAGTAAACTGAATCTTTGCAAAAAGACAGCAAGTTAAGCCACCTGAATTCTTCAGTCTGAAAAGGAACCTGGCAGCAACCTGAGAGCGATGTTTTTTTATGCTTCCAAGTTTTCCATGAAAGAATGTTTGCAAGAAATCAAAAGGGTAGAGGGTGCTGCTGCTGCTAAAGATCCATGCGTGAAATTTTCAGCCTAGGAAGATGGAGGTATCACAGATGACCTGTATGCTATGCTATAGAAAACAGAATGTAAAAGATCCACTGAAACCACGTGTGATTTCAAATGGCCTTTGGGCTAAGTGAAGGGCTGGTGAAGGGCTACCTGAATTAAAGGGGAAGGATAATTCCTTGGTAGCAAACTACAACTCAGTCATTTTTAAGACTCAGCTGTTGCACAGACCTATCAAGTGGCAGTGCTACAACAGAACATGTATCACTTCTTGCTCATGGAAACCTGGTGAACTAATAGAGAATGGCCCTCAACTAGTTAGTGGCTCATTGTAGCCTTTCTTTTTGAAATATCAATTCAAGCACACCACATCATACTCTTCTGCTAATGTATTTTGATTGTGCATAGTAAGAGTCATTACAAATAGCAAAAACAATGATTTAAATATCCCTGGCAAATTCAGCGGACCCATATTTAGCATTGCTGGAATACTGCAATACACTCCACAACATCTTAAGATCCATCGGTTCATAGACTGGCACTAAGGTTTTTTATTCTTCTGCCTAACAAGGCCCTTGAGCTAGAAATAATTAACCTTAAAGCAGTTTCCAAAGAGCTCTCCAACAGGAAACTAGAAGAGAAGAAATATTACAACAAGAATGCCAAATACTTAATCCCCACCCCTTGCTGGAGGAAAAAGAATTTTAGACTCCAACAAACTTTGTGCACCAAGGTCCTACGTCAGAACAATTCCTGAGATCAGTCCCAGAGGAGGAACAGGAAACATCTCAACAAAACCAAGGAGGATACTGCCTCTGCTTCTGGAGAGCACCCAGAAAGCCACTGTCCATGCTTCTCTGCTGAGAGCTGTAGTACGCAGCAAATAGACGTTCCAGGTGATGCAGTCAACTCAATGGCTAAAACAAGCCTCTGCAGAAGAAGCAGGATCAGCAAACCACTGAATTTCAGAGTTGTTATTAACAGATGTCCACCAATAAGAGGCAGATAAGCCTCTCCTCTGTCAGGGAGCTCAGAGCATTTATCCTGAACTTCCAGCCTAGATGTGTCCATATGTGTTACATGAATTAGCTGGACTGGCTTGTAGTTACTTTTGGTTGATTTAATTTACATACGTTTTCTTTAAAGGCAAGATGTAACAGTAACCACTGGAAAAATAGGATGCTGAGTTCTGATATGTGGAAGGAATGTTATCTAATATGGATCAGGGTAACAACAACAGGACCAGGAGCAGGAGGAAAAAATTTACTCTTACCAATACAGCCGGTCAAAAAATCCATTTTTTCCCCTGAAAAAAAATTGTAAACAAAAATTTGCCATTCAAAATTTTGATTTTCTGTGGCAAATTTTTGGAAATGGTTTGAATTTTTTATTTTAGATATTAAAATAATCAGGTTTTTTATTTATTTATTTTCTCTTTTTCAGCACAGAACGAATTATGTCATGGAGTTTTTCCACTTTTTCCTTGATTTTTTCCCATCCTTTTCCCTCTCTAACTTTTCCAATGTTGGAGAAGCTGTAAAAAGTTAGTTTGGCAAAAGCGGGGAAGACAGGAAGTGTGTGTTGAGGGAAGAAAACTTGGACATTTTTCATGTTATTGCACCTCGTCAAAAAGAGGAGATGAAAATTCTACATTTCAAATATATTTTGATTTTTAAAAACCTAAAGAAAAATTTCAGATAGAAACAAAATGAAAATTCTCATTGCCTCCAATTAGCGAGACAAGGAGGGTGAAGTAATGTATTTTACTGTTGGTGAGAGAGACAAGCTTTTGAGCTGACACATAGCTCTTCATCAAGCTCTCTCACCAACAGAAGTGGGTCCAGTAAAAGATATTACTCACCCTCCTTCTCCCTCTAATATCCTGGGACCAGCCTGGCTACAACAGCACTGCATACATTGCATCAAAGGACATTTTCCCACAAAAATCTTCCTTTCGATTTAAACCCCATTTTCACAGTGGAAGATATTTTCAGTCAAAAAATGTTGACCAGCTCTACTTCCCCGTAATCTTATGTGTCGCTCACCTTTATTACCAAAATAGTTATTAAAAGAGTGACTGGAGAGGTAGGAGGAAAACCAGGAGAGGAAGGAGTCAGGAAAGCTAAAAGAGCACATGAATTCAAGGAGTGTGTGATCAATAGTGTCAAAAGCAGAAGCGAGGTCATAGAGTCGTAGTGTGTAAGGCCAGAAGGGACCATCAGACAATCTATGTCAGGCCACCAACATCCACCGGCCCCCGTAATCTAGAGGTCAAGGAGGAGAAGATGGCATACAGGCCCTGTCGCCTAGCTACGAATATATTTAATTACATTGATAACATGGACCGATCACCACACATTTGCAATAAAAGCAATATTATAGGTCAGCTACACTAATGCTAACGTACGCAAACCTAACAACGTCTCCTACAAAGGAACTCTCCCATACGTACTCTAACACCCTTCTGGCAACCCCCTCAGAAGCCTGACTATACAGTGTGGCCAGAAAGAAGGCTGGTCAGAGTTGGGTTTTGTCACACCAAAAAGTGGGGACAGAATTCAGGAGTCAAGGACCTTCTTCTCAAATGCCCTGTCTCCAGCCACCAGAGAAACAAACCAAGGAACTATCAGCTTGAACAGGGCCTGCTCTGGCTTTTTTGCCGCCCTAAGCAAAATAGCCACCCACCGCCCTCCCCCCCTCCCCCCAGCGCTGCAGGGGAGGGCGCCTAGCCCGGCCGTGGACCCGCAATCCCCGACCGGCTGGAGCGCCGAGGGGGGGCCGGCGAGCCCCCGGCGGCCAGAGCGCCGGGAGGAGGGCGGCGAGCCTGGCCGGGGCTCTCCGCTCTCCGCAGCGGCCAGAGCGCCGGGGGGAGGGCAGCGAGCCCGACCGGGGCTCTCCACTCTCCCCGACCGGCCAGAGTGCCGGGAGGTGGGCGGCGAGCCCGCCGCGGCCCCGCTCTCCCCGACCAGCTGGAGCGCCGGGGGGAGGGCGGAGAGCCCCCGGCGGCCAGAGCACCGGGGGGAGGGCGGCAAGCCCGGCCGGGGCCCGCTCTCCCCGACCGGCCGGAGTGCCAGGGGAGGGCGGCGAGCCCGGTCGCGGCCCTGCTCTCGGGCCGGAGCGCCCCGCCGCGCCGCACCCCTCCAGGCGCCGCCCCAAGCACATGCTTGGTGGGCTGGTGCCTGGAGCCGGCCCTGAGCTTGAAGGTCTCAACTGTAAGAGGAAGACACAAAGAGAGAGGCAGCCACTGAGATAAACAGGACCTCTGCTGTACTAGTGCATTCTATTCACATCTGTTTGCAGAGATACTTTTAACTTAATAAAGTTGGTTACTTAAGATAAAACAGAAGCAGAACAGAAGTGCCTTGATGTGCAGGAAGCACCCTGTAGGGTCTCTAGGGAGCTTCATAACCAAGGAAGGGAGCTAGCCTCATTGCTGTTTTTCTGTCTCCTCCTCAGAGGTAATTACATGGGCAGCAGAGCGCTCTCAGAGATGGACATAAAGTTAAACCCCCCCTTAAAGCTAATGTTGCACTTCGAATATGTCTACATTGCATTGTAAACCCAAATCTGTCAGACCCAAGCTTGTGGGTTCAGTTTTCCAAGACCACACTTGAGAATCCACACTGCATTGTAAACCTGGGCTTACAGTTTCTGGACCCAACTCTGGTCTCACAACTGTGCTAATGCATCCATGCTGCACTACGCAGACCTTTTAACTTGGGTCTGTGGCTTGGCCTGCATTCACACAGCAGAATGATAGGGCTTAGACCCAAGTCTCAGCAGGACTTGGGCTCTGACCCACGCCCCCTTAGCAGGGCCTGTGTCCTGAGTGCTTGCTGACCCATGTCAGACTGATTCATGTGTAGACAGAAGGAGGGCTCGGGCTCAAACATGAGTCAGAGCCTGGGCTTTGTGTGCAGTGTAGACACGCCCAAAGTGTCTCCCCAGCTAGTGGAGAAGGAAGCTAAGAATCCTGGCAAACTGCCTAGAAGGACGTGAAAGGCAGTGTCTGTATGGTCGTGAACTTTGGGAGGAAAGAGTTTAAGAAAATAAATAAAAAAATAAGAGGCCGTAAACATTGTTGAATTTTCTCAGGCATCACCCAGCCTCTCAGAACCAGCCATCTGACTTTGTGAGATGATGAAGAATTGTTATTTTAGAGGCTAGTTTACACTACACTTATTTATGTACTGAATGTCCCCCTTATAAGTTCAATGGAAGAACTAAGCTCATCACCGACAATTCAGGAAAGCATTTAAGCAACGCAGAAACGTCCCCATCTTAACCAACCATGGGGACTGAATGTGGAACCGCCAAAGCGGAAAGCACAAGTGAAAGAGCCTCAAGCTGAGAGCTTCAGCAGACCCATATCCTCTGTAAATCAGGCATAGCGGCAGGTACATAGTACACTAAGCAGTGGGTTACATGCTTCCCCTGGAGAGAAGACACTCATTCTCAGGCCCACAGCAGTTCAAGTCCCCATGAGCCCCTGCTATGTGATAGCCACCATCTTGACTAACAGTGGAGATTGGACCAGGGACCTCCAGAGCTAAATATGTGAGTCTCTAGAGACTGATCTAAAGAACCAGGACCTGTAGCAGGCTGTGAACTGGTTACAGAGGGGGACACATAACATGCACCAAACAGTGGTATGCACATATGCTTAAGGGCTTTCCTAAACCAGGACTACAGTGCTGAGGTTAGTCTGATGTTAATTTGTCCTTTACAGGTCACCTTCAAAAACCAAAGGGCCAAATGGAGCTATGTCAATTTGCACGAGCTGGGGATCTAGCCCATACCTCCAATTTCCATGGAAATATAACCATTGAATGAAAGAAAAATGAAAGAAGGGAGGAGAATTAGGTGGCTACATAACATGTTGTCAGAAGGGTCTCCAAACAGATTTTTCATTAGGCATCTGGTTGGTAGTCTTTAACATGGTTACAAGTCAGACGGTTCTAGGCACCAAAGCCAAATGGCAACGTATAAGGAGAGCTAAGGGCAAGAAAACCTGCTTGAAGTTTACGTGAGTCAGTCTGGACCTGAGCAAGGTTCATTTCAGCCACAAAGGAAAGTAAATATCTCCTCAGAACCAAATAAATCAGATGTGGGCAATATCCGTGAGATAGGGATTGCTGTACAGCTGAGCCCAATACTGTCACATCAGTTTCTATTATGAAACCTACATCCCAGAATATTTTCAAGGTCTTGCATTATTACCTGTGAGTCTCCCCTCCTCCCTCCTCTCATTACCTAATAGAAATCCTAATCACAGCATGGCCAGTTGTACCGGCATTGGTGCCAACTGCCCTTTGCATGTACTGCAGAATTTGACATTGTTTTGCCACCATGTCACCGTTACAACGGTTACAACGTCAACTTCTAGTAGAAAAAGTAGCAGTAATTTTGATTCATTTAGACTGGCTTATCACATTCACTTACTTGCACTAAAAAACCATTGGTGTGGACTGTTTATCTTTAACCCCCTTCTGTTTGTCAGAAGACATTCTGTGCTGTGATAGAATATTGTAAAGGGGGGGGGAGTGTCCTTTTAATGGCCAAGGTTTCGTGACAGCCTGAGATCACTCTTTTGTAAATTTCCAAGATTACTTGTATTACAGGAATGTTTTTGTTTAAACACAAACCCTGTTCTTCTTGAAATGGCAGGCGCTGCTACATGGGACAGTCCCCAAAGTTGGGTAGCAAGCAATTCTGTACACTGCTCACAAAACACATTCCCTTCGGTGGGCTTGAACCAAGAAAGGAAGTGTTCCCTTGCAGTACACACAAGGGGTGAAATCCTACATTCCTTATTCAGGCAAAACTCCGAGAGACATCAGTGGGATTTCTGTCTGAATAAGGAGGGACTCAGGAAAGACTGCAGAGCTTAACCAAGGAAGAAGACAAACCGGAAAAGCAGTTCTTGTTGGATAATTGCCACTCATGCCCCAATGCACTTCCAACTCAAAGGTTTAACCTCAGAATGAAAACATCTGTTCTCCCATTGATGCAAGGCAATTGAGAGATTTCCCTTGCAACAATTTGGAAATAGACCATTCTGGTGTGAGTAAAGTTATGCTACGTTTGGAAAGCCAGGGAATATGTTTCAGCACCTTACAAGTTTCTGAAACTAGGAGAAGGCACAGGTGGTAGTTTTGGTCACTTAAATGGCAGAGTCAGAAATGGGTGGAGAAAGCATTTTTAATGCCAGACCTGCCCATGTACATCACCCCATGCGTCTCAAAGCAGCCCAAGTCAATGCATTAGGTAGCTATAGAAGTTTTTTTCCCTTCTAGTTATTCTGGCTCAATACCAGTGTGAACAGCCTTGACCACCGGCAGCCAAGGTCCAGAAAGTGGGTTTGATGTTTTCAGCTGAGACTCATTCTCTGATTCACTTACAGCTGATGTCTATTTAAAGAACCTTGCCTTTCCACACTGCCTCCCGCCTACACACAGACCCTTGCCCTAAGGCATACATGTCAGACAAGAGTTGGATTATATGGATAGTCTGCATCACACTCCGGGGATGTTATCTACACCAAGAGATTAAACGACTGCAGACACAATGATTGCATGAACTGGCTGATGGTCTCATGTGTCCTTGCAATGGTTTAATGTGTCTCCAGAACAACATTGATTTTGACAAAACCTTTCTGGCACATCCACACGCAGTGCCCGCCTTGTAACCTTGCCTGTACCAGTGGACGCTGGGTCTCCAGGAGCACCTACTATGTAGTGCCCAGAGCCCTTGCTGAGAGCTGGGGCTTTGGGGCAATTCCCAAATGTGTAGGGATGGCACTGGGAGGACTGGCTGAAGCATCGTAGCTTTCCGTATGGAGAAGAAACCGCAGCAGGCTACACTGATACAGCCAGACCCCATCGTGGCCCTGGAATTGCAACCAGGCACTAAGGAGTCTGGGGGCACCTTGAGGAGAAAGGAAGGGCACTGATTGGAGAGGTTCACACTCAATACCAACCCCAGGCAGTTGAGAAATGTTGGGTGTCAGTGCCTGGTTGTCAAGTATCAGGGGGTAGCCGTGTTAATCTGTATCTACAAAAACAACAAGGAGTCTGGTGGCACCTTAAAGACTAACAGATTTATTTGGGCTTAAGCTTTCGTGGGTAAAAACCTCACTTCACTTCTTCATCTGACACCCAACATTTCTCAACTGCCTGGGGTTGGTATTGAGTGTGAACCTCTCCAACCAGTGCCCTTCCTTTCTCCTCATGTGGCCAAGGCCCGGGACCTTAGCCCAGTGTTTGCACTTGCAGCAACCAGCCAGAGTCACAGCCTTAACTTTTCAACAGCTGGGGCTAGAAGACTCTATCACATAAGCCAAAGACGACCACCTTCCTCCCTTGTGCCTGGAAAGCGCTTGTGGGTGGCTGTGTGGACCATAGTCCCCAAAGCTGGAGAGATGAGCTAACGGCTAGGCGCAGCCATGGCATGCAGGGAGCGGGCTGCTCTCACCTTGCTCCAGTGTTGATAAGGCTGTGGATTTGGGGCAAATAATACCCCAATACGCATGCTCAGTGAATATGCATGACCTCATTTCCATAATCCTCTCTAACACCCCCTCCCCCACGCTCCTGCTTCCTCCTTGAGTTTCACCTTCCCCCCTCACCCCTGTCTTGCCTGAGGCAACAAGACCTTTTCCCCTAAGCTCTGGCAGGGCCAGGGGATCCCCCCTTCTCCCTATGGCGTATTTTCTGGGGAGAGGGAGCCAGAATCTTGCTCTCTCCCCAGTCTGCTGATGAGCTTCCTGTCTGCCCCCTACTCTGCACTGTAGCCTGCTGTCCCTCCCTCCCCCTGCTGACCAGCTGGCTCTGCAGGGAAACCACAGCTGTTGTGTAGCTCTGCCAGCGAGACCCAGGTTCAATTTCCTACGCCGCTACAGCCGTCCTGTGTGGCCATCGCTGAGCCTCTCCTTGCTGCAGTTCCCCCTCTGGCTGGGGATAGCAGCTCTGCACTCCCACGTGAGAGTGTTGTGAGGATAAATGCTTTAAACACTGAGGTGATGGAGGCCATGTAAGTACCTTGGCTAGATAAGGGAGAGGGAAGCAAGGAAGCCATCCCTGCCAGGATGCAGAGCCTCTGGGCTCATTTCAGGCTCCCTCTCTGGGGTTCCCGAGAGGTTGCCTGAAAAGCCCGGCAGAGGGGGCTGGAAACTGGATGTCTTCGGAGGAGACTTACCAGGTCTGATGACTCCCAGCTGTTTGAAGAGCAGAGGGTGCTCTACACTGGATCAAGGGGTGTTTGCCTCCAGGTCAAGTCGCCAATGCCATGCTGTTACCAGACTCCGAGCGCTCTCCCCGCACATCACCCTCAGTGCTTATTCTGAGCGGGCTCCCTTGTGTGTGGAGCCCCTTCCGGATGCAGCGGCGTGATGACGCAGCCTCGTGCTGGGCTCCCTATCCTGGGTGGGACGGTGCCAGAACCTCGGTCCTGACCACCACCCACTTCAAAACACATATGTCTCACCCACTGATTTGACCGCAGCATCAACACCTGTTTAATGCCTCCATTGTCTCTCCTTTCCTTGCTGCATCAAGTTTAACCTTCTTGTTCTCCCTTCCCAGGGCCTACGTACCACTCTGTCTCAGACCTCCTATCAGGTCACATCCAGCCCACCCAGGATGTCCACCTGGTTCCTTTTACCAGTTTCATCTTACGCTTCCCCCTGCTCCTGCACACCACCCTCGATACACGGGATGTCCACACAGCACCGGCTTGCCAAGCATCCCCCACTCCCTCCTCCAGAACTTGCCAAAAGACTCACTTCTTCTGCGCTGGCCATAAGTAGCAGGTTAAGAGTGTTTTCTAAAAAGCACACACACAAAACATTTTTCCCTCTTCTGGTAGCCCAGCATGTGCTGGCTGCCTTGCATCTGCTACACTGCAACCATCTCAGGCAGACGCTGCCGATTTTTCTGGGCATTGCTCTTAAAGAAAACACAATTTACATTACATTTCAGTTCATTTTTAAATAAAGGCTGCTCATATGTTTTGAATGAGCATGGGCACCCCGTCAAGGTGGGCCACCCCAGCCTTAACCGCATTGTTTCCATTCCTTCAACCTCGTGTCCAATCATGCCAATAGTACCTAAGTGAATTAGGAGCACAAGTCCCATCAAAAGTCAGTGGAGGCCACTCGAGCTTATGGGCTCGTAGATCTGTTTTCTCTAATCTTAGTGGTCTCGCTAATGGGAGGTGGAAAAGATGGCCCAATAATAACCAAGTCATACAACTCAGCTTCCATTTCACCTTCAGTAAATGGCCGTGTCACTTCATTACAGATGTGCCAAACTTCTGGTGAAGTATGGAGCAATGGTTGATCTACCTAGTGAAGAGACACAGGAGACACCACTTCACATAGCAGCTAAACATGGCCTCTATGATCACGCTCTCCTGTACTTGAGGTACGGCGCTAGTGCAGATAGGAAGAACAGTCGGGAAGAAACGGCACTCAGCGTGACTTGCGGACAGGCAAAAGAACAAGCGGCGCAAGGAAGCTACTTGCAGGTGTGCAGATTGCTGGTGATGTACGGAGCAGATGTCAACACCACAGATGAAGAGGAGAAGAGTCCTCTCCACAAAGCCTGCAAGAATGCCAGTCACAGCTTGGTCCAGTTTTTGCTGCAGAATAAAGCGGATGTGAATGCCATTGATTACAACGGAGCCTCCCCCCTGTCCTGTAGCCTACAGACCGCAGCCTTCAAGCAGCAACTGAGGCCACGTCTCACAGTGCAGACGCTGCTGAACCACGGCTCCCAAAAAATCTGGCCTATGGCCTTTGGGAAGGTACAGTCTCACGCGTTGGCTAGAGGCAGAGGCAGTTAGCCAGCTTAAATACCGGCGAGGCTTTTCCAAGGGGATCGGTAAAGGGCTACAGTAAGGTTGGCCAATTGGTTGCTAGTTCTAATCCAGGCCAGTAATGGCGGAGGGCAATTAGCATCCCATGGCTGTGCAGTGACTGATGTGAAAAGGATTTGGTGGTTTCAGGCAACTTTCCAGCAGATAGGAGTTCACATCACAGCATCACTGGTGTCCTCGTTGACCATCTCAGCAGAGATTGACCTGCTCTCTTAGCCCCATTTGAAGTGACCCTTTTGGCTGCGGTGGGGCGGTGAGGGCTAAAACGTGCAGTGCAGCTTGCTGGAATGTCCCCGGTCTGTAGCCAAGCAGAGGAATTAGCCCTCTGAGGCCAGCCACCCAGCACCTTGCCTGAGCACCAAATTCACTCGCCCAGTTCTTTTAAAGAAGGGAGGACAAAGCGTCTTTCAAAGGGCCGACGTCAGCACTCAGCTGGCTGCTGAGGGAGTGGTGAGCAGCTCTATTCGATGTAGGAACGGGAACAACAAGCTAATAGCGTCCCACGCACGTAGCGTGTAGTGACAGTGGGTAACATTTCCAACAGCACCTAAGTGACTTAGGCTCTGAAGTCCCCTTTTCAGAAGTGACTTAGGAACTTAGTACTATACTGGCATTAGAAAAGGTTCAGAGAAGGGCAACTAAAATGATGAGGTGTTTGGAACGGGTCCCATATGAGGAGAGATTAAAGAGGCTAGGACTTTTAAGCTTGGAAAAGAGGAGACTAAGGGGGATATGATAGAGGTATATAAAATCATGAGTGCTGTGGAGAAAGTGAATAAGGAAAAGTTATTTACTTGTTCCCATAATATAAGAACTAGGGGCCACCAAATGAAATTAATGGGCAGCAGGTTTAAAACAAATAAAAGGAAGTTCTTCTTCACACAGTGCACAGTCAACCTGTGGAACTCCTTGCCTGAGGAAGTTGTGAAGGCTAGGACTATAACAGGGTTTAAAAGAGAATTGGATAAATTCATGGCGGTTAAGTCCATTAATGGCTATTAGCCAGGATGGGTAAGGAATGGTGTCCCTAGCCTCTGTTTGTCAGAGGGTGGAGATGGATGGCAGGAGAGAGATCACTTGATCATCACCTGTTAGGTTCACTCCCTCTGGGGCACCTGGCATTGGCCACTGTCAGTAGACAGGATACTGGGCTGGATGGACCTTTGGTCTGACCCGGTACGGACATTCTTATGTTCTTAACTTACACCTCATTGCAAGTCACTGGAGCGTTGCAAAATAGACTTAGATACCTGAGCTCCACTGATTTGCAATGAGATGAAGGTTCCTAAGTCACTTTTGAAAATGGGCCTGAAGAGCTAAATCAACAGAGGCGCTTTGGAAAATGTTCCCTAGCGCGATAATAGCGACTGTCAGCTTCCATTTTGAGAAGGAAACATTTCTTGCGATAGGTTTACATCATTTTCTTTAGAAACTCGTCATTTGAATCCAGCACCCAAAGCAGGGTACAAACTTGAAATACGTTGCCAACATGCATTCAATTAACATACATGTTGAGGACTAAACATTTCCTCTGGGTAACACCAGTGAAGAAAACGGAGTTACCCTACATATTAACCTGCCCTAGAAGGCTTCTGTGTTATGAACTCTGTCCCATGTACACAGGCCACTCTGTGCTCACACGTGTGTCGGCAGAACCAACAGAGGTGGGAGCATCTAGCTCGTAAACTCTAAGCCAGGCGGGGCATCAGATAAAAGCTCTCAAACTGCAGCAGAATGTCAGTGTCTTTCACAAAACAAAAAAAAGGCCAAGATAAATTAAACAGATAAACCACGTCCCACTGCTTGGCCCCTTTCTAGGGCCTTCTCGCCTGAGCTGGGGGCCTTGTGCAGGTGCCTACCTGCTCCCAGCAAGCAGCTGGAGCTCAGTCCCCATTTAGCTGCTTGTTGGCCTTTGATCTGAGGACCAGGTGACCTGCAGCTATGACCTGAACCCTGGGAGGCAGCTAATTAGTTCCATTGGGGACTTAAAGGACCATCAGCTCCCCTGACATAAACAAATAGTTCTGGGTTTGGGAAGGAGGCAAGGCTGGGTTGTTCTATTTAACCATCTGTCTCCAAATCTGTGATGTTCCTCCCTGGGGTAACTGAAGTTACACTAAGAGTTCATGTGAACAACTGTGTACAGTGTGATTGTTTGATGTGCCCAATTCAGCACTGCATTAGTCCAGTCTGAGGCTGGTGTGCCTCCACGAAGGCTTTGTCTACACTGGAACCTGAACAACAAAAGTTTTGTCGTTCAGGGGTGTGAAAAAAACACACCCTTGAACGACAAAAGTTTTGCTGACGAAAAGCATTGGTGTGAACAGTGCTTTGTCGGCAGGAGAACTCTCTCCTGCCGACAAACAGCGGCTACACTGCGCGTCTTTTAGCGGCACGGCTGTAGCAGCACACCGTGTAGACATAGCCTAAGTCACACGGTGGTGAATCACACCCCGTATATTTTTTGCCGCCTGACCTTGAGAGGTGCTGAGTGCCTCTCAGGATCAGGCCCTTAGCATCACATATCATGTGGCTTTAAATCACGTTTTAATGAGCAATGCTGGTCATGTGCAGACAGAGGGTAAAGTTTTCAAAAGTGCAGGGGTTTATTGCCCTCCATGTTTATGTTAATTAAAAACATGTTGGAAACTTAGTTCAGTGATCAGAGAGGTTTATATCCTGCTGAGAATGTTCCATTGGCCTTAGACACCTAAGTCAGTTAGACACTTTTTAAAATTTTACCCAGAGTACTTTGCTTTGTAAAGGGATGACTTTTTGATGTCCTGTGAAAGTGCTCAAATTCAATCTGACTTGAGAGGGGGTAACCTTTCACTGAGATCTTGCTGCCTGGAGTAATGAACATTGAAATGTTTCGTGATGATGGGTGTATGAAGTCTATAGGAGGGTAAGGGGGCAAGGGTTGGATAGGCTGAAACTAGCTTTGTTGTGGAGGCTAAGAAACAGAGTGCTCTATCTATCTATCTATCACAGAGCCATGACATATCAACTTTGTATTTTTGTCATTAAAGTAGTTTTGCTATAGCTTTGCATTTCATTGATTTTACCTCAAACCATAAAGAAAATATTATCCTGGCTTATCATGTACAAGCAAAGAGTGTAAACAAAAAGCAAATGGGGCATCCAGTGGAAATAACCTCACAATAAAAGCAAGCCTTCCACTGGTTTTTGCATATGAAGGAGATTTAGGGACTTGGTACAGAGCAGAACTTCTTTTAATATTGTGTGCACCATTCCCAAGGACTGCCTAGGTTAAGTGGGTCACACAGATAATTAGGCTGTCATTGGCAGAACCTCTGATCCTTTCATCTAGTGACACGATGAAAAGTGAAACCTCTAGTCATCCACATTTGGGTTTTTGAAGAGCCTCAGCACTGAGGCATGTACATCACGCCCCGTGAAATCTCACAACATCACTCTGCATTTGTTCTTCTAGGTGCTGAGGTCTTGTGCATCAGTGCCAGAGATCATTGAAATCCTCTTCAATTCCTACTCTCAAGTCCCCATCTCTGAGCAGTGGCGGGAGGCTATTCCAGAGGAGATATTTCAGGTAGGAAAGCTCTGGGCTGGTTTCTTAGATATGCCTATAGCCAGTGGCGTAGTTTTGCCTCCCAAGACATGGGCTGATATCCCACAAGGCTGGAGGCCACGCCACCATGAGACTTTGAGCACTGCAAGTTCCTTCCCACACCACTCCCATATCAGAATGGTGCCTCTTCCACCTGCCCTGCACAGATGTCAATAACCAGGCCAGGTGCAAGGCAAGGAAAAATCAAGTCCCTGCTTTTGCACCCAATTGCTTAGGATCCTGCTCTAAAATAGCCAAATGGCATCCAGGGTAAGTACAGTTTCCAGCGGACGGCGCAAATGGAAAAGAGCAACTCCAAAATGAAGGTTAAAATATGTTCAAACTGACCTTAAAAAAAGAATGCTTACTCTGGGAACGTTTTATATAGACCAGACCTAAGTTTCAGCTTTGCAGTTTTACAGTGGATTAACGCCATCCGTTCAAAAAGCGTTACTCCTGATTTACACCGGCGTGAGAGCACAATATGGCCCAACGTGGTAACCGATACGTGCATTTGTGACATCACTTCCCTGCAGGTCCTGCACGGATGACACAGAGAAATGAGTTGCGATGGTCAACGCAAAGCCAAGCATACAAAGTTACAGTCAAAAGGGCCAACAACCGAGCACTTGTTTTGAATGTTCTTTCCAGTTTTCTCCATATTGACCGTCTGTACAAAGCCTGCCTTACTTAGCTCAATGTCAGTTATAAGAGGAATAGCTTTAGTTTTCAGTTTGTTTGGTTTTTCAAATGTTGGAAAGTAACAAAAATAATTGCGGGGCAGTGCATAGCTGAGAGTAAAGGGAAATACAGCCTGAGTCCTCTAGTCAGTTCTATTTCTGATCCAAGCTAGAGGCAGCATGGTACAATGGGTATGGCACTTACCTAGGACTCAGGAAACTGGCTGTGCCACTGACCTTCTCCTGGACCTTGCACGAGCCACTCTATGTCCCTTCCCACCGCTTGCCTAGTTAGACTGTAAGTGCTGTGGAGTGAGGACTGTCTCTTTACCATATGTTTGTACAGCACCAAGCACAATGAGGTCCCAATTTTGATCTGCATCTCTAAGCATTACTGTACTAGAAATAATAATTGCACACACAAAAACCTTACATTAAAAGACCATTAAGGTTGCAAAGTCAAGCATTCAATAGTTAGGCAATGCCTGGAGACTTTAACTCAACTTCTCTTGTACATATGCATTATGATACAGTCTCGATTACACACTATTTTTTCCACAGGACCCTTGCCAGGCATACCTAGAATAAGATTAATAGTGATCAAAAGTTGTTACCCTCTGATGGCTGTTTGTGAAATAAATAGGTGATCTCAGGTCAGCTACTAATATGCAGGTTTCCACCTCATGAATCCATTTGGCCTTATGTAGCAGGGAAGCCAAGGATTGAAATCTGAACAACAATCTCGTTCCTAGGAGAGATTCCGCCAGGTCCCAGCTGAGGTTACATTGGTGTGACGAGTCGGGGAAGCACTTGCACTTCTAGTGCTGTCTCTCTGCCATGGACATACAGAGGAGTATGTTCAAGCCTGTCCCTGTCATACGTGCTGGATACACTCAACAAAATGTAGAAGTTCAGGAAAAATTCAGTGTGAGCCGTTTTGCTGCTGTTTCTGGAAATAAGGTCGTGTCCCTTCCTGGTGAGATTTGTGAGAGAATGCTGAAAAGATGAAGTACTGAAGAGTGAAGACGGCAGAGACAGTGTTAGAACACGACATGCTTATTGCACCTTTGTGGCATTGGCATACAGAAACTCCTGGCACCATGAGCCCTAGATAAGAACATCAGAGCGGCCATACTGGGTCAGACCAATGCTCCATCTAGCCCAGTATCCTGTCTTCTGACAGTGGCCAATGCCAGGTGCCCCAGAGGGAATGAACAGAACAGGCAATCATCAAGTGAAATCCCAGTTGCTTCTGGCAAACAGAGGCTAAGCACACTTCAGGACATGGTTTTGCATCCCTGCCCATCCTGGCTCATCACCATTGATGGACTATCCTCCATGAACTTATCTAGTTCTTTTTTGAACCCTGTTAGTTCTAGATAGTTTGCACTAGCAATCTCTGGCAGCTGGTCTTGGGATGATAGCTATATCTGAGCACCACACAATCTTGAATGCAGCGAGCCTCACAACAGAGGGGGAACTGAGACGTAGAGACTGTAAGGGAGTTACCCAGGGTCTCACAAGGAGTCCATGGCAGAGCTGGGAACACAACCCTGGTCTCCAGGCTGCAGCCTTAATCACAAGGCCACCCTCCCTCCTGCTCTGTCTCCTCAGGGAACGTCTACACTACAGTCTAAGATGATATTGCAGTTCAGCTGGAGATGCCCGCACCAGATTTGATCTAGCTAGCAGGGATAAAAACAGCAGTGTAGACACAGGAACTGACTTTTCATTGTGCCAGGGGGTGCTCAACCACCGGCTATGTCCCAGGCCCCACCCCCACGCCACCCTTCCCTCAATGCCACACACACCCCCCGCCCCCGCTCCAACCCTGCTCCACCTCTTCCCGCCCTGTTCCGCCCCCTCCCCTGAGCGTGCCCCGGCCTCGCTCCTCCCCCCCCAGCCTCCTGCACACCGCGAAACAGCTGATTGCAGTGGGCGGGAGGCACAAGGAGGGAGGGGGAGGCACTGATCCATGGGGCCCATGGTGGTCAGGAGGCACTTGGGGGGTGGAGGAGAGCTGATGGGGGGCTGCCGGTGGGTACTCAGCACCCACCATGTTTTCCCCGTGGGTGCTCCAGCCCTGGAGCACCCACAGAGTCGGTGCGTATGAGTGTAGATGCAACAGTGTGAGCTGTACATGCCTGCCCAGGGACCCTGAATCTGTACTCATGTGCCATCACATCTTCACTGGCACTATTTTTGCCATGCTAGCTAGATTAAAGCTCACCCAGGTTTGCCTACCCATGCTACAATCAAACCTCCGATTTACCCTGAGATGTGCTCACATCCCCTCTCCCTGCTCAGTCCTGCCAGTGCCACCGTGGGACAGTCCTCAAATAGTCTGAGTTCACACTTGGCATCGGTCAGGGAAGGAAGGCAAGAGTGGTTCTAAGCCACCATTACACCCTTCCCAGTCCCAGGAAGCCACCGCACAGCTCTAGCTAGCACCAGCCAGAATTGTTCCCTAGGGGCTGTTCCTTCAGCCAGAGCTCAATGAAGCAAATTGCACTCTGGCCCCTCCCTCTCTTGTCCCCATCATGTCCCCTATTACCTGGAACTAGGGTGACCAGGTGTCCCGATTTTATAGGGACAGTCCCGATATTGGGGCTTATTTTTATATGGGCTCCTATTACCCCCCACCCCCTGTCCCAATTTTTCACACTTCCAGGTCACCCTACCTGGAACTGCCCCAATATGCCCCCTGCCTAAGGAGGAAAGTATCGGGGGTAGCCGTGTTTGTTTTTGTGGATACAGACTATGAGGAGTCCGGTGGCACCTTAAAGACTAACAGATTTATTTGGGCATAAACTTTCGTGGGTAATAAACCCACTTCTTCAGATGCATGAAATACCCATGAAAGTTTATGCCCAAATAAATCTGTTAGTCTTTAAGGTGCCCCCGGATGCCTCGTTGTTTTTAAGGAGGCCAGGAGGGGCTGGAATAATGCCCCATACCAGGGCAATCATCAGCTGCCCCTTTATGGCAGCATTCAGTCTCTTTGCACTGCTCCTGTAACCACAGCAGTGATCTATCATCTGTTGCTTGGTGTATTTGTGAACGGCTTTGAATGGATGCAGTACGTCACCCCCTATTTCTATTGCTTCCTTCCACTAACAGAGTTGCTGCTTAGCTCACCAAGTTCAGGTCTGTGTTTTTTGTGTCCTCAGGTCATAAGAGCCAAGCTAACTGCTGTGGGATAAGGCTGGGGTTTACAAAGCGCAAACCTGGTCTTTGAAAACCCCCAACCTTCCCCCACAAAGTCAATGGGGGCCAAACTCCTTTGAAGATCTAGGGCTACAACATTTAAAATCTCCACCCCTTCCTTTTCTGCGTGCACATCAAATTGTTAGACAGGGAGACCAGGCCTCAGCCCAGCTAAAATCTCACCCTTGTATGTTTACAACTGGTGGATGGCAGCATATAGGTATGCGGCAAGGAGCACTACAATGGTAGTCGTTGATTGCTGCTACAGCCTTTGATCCTTGTAGATCTACCCCAGCCACACACGGAAAGAAAAAAGAAAACTGGCATCTAAGGGCCGTTCTCTGTGCTTTCTGCAGTTGTTTCTACCAAGGATTAAGCAGCCATCTTAGATGCTCCATGTTTCCTATACTTCGCGTCAGCATGCTAATGCTTTATGAAGAATTCTGCTGTCAAGTATATTTAAAATCACAAAAAAATAAAACTGCCTTCCACAATGAAGTGTTGTACCTGCAGAAATTTTATGCGTGTCCTTTCAGTTGGGAATTACTTTTATAGCTGTGTTTCATCTCAGAGAATCCTACCAATACCTAGACTTCTTAACGTGCGAACAAGTTTCAGTAATGATGTTACCTTACTTAATCTAATTATGCCATTGATTTTCAGTTTGAAAATGCTCTGTTTTGTCTAGCTTATCCAAAAACTTGAATTCAAGGTTTACTCTCTCTTGCTTTACAGATGCACCTGCCCTTTTATGAATCCTTTTTCATGCTATCATGCACACCTCGGTGTCTGCAACATTTGTGCCGTTGTGCCATTCGGAAAAAGTTTGGCAGCAAATGCCACTACCTTATCCCCTCATTACCTGTGCCCAAACCCTTACAAAATTACCTGCTGCTGGAACCTGAAGGAATACTGCTTTGAACTACCTGATCCTCAGCAGTATATTACAGTATCTTTTGTGTGTGCCTTTAGAATTAAGGATCTGTCATTTCCATTATAAATAATTGTTTTTCAGGGATATACACTGTAACTTAAACATTTGCTTTCAGTTGAAACTTTGTATAGAATGTTTTTTAACCACATTATATGTTAAGGTTACACTTATCAATAGTCTATAAAGGGTTAACAAATGAGTAATAACTGTTATAAGCATATTACAGACATGAGTAGTATGTGTTATAAAAACTTTATTGAAGTCAATGAGACGACGCAGATGCATAATGTTAAATGGGTGTAAGCATCAGCAGGATCTAACCCATGTGCAGTCCTAATGATTTCAGTGGTATTATTCCCATGAGTAAAGAAAGCCAAATCTGGCCCTTAATAGAGTCCCTGCTGTAACCTTTGGCAGAATGCTGGAACTGATGAGGATAATCTATAATATAGAAAGGCTTGGCAGAATTCTATTTTTATTTTTTTACCATTTTGATAGATAATATCAATATTTATTTTTGAGTATCTTTTTAGATTTTCATCTATGTAATTTTTCATGGTTAACCAAATTATGGACTTTAAGCACTTTTTTATCAATTAAAATGTTCAAAGTTGCGGGAAATTATGCGGGGGCAGACAATTAATTAATGACAGTGGCTGATAAGATTCAAAAAGTCAAAGCTTTATAAGCCACTCAAGCACAAATTGTCAACATCCCATGTCAAAATATACAAAGCCTTAAAACTGGAAATCATCCCTGTTTTTACTATTCATTTGCTAGTCCATTTGTAACAAGCCTAATTCAAAGCTCTAAATCGCTGGACTTTGACTCTAATAAGTTCTCAAGCAACATTTGTCTTACTTTACCTATCTGTAAATGTTGATTATTATCAATGGAAATATTTTTTCATCACTTTGTGTGTGTATAGTGAAATCAGCATTTACTGACTTTTGCCAATAAAAATCTAATTCTTCCAAGCCTAAATAGAGACAAGACCCTATTAGCATTTTAATTGTCCTTTAAAGAACAGGCTGCTGGCTGAAAGCTGGCTACTCTACATACACACATAAACTTTTTCTTTGATCCCTATATTAAAATTAAAATGGCTCCATCCTACCACAGGCAGCTTGCAGTATCTCCAAAGATGCTCTTAGCACCACATATGAGTGCAGCTCTGCTCTGAGCATGTGTCACGATGCACTGACCCTAGTCACATGGTGGGGCCCCTCCAATCACGCTGGTATGGATTAACACAGGACAGCTGGGAAGTGTTCATTTGAAAATTAAGGGAAAACATTTAGGATCCTTTCTAAATCTATATAATATAACTTTAAAATAATAGTGTTCTGATCAAAACATGGAGCGTTAGACTAATGGCCGTTGCTCTCTCTTTAACCCTCTTACATCCAGGCACTGCAGCAGGGATGTTCAAAGGAGTTTTAGGCAGTCACGTGTCCAGCTCCCAATGAGTTTCATTATTTCACATCTTCCAATGGGAACTGGGCACTAACCTCCCTTAGGCTCCTTTCGAAAGCATCCCAGCCTACAGCAAATAAGGCAAAGAAACATTACACTGTGGGTGAAATCCTGGCCCCATTGCCATCAATGGCCAAACTCCCATTGATTTCATCCAGTACGTGGGGATAAACTCAGAGATTCCAAGGCCAGAAGGGAGCATTGTGATCATCTAGTCCAACCTCCGGTATAACACAGGCCAGAGAAATTGCCAGAATTAATTCCAGTTTGCACTACAGCATGTCTTCTGGAAAAATATCCAATCTTGAGTTAAAGATTTCCACTGACAGAGAATTCACCACAACCCATGGTAAGTTGGTCCAGTGGTTAATTACCCTAGCTGTTAAAAACTAATGCCGTGTAGCAGTGTTTCCCAAACTTGGGACGCCGCTTGTGTAAGGAAAGCCCCTGGCAGGCCGGGCAGGTTTGTTTACCTGCCACGTCTGCGGGTCTGGCCGATCATGGCTTCCATTGGCTGCGGTTCACTGCTCCAGGCCAATGGGAGCTGCTGGAAGCGGTGGCCAGCACATCCTTCGGCCCGCACCGCTTCCCGCAGCCCCCATTGGCCTGGAGCGGCAAACTGCGGCCAGTGGGAGCCGCGATCAGCCGGACCTGCGGACGCAGCAGGTAAACAAACCGGCCCGGCCCGCCAGGGGCTTTCCCTACACAAGCGGCAACCCCAGTTTGGGAAACACTGCCTTATAGAATCATAGAAATGGGCTGGAAGAGACCTCGAGAAGTCATCAAGTCCAATCCCCTGTGCTGAGGCAGGACCAAGTAAACCTAGATCATCGCTGGCAGGTGTTTGTCCAGCCTGTTCTTAAAAACTGCCTTGAGGGGGAGATGCCACAACCTCCCTTAGAAGCCTGTTCCAGATCCTAACTCCCCTTAGAGATAAAAAGCTTTTCCTAATATCAAACCTAAATCTCCCTTGCTGCAAATTAAGCCCATTATTTCTTGTCCTTCATTGGTCATGAAGAACAATTGATCACTGTCCTCTTTATAACAGCCCTTAACATATTTGAAGACTGATCTTCATTTCTCAAGACTAAACATGCCCAGTTTTTTTTTAACCAGTCCTCATAGGTCGGGTTTTTCTAAACCTTTTATCATTTTTGGTGCTTTTCTCTGGACTCTCTCCAGTTAGTCCACATCTTTCCTAAAGTGTGTCACCCAGAATTGGACACAACACTCCAGCTGAGACCTCAGCAGCGCTAAGTAGAGCAGAACAATTATCTCTGATATCTCACATACAATACTCCTGTTAATACACCCCAAAATATTAGCCTTTTTTGCAACTGCATCACATTGTTGACTCATATTCAATTTGTGATCCACTATAACCCCCAGATCCTTGTCAACAATACTACCACCTCGCCAGTTATTCCCCATTTTGTAGTTGTGCGTTTGATTTTTTCCTTCCGAAGTGAAGCACTTTGCACTTGTCTTTATTGATGCTCATCTTGGTGAAATCAGACCAATTCGCCAATTTGTCAAGGTCATTTTGAAGTCTAATCCTGTCCTCTAAAATGCTCACAACCCCTCCCATCTTGGTGTCATCTGCCAATTTTATAAGCGTGCTCTCCATGCCATTGTCCAAATCATTAATGAAAATGCTTAATAGTACTGGACTGACCTCTGCAGGACCCCACTAGATATGTCCTCCCAGTTTGATAGCAAACCATTGATAATTACTCTTTGAGTACAGTCTTTCAACCAGTTCTGCGTCTATCTTATAATAATTTCATTTAGACCAAATTTCCCTAGTCTGTTTATGAGAATGTTATATGGGACTGTGCCAAATGCCTTACTAAAAATCAGGATATATCATATCTACTGCTTCCCCCCATCCACTAGGCCAATAACCCTGTGAAAGAAGGAAATTAGGTTGGTTTGGCATGATTTGTTCTTGACAATTCCATGCCTACTATTCCTTGTAATCCTATTATCCTCTAGGTGCTTATAAATTGATTATTTAATAATTTGTTCCAGTATTTTTCCAGGTAGCAAAGTTAGGCTGACTGGTCTAGACTTTCCTGGGTCCTCTTTGTTCCCCTTTTTAAAGATAGGCACTGTGTATGCCCTTCTCCAGTCCTCTGGGACCACACCCATCCTCCAGGAGTTCTCAAGATAATTGCTAACCGTTCCAAGATTGCTAAAGCTAGTTCCTGAAGTACCCTAGGATGAATTTCATCAGGCCCTGGCAATTTGAATGTATCTAACTTATCTAAGTATTCTTTAACCTGTTCTTTCCCTATTTTGACTTGCATTCCTTCTCCTTTGTTGTTAATACAGTATTAGTTCTGTTGAGTATCTGGTCACCGTTAACCTTTTTAGTGAAGACTAAGGCAAAGTAGGCATTAAACATCTCAGATTTCTTGGTGTCATCACTGCGTAGAAGATCTACACTTTCCTTCAGCTTTCTCTTGGTCCTAATGTATTTAAAGAACTTCTTTTTATTGCCTTCTATGTCCCTTGCGAGACGTAACGTAGCCTTTTTGATTTGGCCCTAACGTGCTTGTTATTTTAAGTCCGAAGTTGTCTAGCTTCAATTCCCAGACATTGGATCTTGTTATGCCTTTGTTTGCTAGACTGAAGAGCCCCCTATTACCAAATTTCTGCTCCACACTTGAAGGCTTAGGTGGTAGCGGGGGCTGCTGCCAGTAGCATATATGCACAAGAGACTGGAATGGCAACAGGAATTAGGCCCAGATTTTGCCAAGGACCTAAACATGCGCTTGTCTGTAAGTACCCAAATAGCCCCAGCAATTCATATGCATCCAGAACTTCAACAGGTGTTGCCCATACTGCGGCCCATCACCATTCTATCTGAGCACCTTTCACGTCAAATCTATAGCAATCCTGAAGGCTCTGGTGGACTTCATGGAGTCTCTGGAGTCCCTATTAAAGGCAAAAACTCTGTTTGGTGGAGAGTGTTTGTTTTTGGGTTGTAAGATTTCATTAATCTTCTTTAAAGGTTGATTGTTTGGGGGGGGTGTTTTGTTTTGGGGGGTTGTTTGTTTTTTGCTTTGGGCTGGGTTTATCTGGGGGAAGTTCGGTATAAGGGGTGTCAGAGCTGGGTTCCATTGTATCCAAACCAGCAAAGATAGGTCTAGTTTTCATCTCTCTCTTATTTTTCATAGTCCATCTGCACGGTTGCATATAGAAAAAACCATTTTCACTGTAGCATTCACATATCCGACTGGTACTTTTTAACTGTCACATAATTAGCAGGGCAACTGCTCAGAGGGGCATATTCAATCAAACAGTACATATTTAAATGTAGTGTTCAAAACCTATTTCAGAATGAAAGCACACGAGAAGGTAGTAAATTGGCAGCCCAGTGTAGAAGCCAGCAGAACGTATAATGAGAAGGCAAACTGGCCTTCACAGATAAGAAATATGGCCTTCTTCATGTGTGCTTAGCAAGGAAAAAGGAGATTTTCCCCATCTTATTATCAAAGTTCTCCTGTCCTGACACCAGTACATCCAGAAGCCAATAGGTTTCCCACCTCAGTCTCTTTAAATATCTCTTCCTGTGTCGTCATTGCCAACCCAGGTAAAGAATAGGAAACCTGTGTCAGCTTGAGATCTACATGCATCAACAGCCACTGCAAAATACCTAAGAGAAGGCGACATCCAGACCAGCATAGCCCAGCTTGCTAAATGAAGTGAAATTGCTGATTGCTGTATTGTTTAAAGGCATCTTCCCTACATCCTCCAGGTGGCGCCATATGCACAACAGTCGTACTATTAGCCTAGCTTGTGGTAGTTACCTGCGTTTCATCCGAATTAAGGCGTATGGGGTGGGGAGTGGATTGTTCTCCTTTGGGGTATGTAGCAGTCTTCTTTAGCTCTAGTAGAATATAGAACTGTACTGCCCAGCCCAAGACATTCAGTAATTAAAATATCGATTAGTGGATTGTGTTAGTGCCTTCTCTGTATTAATCACGAACACTGTATAGGTTATGAGTTTGTACATAAACGCAGAGCTAAGCAGCCTCTCTTGATCATGATGTTCTAATGACAGCATCATTCTCGACCGTGTGTTCAACGAGTTCTTTAGCAGAATGATACACTTAACCCTGGGGTGTAAGTACATGGGCTTTTCAGGCATCGTTTTTTGAGATTGGGCATTTCAGTGCTACTGCAATTCTAAAAGTGTTTGCTTAAGCACTCCACTAAAAAAAAAAGTAGATTTCTTTTGTAACGTAATTTGTAAGCAATAAACATGATTGAAAATGCAGTATCTGCTGTTGCCTATGCTCAATGCAGTGGGTTTTAACTCTCTGTGTCATTATTCATGTGGTAGGCAGTTTTCTGTACATATTTTGTTCCCCATCTCTGAGCAAAGTTAGCAAGTTTCCTAGGAACATTCTGAAATGCACATTTCAGTGTTTTCCTACCAGCCCCTGGTTTTGATGCAGATGTTATGGGAAGGGATCATTTTTTTCATCAGCTAAAGACAGGAGGTCACATTAACTTATAATACAGAGACACATAAAAATGCGATTATGACTGCTAAACAGAACACAGTAGGCTGCTAGTTAACACAATGAGATTTCTAGGAAGCGATGCATAAATTCTTCAAAAATGACACATTTTTCACGTTTCATTCCAATTAAGTTACTGAGGCAGCTAACAGCAATGAGCACACAATACATTTGGGTAAAATGAGGGTTTTTCTGGTGGTGGGTTTTTTGGTTGTGTTTTTTTCCCCCCCTTCTCTCTGGATGCGCGTGTGTTTTATGAAATGCAGTTAATATTAAGCTGCTACTATGGATAAAATGTCAATGACCTTAACAGGTCTCCCTTTCTCTTTGTTTATCCAGCGTGTGCCTTGCAACAATAAAAAGATGACAACACTCTGCCCTGAGCTTTGGTGAACTGGCTTTTTAAAATATACGTCGCTGGGCAGAATAAAGAGCAGCGATAAGGGAGTGTTAAAGGTTTTTATAGTCGCCAAGTCCATTTCAATAGTTAAAGCTTCCAGGAAACTTTAAAAAAACAAACCTTTTAAATAAGATCTATTCAATGGAATCTATCTAGCGATGGTCTCCGTGTGTCTTCTCATCAGCCTGCATATTTAGGACCAACAGCGAGCTGCAATGCAATCTTGGCCAACTCTTACTTACATTGTGACTCGGGTTTTTAACCTGGTAGGGGCGGATTCTGGCTCATTCCCAGCGAGTGGCTCTAGACACAGCAATCACCGAGCTGACCTTACAGACACAACAACAAAACTCGCCTTGGCCCAGGCAGGATCCCCGCACCCCCGTTTGGACAGTGTTCCAATGTCCTTTCCTATATTTGAGTGTGTCTGTGTGTGGGGGGGGGGGGTGTTAGCCTTTCAACCACATACACACTACTGAACAGGGTCCCGATCCAGCCCCCATGGGAGGCAATGGCACAACTCCCATTGGGGTTCAGGAGCGGGTCCTCATTTTTTTGGGGGGGGGGGAAATATACTTACAAAATGATCTGGTGCTGAATGGGTAAAACGCTAACCGCAACAACAACCCCCCAAGCTGGCCATTGTAATGAAATAGCATCTGATTTTAAAAGCAGAGGCTTTCCACAAGCTGCACTGAGGCGGGTGATCCACAAAGCAATACAAATCAGAAATGAGATTTCGGAGTCCTAATGAACCTGATTGCATGAACATTTATAATCCCCCGTGGCTTTAAATGAAATCAGATATAATCAGGAGCTATGGGGAAAGGGAGTGTTTACAGGCTGAGATTGGGAAGTGCTGCAGTATTAGTAAAGATGCTGTTCCTTCTACTGATGTCTAAAATGATGGATAATGTGAGAATGGCAAATATACTATTTGTCTAATGGCTCTGCAATTAAATTCCCCTGTAAATGACCCATGCCTCATTTCATCCTAATCTATGGAATTTTGATTGAATTCGTCAGCTCTAATTGAAAAATACTGCACTTTAATGTCTGCATTGCAGTTTCAGGACCATGGTGGTTTTAATGAGACAGTGCCCCTCTGACCTGGGAATATTTTAGATTTTTATTCGGGATTTTAAACCAACACATTCTTCAACTCTATTCCATGCAGGAGTGAGTGAATATGCATGTGTTTGTACAGGTATATCTAGATAGAAAGAGAGAGAATTTTGCAAACCACAGTTTTATTAACCTCTGCCTTACTTTTTTTACAGTATTTTTACTTTTACTACTTTCACAAAATCCAGTGAAATATATTTCCAAACCTGAGTCACCACATCATCGGAATTAATTAATTTAAGAACATAAACCAAGATTATTCAAATCATCTCTCATTTTTCTGCCATCCTCTGATTTTTTTAATCTTGTAAATCTTTTTCATTAAGATCGGCATCTATGGTTTCCTTTTATGGCAGCAAGTATGAATTAAATAACAAAGCAAATGTATACAGTAGCCAGGAGCCATGTAAAGAAGGAAACCTACAACCCTCCCCAAAAGAGACACCACTGAGCACAGAATTCATAGATATGCTTTCTATGCAAATAGGGAAAGCAATCCGGGAGAAATTAGCTAGTTGTTGAAGCATAGTCACTAGATTGAAATGAGTTAAAGAGAAACATGCAAACGAGCTAATTGGATTAAGCATCGAATGTTTTCTCTTTTCCTGAAGAACAAAAAGGGAGAGATTTCAATCAAAGGGGCTGACAAGCAGTTTGATGGAGCGTAGGTGCTGGAACTGCACCCCCTGGCTTGAAGGGGTTTCCATCATATACAGGATTTACAGTTTAGTTCTATGGCTTTCAACACCCCCACTATTCCAATTGTTCCAGCACCACTGATGGGGAGGATGGAAATACCCAGCTCACTCTGAAACACTCCTCATGGATGGCAAGTTTGATTTGTAACACTGGTCTAGAGTTTTGCAGGGATCCTGCTTTTGGGGTCACATTCGGCTGTGAGATCTCCCAGTGTCAAAGAGCAGCAGCCTGATTGCACTTGACAGGAGGATAATTAGCAGGCCTGTCACAGTAACTGTGATTTGGTCACAATCAGCCCTGCAGAAATCAGTGCAGAACAGCCTTCTGCAGCCTCCTCTGCACAGGATCCGATCCTGCCTCCCTCATGCAGGCAAAACTGCCGGGAGTGAGGCCTGAGGGATTTGCCCTTTGAGCACAAAAGGGAAGTGGCTAAGGAGAAAGAAGGGGATAAAGCGGGAATTCTGCCACATGCTAGACACCAAAAACACTTCTCCATATCCAACTGAGCATAGCGAATCACAATAGAGCCATCCCAGGAGTAAATATCCATCGGATGAGTAGCCAGTGCTATTAGGGTGAAGTGGTGAAAATGCAGGTATATTTCTGCAATCTTCAGTCAGGCAAAATTCCTAATGAAATCCTAAAGACTAACAGATACTATCTGTGTCTATCTAATCCTAAGGACTAACGGATACTATCTGTGTCCCTTTCCTATTTTAAAGTCCTCAGTGATCCACATGTAAACTACATATCATTAAACATTGCCCTGGCACATTATGTTATTTCCACCCCCCCTAAAATTGATTTAATTGCATGTAGTTTACATATTAGTGTGAGGAGCTTTAAAATGCATGTACTGTGTAATTACAATTTCAGCACATCTCCCAGATGAAGGCAGAGCTTGTTTTAAATGATTGCCTTGTTAGGGCCTTTGTAAGTTAGTTTTGCTTTATAATTTGTTAATTTATTTTCGCAGTATTTGACTTTTTTTTTTAATTCTACCTAATGCCAGGAATTAAACCTACCAGATTTAAAAATAAAAAGCTGCTGTTACATAATCCTAAAATGTACAGCCCTGCACAATGGTGTAAGATTTTTTTGTTTGTTTGTTTAAACCAAAAAACATAAAACAAAGCTTTCCAGATGGTCCCTTAGGGTTCAATCCTGCAGTTTAAGTCAGCAGGGCTGCTAAACCTGATCCAAAGCTCATTAAATCTAACACAAGTCTTTCCATTGGCCTCAATGGGCTTTGGATCACACCCATAGTTAGGAACAACGACTTGCCGACTATAGACCACATGCATGTTCAGTACAGATCATTCCATGGCATAGCACTGCTCTTCATATACCAACAAGGTGAGTCTTCACATTTGGAGGAGTTGGCCCTTAAATTGTTTAATATTGTGAGCATGTTCCTGCATGAGCTAGGCCTTGTATGGCCCCTCTAACAACCCACTTGCACACCCCAAGGGCCTTGGCTACATGAGGAAAATTAGAACATGTAATGCAAAGCACGTGCAAAGGGGGCAGCTGTAGTGTAGTCAAGACTCAGGTGTTCTAACCTCTGGCTCATCTAATCCTGCAACGAGACTGCCCAGTGGAGCCTGCAGAGGCTCTTCCCACCCCTTGTCTACTCAGCCCGCCTGTACAGTAGAAGCAGCATTGGGTTGGAAAGGAGGCACATTGGAGTTCTGCATGCTGGATATGTACGGCACTTCATCCCCTCGGACATGGAGTAACTGCCCGCACAGTCCTTCCAGGGGAGTTCTGAAGTCAGGGGCTGTAAGGTTTCTGTACAGTTGGCAGGACCGGCTCCAGGGTTTTTGCTGCCCCAAGCGGCGGGGAAAAAAAAAAAAAGCTGGATCGCAATTGTGATCAGCGGCACTCCGGTGGCAGCTCCACCGCACCGCTTTCTTCTTCGGCGGGAATTCGGCGGCAGGTGCTTCCCTCCGAGAGGGACCCGCCGCTGAATTGCCGCCGAAGAGCCCGACGTGCCGCCCCTTCCCCTTGGCCGCCCCAAGCACCTGCTTGCTGGGCTGGTGCCTGGAGCCGGCCCTGGCAGTTGGATAAGGAAAGATAAAGGGCTCAAATCTCCTATCACATCAATGTGACTCCCTTGGTTGGAATGGGGTTACTCCTCTTTTACACCCATGTAAGCGTGGGGCACAAAGTTAGAGAGCCAAGTGCAGTGCAATTCCAGGCGTGGCAGTGTGTACCGCCCTGTAGCACTGAGTTTTGTCTACATTTAAAGGGGACGTGCCACTTTCTCTCGCTTTTAGTCCTTGTGTATTGCAAGTTGCCTTTCTAGCCATTTTCCTCCATCACCATTTCCCAAACTTCCCCTCACCCCCCTTGGGGAAAAAATGGCTAAAATCTTAATGAACCAATGACGATCATGGAGACAAAATCCTGTGCTACCCCACTTAGTGCATACACTGTAATGCAGGGTTGATGACTGGTGCAAGACACCCCACATGCAAGGACAATCCCCCCGTTTTGTTGTGTAACTCTAACACGGGTGGTCAGGTGAAGGTTTGCTTATTCCCAGGAATGGATAGGAAAAGTGCCACACGCCCAGTAAATCCTGATCCTGCTCCCCAGCTGAGAACTGGGAAAGGGGCCAGCAATGGAAATCCCACATGAAACAGTAGCCCCCATGATTTTCAAAGCGGGCAAGAGCCGCTCCCCGGAAAGGAAGTTGGTATTCACCATGGGAGTGTACTGTTATTTGATACTGATGTGCTCCCCCTTGTACAGTGCTCAGGCATTCCCATATGAGCTCACGGTTAGTCCAGCTGTCTTGGTTACTTACTGTGACGTGCTCTCTTTCATGTAATTTTTTTCTTGCCTTTTAAGGTTCCTCTCAAATTAAACCTCCCCCGCTAACTTGTGTCCTACTGAAACATAGGATTTTTCTGTTTACCTTACATTTGCTTTTAGGGGGGATGACTTGAGCAAACTTTTCAAAGGTGCCTTAGTGTCTTAGGAGCCTGAAACGCAATGGGACTTCGGCTCCTAAGTCATTCATGTGCTTTTGAAAATTTTACCCTTTACCATTTTTTTAAGCACGACTCAGAGGAATTTGCCTGGCTATTTTGACCCTCCTGTGACAGCCCAATGCTGTGCTTATGGCATTGCGATCGCTTTCTTGGCAAGACTCTTTGATGTTATAGGTCTTTTGTCACTTCACTGCAGCTGCAAGGGCAGGCAAAAAGAGAAGCCAGGTTGTAATGGAGAAGTCTCTTATTCAGATACAACTACCATCCACAACTGAGGGCTAAATCATCCCCTGGGTGGCTTATTCCCATGCTATGGCCTGATCCAAAGCCCAGTTATGCTAATGGGAGACTTCTGAAGTGCATGGGAATACTATTAGTGAGCCCTGAGAGAATACTGGAGTAAGGACTTGCAGAGTTTCATTCGCCCAGGGGAGTAGCATTTACCCCAGCTCCCGGTCCACACAGTGGAGAGGCAGTG
>NW_020664526.1:1657645-1659300 GCF_002925995.2 Terrapene triunguis | reverse complement strand
TCCACACAGTGGAGAGGCAGTGGATGGGATACCCATGAACCAGGGGATCCACCAGACACCAGAACTATCCACATGAAGGAGCAGAGCCTCCACATCCCTTCACTCCAACCTTGCAGAGGAGCCGGGCTGCCAATTGCTGTGTGATGGGGACAGCCATACACATTAATGCTGGCTGACTTGGTGCAGCAGAAATGCCCACGCGGCTGAGGGAGGGGATAATGCCGGGGAAAGCAGCCGTTCTCTCTGCCTTTCTGTGAAGTTCCATTTACACAGAACATTAACTCAGGGCTACATGTGACCATCCCAGGGGGGAAAACCTATGGAAAAGGCCCACCGCTCCAGGCATGAGACTTGGTGCCTCCTGCTCCCCTCAGGGAGGAGGGACTTATTGCCTCACAGAGGAGAGAGCAGCAGGGCCTGTAGAGCGCGTGGATCCACCTGCTCTGCAAAGGACTCAAGACCAAACACTGCAGAACCTGTGATACCTGGGAATGGGATACAGCACTCCTCGGGGCTGGGTCAGCACGGCTCTCTGAGGAACTCCCCTGCCATACTCACCTTCAGCCCATGAGAAGCTGGAAGGGTCATTTCGTGTACAGAGAGTTGATACTTTCTTGTAACTCTCCGCCACATTGTTCCCCTGGCTGGCCTCAGCGCCACTGGCCACTAGGGAGGCCATGGAGCTGCAGCATGAAACCACAGACAGGCTTGGCCCCTTCTGCAGAAGGAGGCTGCAGATGAGGCTGATCCTGCCTTTGAGCCTGAAGGGAGCCCGGGCAGCCCCAGCAATTCCAAAGTCAGAACACAGGCAGGGTCAAAAGCCAACCCAGCCAGGGGGAGCCTAGCCCAGAGCCCAGCCCAGGATAGCGGTGTAGGCAGCACTTTGGAGAATGCCACCCTTCTCCTTCCCACAATCTGACCCTAGGCACTAGCCTCCTCCTGGGGTGGAGGGTGTAGAAGACATAGATGGAAAATAAGGCTGGTTCCCTACTGGGACCCAAAGCACTGCAGTTGCTACCCACCTCTGCTTCCCTCCTCCCCTCCCCCATCTTGCCTCAACCCCACCACCTAAACCCACAGAGCCCTGCCACATGCTCAGGAAGAAAGATGACTCCCCCCATTCCACAAGTTTAGGGGCCTTCCCATGCTCCCTTGCACCCTGGCATCCTCTGCGCCATTTGGCCCTCCCGCATTCCATGTCCTGGGCGCAATCACACTTGGCTCACTTCCGCCCCAATCAGAAATCGCAGCGGTTCGCTAGAGAAAAATCAGCCAATTATGTGGTGCGCAAAAGCCTGGCCTCATCTGAACTAATACGCCTGTCTGACAAGTGCACTTGTTTGCGGGCAGATTCTTAAGGGGTCAGACAATGCAAGAGCTGGAGTGTTGGTGCACAGCGCCATGTGCTGACGGATTACCAGGGCTAATTACCTGGCATGCCAACAATCCAAGGTCCTTTCCTGGAAGTTTTTCTAATCAATTATATGTTCATAAATATTTACTTTTCTGCTCTTCGCAGTGTAATGCTGTCTACTGGGCGTTTGGATTTCCGCATTGGGTAGCCTACCATAAGGCAATTGATTTAGTTGGGAATTGGTCCTGCTTTGAGCAGGGGGTTGGACTAGATGACCTCCTGAGGTCCCTTCCAACCCTGA
>NW_020664526.1:1641096-1657635 GCF_002925995.2 Terrapene triunguis | reverse complement strand
GGCTTGACAAAGCCCTGGCTGGGATGACTTAGATGGGGATTGGTCCTGCTTTGAGCAGAGGGTTGGACTAGATGACCTCCTGAGGTCCCTTCCAACCCTGAGATTCTATGATTCTGTGAGGAATGACACTCTGGGTTAGCTGCACCTCCTGAGATGGGAAACGCAGACAGAGTAGCCTAGGGAGAAGAGATGACAAAGGTGACTTTTACACTACTTTTGCACTGATTCTGGGCTTCTGCAGGAGCCAAACTGGCCCCTAAGAGCTGCTCTATCTTCCAGCACCCTCCTCAGGGTTGTCTACAGGCTGCACCAGAGCCCAGACTCCTTCATAGTGCCTATGGACACACACCCTTCCACCTCCAACACATCCCTACGCTGGGCTTGTAAAGCAGCACAGGGCCACTTGCACCAGTCTGGGGCATTGTTTCCCTCTACCTCTGCAAACTGCCACAGCAGCATACAGAGGCCAGAGTGGAGTGCAGAACTGATTCCTCTGAACTCAGGCTACACTGATACTTTTGATGCATCTGAATGTAGCTGTGCTGACGTTAAAGTTATGGACGAGCTTTTCAGAAGTAGGGCCTTAATCTAACCTCCTGACTCCATATTTTGGCACCTCAATTAGCAGCCTGATTTCTCAGAGTGCTGAGCACCCCACATTCTGCAGCCCCGATGACTTCAGCTTGGCGACACAAGGTGGAAGCCAGAAGAGAGTGCAGCCAAAGGTTTGTGAGATTAGGATGCCTCTGTTAATTAAAATGGGCCATATACTCCTCTTTGTTGTCAAGACATATAGAGAGAGCTGAGGTCACCAGACGATCGCACAAAATGAACATGGAGAGATCCTGCAGTCTCAAGAAAAAAAGAAAACATCTGAGGGAACCAGCAGTGGGCACGCTAGAAAACACTCACTGAAGAGATCAAAAAGTTACAGACCCTGCCTTGGGGAAGCTGCAGAGCCCTGAACTATTACACATATGGCAGCAGCTGTAATATGGGGGCAGGGCGTATGGAAATGAGTAGTAAAAGAAAACTTTTCCAAGCCTCTGAAAGTCTCAGATGAGTAAGTCTGAGGCTCTTTGGTGCAGATTTTTAGAGGCATTTAGATGTTGCTCCACTTTGAAAGTGGTGTAATTCCACTGGAAGAGTCTAAAAGTCACTTTAGAATAGAGTGTCCAAATGTGGGGTTATATCAGCATAGCTGTAGCAGGATAATTATTCTATTATAGCTATGCCTTTCAATGTCCACCATGTAGACAAACCCTTAATCTCTCTGCACCTCACTTCCCTGTCTGTAAAATGGGATGGGAATCTTTCCTTTCTTTCCACCTTTTGACCGTCTTGCTTAGATTGTAAAATTAGATTATATTACTCTAGATTGTGAAATTAGATTAGATTTTGAACTGTCTGCGGGAGGGACTGCTTCTTACTGTGTGTTTGCACAGCACAATGGGACCTCTAGGAGCTACCGTACATCATAGTAACTCGCCACCGGCCAACCTGAGACGTGACCCTGGGTTCCCTGAAAGTTGGAGGCTAACAGAAATGATCAAGGCGGACATCGGTATAGCCAACGCTGCAGTAATAAGGGCTATAAGTCAACAAGTGGCGCTTCAAGCCAATCTACAACTTTGCAGGCTACGAGTGCAAAGGACAGCCCACTGAGGGGGTCACCCAACTGCGGCTGTTCAGTCCCATGAGCCCACATGCTGCAGCCGCCTTGTGCACCAGCTGTGAGGGAGGCCCTGAACAAAACCTTTTTATGAGGAAACTGCAGTAATCTTGTGGTCCTCTGGGCATGTATTGCAAGGTCATTGTGGAATAAGCAAGGGACAGCCTGCCCCAACTGCATTACAGCACAGCATTGACTTACTGTCCGCTTGGTGGAGTAGCTGAAGACCAAATTCTCTCATTTACAGGGGTTGAGCTCATGATTAACTCCACTGATTTAACTGGATTGGGACAGAATTATTCTGAGTCCCACCCTTGTAATGAGCGGTATTTGGCCTTTTAATTGGTTTTCCAGGATAGCAGCAACAGTACCTGTCCCTAACTCCTCCCACATCTTTTCAAGCCATGCCCCCTTTTTTCAGGGGTTGCAGTGTCATTTTGCCTGGTGTGTTGTATTTACATGGCAGCTTCCCAAGGAACAGCTTATTTGGGCTGTGCATAGAACATGGAGGCAGGTGTCTAGCAAGCTGCTGGGCTTTACAGCTTTGCAAGCCATGGGAGCATATGGCCCAGATCCTTAGGACTCCACCATGTCTGCTTGCCTTGTGCATTCAAAGCTCCTATTGAAATCAATGGGTGCAGGGGTGGAGAGAGAGGGGAGATGAGACCCCTACCCTACAATATGTGATTGTAAAGGGATATATCGATGTACCTAAGACAATACACCTTCACACTGAAAAGAAATCCCACTATATAATGAAACTCTGTCCACCTTGGCCCAGCTCCGCAAAGAAATCAATGGAGTTTAGGAGCCTAAATACCTTTGTGACTCTAGTTATTTGCTTCTGTTTTGCTTCCCTTCTCCCTCTCTCTATCTTGTCTATTTAGATGGTAAAGTCTTTGGGACTAGGACAGTCGGTTTACAGGGCCACTCAGTATATGTGTTTGCACAGCGCCTACCACAATGGTGGGGCCCTGAGCTCTCCCGAAGCCTCTAGGTGAGGCTGCATTCCAAATACACCAATAATAGGGGGCTGGGGAAGGAATGAAAACACAGCTCCACCTGGAAAACTTTAATCCCTTTCCTGACATGTTGCTGTTCCGGAGGGGGTTCTCCAGCCGAGCTTTGGCCTGCTTTGACAGCGATGCCTTGGCATGGGCTCTACCTCCGAGGGGTCGGCAGCAATACCAGAGCTCATTTACTCTGCATTCCATTTGGAAAATCTCAATAAGCACTGCATGCATGCCAGTTATTCCTCCTTCCTGACCCTGCTCCTTGGCACCCATCATTCAACCTTGATTTACTGTCATTTTGCTCACTTCCTCCCCCTCCTCCTTTTTAGCCAAATGCCAAACATCTATCTTGCTTTTTCTTGCATTTCCCCAGAAAATATTTGATCCAATTATTTATAAATGACTGTCATGTAATTAAGATCTGCCTGGGCACAGGGGCCAATTTTTTTTCCCCCTTCTTCCTTTGGACAAGCAGCTCAACAAGCTTGGATTGTTTCATTTTTCTTTCCTGAGGAATAATTTCAAGGCACTTTGACCCAACTGGGCCATTTCGATTGCAAAGGCTGAGATTTGTTTATTAAGCTTCATAAGCGTTTGGTCTTAGGAGATCAATTAGCTGGCGGGGAATATTAATCAGAGTTGGGGGGGGGTTGCTAAACAGCCCTTAAAGGCAGCCACTGGGAGTCACAAATCCACAAACACAAGCACACAATGCAGTGCTTCGGTCACCCCTTTCACCCTTCTCCTGTCCCCGCCCTCTGTTTACAGGTACCAGGGATTAGCATATCTGTGATCTCTCCAACAATACTCTGTGGAAGCAGATAAAAAAGTGAGGCTACTGGGCTAAAGAGGGAGATAGCAGCGCGTTTGGAGTTCACAGGAGATCAGTAGCTTTGTTGAACAGGTTGGAGGCAGAAAACAATCTATAGGGCTAGGAGATAAGGACTCACCTGGCCACTGGAAACCCGCAGAGTGAGCTTTCCAAGACTTCCTACCTGCCAGAGACTGTTGTCAAACACCAGTTCTTCTGCCTTCTTCAGCAGCCCAGATGTGACCGTCCCGAGGGCAGCCCCGCTCTCATGTGGGAGAGGTTCTGTGAATTCCATTCTCCTTGGAGTTTAATTTCTTTTCGTAACCTCCAAAGTGTAGCATTAGCCACCTGAATATCTGGTCATCCTCCTTCGGAATCAGGGTTCTCCTGATCTCCTCTAGACCAGCTGTTCACTCGACCCTTCTTTTCGGTCCTTTCTTGTTCTCGGGTCTGACACTTCCCAGCCGAACAAACCGGACATAGGCTCCATTCCCTCTGGTTTGCAAGAGAGTTTCCTGCGAGCCATTGTACCGAGTGTGTGTTTTGAATGAACCCTCTGCCTCCACCAACTTTGCAGCTAGCCACAAGCTGTATCTAGCCGATTGAAATAGGGGACTGGGACTTTAGTTATTTACTGCTCGGGAGAACTGCATTTGTCCTCTTGCCTCTGATCATGAGGCTAGTGCTGTGTGTATGTGGTAAATCAACAGCTTGGCAGAGAACCGTAAGAGGTAGGGAGAAACTTATAAGGGGAAAAAAGGTAAATGGGGTGGTGGGAAACAGACAAGGTTATTCATCACCCCGGTGGTCACTCCGTAGTCAATAGTTGCCAACCCCACCCCAGCCATCAGTGAAATACCGAGGCAGAAATAGTGGCTCAGATTTGGCAGGCTGCGTACAACAGCCAAGGAACACGGCACGGGACAACAACAGCTTTTAAACACATTGTGACTTTCACAGAGCCTAGCGTTATTGACTTCTTTTGTTACGTATAGAAATGCTAATGAGAGGCGATGAAAACATGGCCACAGAATGGCAAAGGATCATTCAACACAACAGCAAGTTTAAAGTAGCCGAGTTATAACCCAGAGCGTGTAAGGCAATTGCTTTCAAAGAAAAAGAAAAGAAAAAGTCATCCGGCTGGATGCAAAGTTTCAAATTCCCGCAAGCCAACTTTGCAACCAAAACAAGAATACAGGCACTACACTTCCTGGTTAGAAGTTTACCAGTAAATACGTTTATTTCCCATCCCCCAGTGATGTTTGAAGCAGACTGGGGGGGGAGAAGGGGGGGCTTTGCTGCCTACATTTCTAAATTCCACCGCGGCAGAAGAATAGAAGTCAAACTTTATTTTTATTGTATTTTGTAAAGCACTTGATCTTTGCTTGGGAAACTCTATTAATTGAATGGGTTTGCCTTTTTGCCAGGTCTCTTTATCATTATTTATGGGCTTTAAATTGTTTAAAGTTCCCTTGACGTTCAATTTACAAGTTGGGGGACTTTTTTTTTGTTCTGCCTTTTGTCCTCGAGCAAGACATCGTGTTGGAAGGGCTTTGAAACGCCAAACATGAGAGGCTTGCCCGTGAAAGGGGAACAGGCTAGATCGCTTTTAATTCCACCGTGTTAGTGAATGGCTCTTTTACATAATTGCAGGAGCTGTTTCAAAGCCAAGCCAGAGGCTGACTTCACTTAGAACCGCATGGAGTCTATTTTGGGCTTTCAGATTAAAAAAAAGAAGAAGCATGAATAAAATCGTTTAAAAAGATGAGACTTTAATGCTTTGCCACTTGCAAATTGGTGTGTCTGATGGGGAATTTTACACAAGAACCCCTTTGTGAGCCCATATTGGACACTTGAGGGACTCTTCTAGGTTAGCTGGATATGAATGCAATCGCCCTGCCCCTAAATAAAACCATCCCGAGCTATTTCCCAACGCCTTACCAGGGAAGATTGCAATAATGATTGAATGATCCAGGCGTTGTAAAGAACCCCAAATAAGAGTAATTCCCTGAGAATCCAACACATTTCCCCGGGCAAATGGGGCTGCTCTGGTAGACAAGCAAGAAGTGCAGAGCGACACCGCAAGCAAAAGGAAGAGTGTTGAAAGCTGACATTCACATGCTGCCTGTGTGTTGTGTTTCATTCAGTTATTTCCTCTCCAATCCCAGTAACATCAGCAAACGACCAGGTGGGCGCTTCCTCCACCGAAAATTACAGGAATCCACATTACAGTTCCCTCGCCCTGCTTGTGTTCAGCCATAAACCAACCATTTAAATACTGTTAACTCCAGGCACTACACACCTACATGCAAAAATGTGTACGCTGAAATAAACAAAATCTAGCGTTGCTATAGAGACTTCTTAGCTGGTGCCGGTGATGCTGACTAATCCTGGCCTCTACCCGGTCTAAAATTGGTGTCAGGAGTGTTCTCATTACCTAGTGTGCTGTAAACTTTGCTTACGGACAGAGTGCTTGCTTTACCAACGGAGCTAAACTTGTGCCTGGCTTGTGAAGCAGCGGTGGCTTTCCAGAAATGATTTTTGCTCTTCCTCTGCTGATCGAAGTTGCAAAGGAATATATGCAAATTGGCTTGCATACAGTGCATGAGAAGAATAGACTGCGGCCCTCTGCTAATGATAGATAGATAGATAGATAGATAGATAGATACTGGTTAATCTGTACAAGAAGCAGACTAAAAACTGTAAAGGATTTTATTATCTGCAGCCCTCAAGCTTTAAACGCATTGCAGATAGTTTAAGGTGTCTGGGATCGATCTTGTTAATCACCACAAAACTCAAGGATACTTTTATGACACGTACAGTCGTTTTCTAAGCAGTTAAACATTAAATGAGAAAATATGACTTTTGCGTTTTAGGAAAAGCACACCAGTAAATAAAACCTCCCATTGATGGGTCTGTGCCGGAATCCCTATACAACAAGCCCCTGCAGTCGATATCTCCAGTAGCACTTTTTATATAGATGCAAATAATATGCCATCAAATTATTCCTAATGTGGAGGTACTTCGAGGGATTTTAAATCGTCTGGTGAGTGAAATCTAAATACAGAATGATGGCAATTTTCCCGAGACATCGAAAGTTCCCACCATGATATTTGAAAGTACGATTTCAGATGTTTGTTTCTTGATTGATTGGAAATATTTGCTCGCCTGGCGATTTAAAAATCAACTGATGGGCACATCTGTGACAAGTAGCAGAGAAAGATAAACCAAACAACTTTCGGAAAGATTAAGGGTCTGTCATAACCATTTTGACACGCCAGTAAATGAGTGAATTGCTGTGGTATTTCAATGAGTGGGATTATTTAACGTCCTCCGGGCTTCAGAGTTTCTATTTGGATTTTGACTCAGATGACATCAGTCGATTCTGAAGTAGGGTTTCATGTGAAATGTACTTGTTTCCTGCTACATGCCCCCTCTGTCTCTGCACCCATAACGAATTGATGTAAATATACACTGGGCTCTAATGGATTCCCTCCAAATATACAGGCATTCTGATGGCTCTCCCGGTACACTTACCAGATGTCTTTAAAATTTGCTGGGGGATGTTTTTTTTCCTCCTTCGGGATAAAGTACAGTGAGGTCTCCAGCATTAGACAGTCTGGTGTGATGCAAAGTGGATTTCCCCCCATCACGGAACCTCGCTGTAAGAGTTATACTGGGATGAAGATATTCCCTACCGTGCCATAGAGTTAGGAGTCTGAGAGAGAAAAAGACAGACAGATTTGCAAAGAGTTGGATCGATAAATTCATAAATATCGATTTGCCTTTATCTTCCAATTAAATGTACATGTGAAAAGACTCCCATCACTGGGGTCACAGCACCCATCTAGAGAGATCACTGTCTTGGTTAATGTTTCAAAAGGATGATATCCCACCCCCCAGCCCCCATACACACACACTTCTGTCCTGTTGCAGCTGTTAAAACTGAACAGCAAAACATTGGTACATCAGTGGGGATCGGTTCAGTAGATCTGTTTGGCATGTGCACCGGTTAGATTTGTATTTTCCCCGCTTAGGTTGCCGTGGAATCTTATATATTTTAATCTTAGTTTTCAGAGAGAGAGAGAAATCAACTTTTGATAACCTTTTAATAACAGAAAATCAGCCCAGTGAAAGACAGTTTTATGCCTGTAGGGGCTACAGCTCATCATTAAATCTTCGTTTTCCTACTAACTAAGCGGATCTACTGTCCTTTAAAAAAATGATTGAATTAGTGCATCTTTTTAAAAGTGGGCTTTTATTTGGCCAAACCTCGCAAAACCTCCATCAGGCTCCAGCGATGTAATCAGGCGACCATTTCAAGCCCCCCACTTCTCCCTGAGGACCGACCACATTCAAAAACCCAAAACACTCGCCCTTTATTATCGTAATTGTGGGTGGGAACGTGCACGGAAAATGTGTATTAAGGTTTCCAAAGACCAAGAAGATTTTTTTTTTTTTAAATTCTGTTCACCGCGAAAAAGGAAACAAACTGACGAAGGGGGAGGAGGGAATCCCACCGTGCCAGCCATCCGGGAGTTATCCCAGCCCCTGTGCAATACCCCCAGCTCCAGCCTGCGGAGGGGGAAAGGGGGATTTCTGTTTGCACACGCCGAGCAGCGCCCCCGTCCCCCCGAGGCTGCTGCACGGCACAGGGGGGGCCCCGGGCAGTGTTAATGGCTCTTCACAAGTTAGCCCGGCCGGTCCCCTCGCCCGCAGCCCCCCTGACCCCACCCCGCCCCTTCTGCTGCTGCCCAGAGCCCAGCTCGGGCGGGGGGGCGGGGCCGAGGCCAGCTCCCGCCCCGCCCCCTCCCCCGCCGCCGGCCAATGGGCAGCCAGGCGGGCGCCCACGTGAGGCGGGGCAAGGTTCGGAAGCTGGCAACATGTGAATGAGAAGCGGCGAGTGCAATTTAAAGGGGCTGGCGGCGCCCGGAGAGAGCCCCGCGCGCTCCGACCCAGGCTCCCGGCCCGCGCGGCAGCGCCAGCGTCTCGCTCACCGCCCAGCGGGGCCCCAGGCGCCGGCGAGGGGATGCCCCCGATGCCCCCCTGCAGCACCGGAGCGGACCCGGCGCTCACCCTGGCCTGACTCCTGCTCTGCCCTGCACCCCCCCAAGCCAGCGCCGCCGCCCCCAGCCCGCGCGGGCTGCGAGGCGCCTCCTGGATCTGCCTGGCTCTGGCTGCGCGCCGCGGGACTGGCCGCCTGCTCCTGCCTTTCTGCTCCGCCGGCTCCGGTCCCCGGCAGCTCTATGAGTGCAGCTTTCCAGCCCTCCCTCAGGATGATGCAGCGCCCCTTGGGAAGCAGCACGGCCTTCAGCATAGACTCGCTCATCGGCAGCCCTCCCCAGCCCAGCCCGGGCCACTTCGTCTACACCGGCTACCCCATGTTCATGCCCTACCGGCCGGTGGTCTTGCCCCCGCCGCCCCCACCCCCTCCGACCCTCCCGCAAGCCTCGCTGCAGCCGGCCCTGCCGCCCTCTCACCCCCACCACCAAATCCCCAGCCTGCCCCCCGGCTTCTGCTCCAGCCTGGCCCAAGGGATGGCTCTCACCTCCACGCTCATGGCCACGCTGCCCAGCAGCTTCTCCGCTTCCCCGCAGCACCAGGAGGCGGCCCGGAAGTTTGCCCCCCAAGCTCTCCAGGGCAACTTCGACAAAGGCGAAGGGATCCCGCAGGAGACCGAAGAGGGGAAATCCTTCCTGAGCAAGGAGAGCTCCCTGCTGTCATTCGCCGCCGCAGAAGCCGTGCAGGCGTCCCTGGGTGAGTGGCTACACGCCTTGGTCTGTGCGCGCCGTTAGAGCAAGTTTCTTCCTCCCTTTCCTTCGCCCCCTTTCAGCGGAGCCAGGGTGGGAGGAAGGGTGATTGTCAGGCGATAAAGCCAGATTGTGTTTGGTGTGTGTCCATCCATACCATAACCATGTACATTTCACACACGTAGCAATTCCATTCCATTGGGAGAGGTGGTCTCCAGATATTTTTTGGCTAGGAAATAAACCCCTCTTCCCCCCCCCCCAACTCAAATCCTGGGGGAGGTGATGAGCCCCCCCCACGTTATTTCCAAAGGAATGCACTCGACAAGGGTGGATGAGATCTAACACTGCAAAGCGCAACCTTATCAAACCGAAAACTTAAAATCTATGTCACATGTAATTACTACCTTCTGTCTAATCGCTATTTATAACCGCGCTGCCTGTGCTGAAGGAGGCCAGTTTGATCTTACAATTGATTTTAAGCGGGTTTAAAAAAAATCGCACGCAGGAAAGAGTCTCATCTCTGAAATATTTAATCCTCCCATGGAAAAAGATGTGTTTTCCAAAGAGAACTAATCTCGGTGTAAACACTTTCTTCCCACGGTTCACAGTGCTATCGAAAGAGGAGAAGTTTTAAGTACTTCCCAAACAAATTAAGTTTCCCTTTCTCAGTTTTTTTGAGAGGTAAAGGACCCATCCTCCGTTTTCCTCCCATTGTTACAAAAATATTGGCAAGTGAAATATACATGGCTACCGGTAGGTACATGCAGAGAACTGTCTCTTCAATCTTGTGTTATGACAGAAGGTAACATTTCATAAATCGGTTTGGTGCGAGGTTATGGGGGATGATGTTCCAACAAATCTATAATGATGAGAAAATATCGGCCAGTGAAGAAGTGTTGAAACGGGCAGTGAGAAATTCAGTCTGAAGGAAACTGCTATATGTCCCGAAATGTTACTTTGTGTCTGCCAAGATCGGTGTTCTCTTTCCTCCCTATAAACCCGCTGGCTTTCTTCAAACTCAAATAGAGCTTCCTCCCGTATATAAATACAGAGACCTAAATCGAGGAGGTTTTAATTCAGTAGAACTAAAATTTATGCTGGAAAATGTGCTGGGAAGCTAAACATCTGCAGAGCTAACCGTGCAAAATGTAACGAAATGCCTTTGGTTTGCTTTCAGTAGGGGCTGTCCGGGGTCAGGCCAAAGATGATTCCAAAGCGGAAGACGACTCTAAAGGCAAAGAGGAAAGTTTCTCGATGGACAGCGATCTAGATTATAGCTCTGATGACAATATCACAAGCCAAGCCGCTCATAAAGAAGAGGACTCTGGCAACGCACTAGAAGAAAACACCCAGAGCACAAATAACTCAAACACCACCACATCCACTGGCAAAAACAGGCGGAGGAGAACAGCCTTTACCAGCGAGCAGCTGCTAGAGTTGGAAAAGGAATTTCATTGCAAAAAGTACCTGTCTCTGACAGAGAGATCCCAGATCGCTCATGCCCTCAAACTCAGCGAAGTGCAGGTCAAAATCTGGTTCCAGAACAGAAGAGCCAAGTGGAAAAGGGTGAAAGCCGGCAATGCCAACTCGAAGACAGGAGAACCCTCCAGAAACCCCAAGATCGTGGTACCCATCCCAGTCCATGTCAGCAGATTTGCCATCAGAAGTCAGCACCAGCAGCTGGAACAAGCCAGACCCTGATACATTTCCACTACCCCTTCCCCCCCATCCAAAAGTTTTGATCAATGTTTCGAAATCGGGTTAAAAACAAACAAACACAAACTTTAATCTGAACCTTTCGACATATCAAGTAAAGCAAGAATCGATTAATAAGAGGCTTAAAACTGTCTTTTGTTTTGGAGCGGGAATATCAAACCCTTGAAGAGACATAATAAATATTTATTATACTGTCCTACTTTGTATATAAAGTGCTGGATCTCAGCTGCAGTGTTTTGACTCTTATGGGACCAAATAACCAGTAACATGAATTCTTACATTCCAGAAGAAAACCACAACAAAAAACTGCAATGCATATTACTCATCTTTTGGTTTTTGTTTTTTTTTATCATTTTGAAAGGTAAAAATGAAACAAAACTAAGAGGTTTGTTTTCCCTTTTTTGGGTTGGCTGAGTGGCAGACATTTGGGTGACTTATTTTCATTATTATTATTATTTTGCCTGGCTTGCTGTCGATTTGGTTGCATATTCTACTAAGCCATGTTTGAAAAGCACGATCCTCTCTATTGTGTTTAATTTATTTCAATGTAGCTTTTTCCTGATAAGTTATGAAATTTAAAAAGAAACTCAGTCTTGTGAATAAACAAAATCAAAAAACGAAAAAGAAAAAAAAACCCAACCGACTTCTGTACAGAATTTCTTGTGTGAGAGTGGGAGCATTTTCCCTCCTAGGACAGTATCATTTTAGGTCTGGGTCCTCTACTTCTTAAAGGTGAGGTTTATTGTCAATAGGAAACATTTAGCAAAATACCTAGAGTTGAACTCGGGGGGAAGGCAGAGCTTGCCCCCAAGCTGATGGCTGAGTTTATGGAAGCGAATTTCTTCTATAATAAATTGTAAACAAAACCCTGCTGAAAAGGATGTTATAGAAACAGGCTGGCATTGCAGAGCCTAGTCGAGGAGGGAGCTGACCAGAAGGGAATACCGGTAGCCATGCCTGTTATTCTAGGTACCTTGAATTGAAAATGACCAGACAGATCTGCCCCCTCTCCGTAAATATCCAACACACACACCCATGCACCAAACTACCTGGAGCTTTAAAACCAGCCAGTACTGAAACGTCTGTAAATGAATTGTTCTGATTTTACTTCTGCTCCAGTCCTGTGGCGTGTCAAACAATGAGAGAGATGCAGGCAGTTTACTGTAGCAAGTGGGACTGACTGTGTATTGTTATCTGACCTGCCGCGCTGTAGCTGATTAACGCTCTAGGAAATTAACAGGGCCAAGTCAGTATCTATTCGCTGCCTCCGATCTGTCCGATTAGGAGGAAGAAAAACTGCAAAGTTGTCAGAACTGTAGAGGGTCTTTAGTGATATTTAAAAGCAAATCCCCCTGCTCCCCCCCCCAAGTTGTCATGATGCCACACTAATTGGTATGTGCACAATGCAATACTCTGTAACTACATGACAAAAATGACAATATTCCGCTAAAAACTCGGCCAAAATAAACCCATCGCAATGGGGATTTTTTCTTTTCCACATGATCGTGGGATTAGGAGACCAGAACTTGTTTCCCCCCGCCTGGTTATTAAACATATATTTGATCGTACACTTCCCTCCTCCCCTCACCGAAAGCTTGTTTGCTAACAAAAAGCCTTTGATTATTAACAATCATTGAACGCAAAATACTACCTTTCCTCCCACAGATATTTAAACAAAAACATTGTCTCTATAACTCACCTATAACGCATCTACTGTGGGTATCAGGGACAGAGGCGATCTACAACTAGAAAGACAGGAATTAAAAGCGTGGATTTGCTAAATAAAATTAAAAACAAACCCAAAAAGCAGCCAACTCCTAACTGGCTGTGAAAGTGGACAATTACGGAGAGCTGCAAGGAGCAATTTGCTATGCAGATAGCGCTGAGACTTCTCGTTTAAGCTTCAGTGAGTAAATCAAATGTTCCAGAAGGTCAATACCAATATTGACATAATTTATATCAGTTGCACTTCATCATTTTTTTTTAAATGCTGGGGTTTAAATTGCATTAGAGCGGCCTGGAAATGAAGCTTTGTCAGGACATAGCATCTTGTGTGTGGTTTCCCTTCGAAACTGCCCTAAAAATATTCCAAGTAAGTAGCCTGATCAACATCGATTTTTTCCCCCTTTTGCACGACGGACTATATTATTTATAATGACTGATAAACGGCCTAGACGGATTAAAAGAGAAAGATAGGAGAGGGTCATGAATAGCTAGCCTACATTTGAATCATGGCCACTGAAAGGACAAGGCCAAATATTTCGGCACCAGCAGATAATGACTGGTCCTTTAAAAAAAATCTATTGATACAGAGGCTGTGACATGAATCACACCTCATAGAAAACAATTTATAGCCACAGAGGCATTGAAGGAATAAAGTATGACTGTGAGTGGTGTATCACATGGATGTGGGTTGTTTTAGGGGAATCAAGTGCAGAAGAAAAGTCATTGCTCTCATGTACCTGTGCTCAATAGGCGAGGGGCTGGTGCGTGTCTGCATGGAATTTTGAGGGGGGGGATTCTATATATAAAACCCACGGGCGGTCCCCATCGAGTTGTCAAAGACAGACTTACTGACACACCCAGGTCAAGCAGAGAAATGTAGGAGCTAACTACACCCCCTGGAGAAGTCAAAAGAAAGTATGGGGTATATAAAAATGTGTAGCCCCAAGAGAAACCCTAAATTTTCAATCTATAACATGATCTCTATGTATTTTTGTAAGCGATGCCAGAAGCACTACAGTGCAATCTTTATTCTACAAAGGGAAGCGCAGGCAGTTATGGGGCTACCGTTTGTCCCTTCTTAGAAGACCCTGAAAATAGAAGCTCAAGTCACTTAAGAAGTTTTCCAGCCGCCCTTAGCTGGGAGGAATGCGGGAATGACGCGAGCGCTTTGGATTGGGGTCAGTTACACCGCTCCAGAGCTGGGAGGGTTTCATTTTAGGAAAGAACAGCTGTTCTTCGCCCCTTTTCCGCCAAGGGGGCTGGGAGGGGAGAGACACACGCGACAGTAAATACAATAAAAGGAAGCAGCTGCCAAACGCTTAGCAAAGTTACTTACTAATCAAGTTCCCCCCCCCCCCAAATAAAATAGCTGCAAAGTATGTGAGAGAGAAAGGGAGATACAGGGCTTGAGGTGCCCTGAAGTGGAAACAGGGACAGAAGAAAAGAAGATAAACAAGTGAGGGGGGTTGATAGCTGTCATCATCACCACTATCATGGCTTTCATTTGGCTGCCTAATGAGTCAGATCACAGGCAGAGAGAAAAATTGTCAATCGCCCAGGCTCTAATGAATTTTTTTGCAAATTGTAATCAAGCCAGGCCGTCTCAGCTCGCTGATTAATGAGACCCAGGAGGCTTGGCCAGCACCTCAGCTTTTTATTCCATCCCGTCCTCCCTGCACTAAATTAACAGCAACTTGTCTGAGCTTCAAATTAACTCCCAATGATTAATTCTGATGGGGGGGGCCTGAAGAATCGCTCGTCCTAATAGGCACTGGCCTGTGATGCTGTTTGAAATTAATACGCTTCCCCTTTGGCTGCCTGCTTTAATCCAAGGTTGGGGTTTGACATCACTATATTTGTTGTTACAATAAATTCCAGTTACATCTGCAGATCAAATAATTACAATGCCCCAGTCACAGAACAGAAATCGGGGCCCACGCTCCCCAGCCCAAAGTTGGGAGTTTTCTCCAATCGTATTCGCAGCTCAGCGGGCCCTCTTATTTGACACTTCATTATAAAATAATTGTCCAAAAAAGTAAATTTACCACGAATGCTCATACAAACAATCCCTCTAATTTCTTGGTACAATGCTATTCTATTAGATCAGATTCATTCATTTTAAATACACTCCTGGTATTTATAATCATCTCATTAGGAAAATATGGGGGGGGGGATTATTTTGGTAGAAAATACTCTCCACCACTACCACACACACACACACAACGAACCTAAAACAAAGCTCTGAGAAGAGACTAGTTTTGGTTTTTGCCAAGCTAGAGCTGTGCTTAACTGACAAGCAGACTGTGTTTAAACTTAGCAACTTTCATTGCACGGATGTCAGGAAAGCAGGAGAAAGGGCTAACCGGTGTTCCCTTAGAGACATCATTTCAAAGGGAAAGGCACTAACATTGTCCCGGTGATCAGGAAGGGTTGTGTGGTGGGTCTGCTACCACTCGAATCCTTGTGTCCAATTTGGGTTTAATACTCCCCTACCCGCATACACACCACAGCTATTTCTTTAGTCCTTGAACCCGCAGGTTTGGATTTTTTATTATTATTATTAACATGACCTCCCATCTCTCCTTGGTGGCGATCTTTAGGTTCCCCATTGACTGCGTTTCCCACTTGTGTTTTTATAGCTTTGATGATCATCATTACATGTTGTATTATTGTAAACTCATCATGCTATTCCCTATATTGCATGCAATTTACCACTACACATATGTCTCTGGGGCAAACACATCTGTTCTAAGAAGCCGAGACACCTCCCCCCCTCCGAAGGGTCAGACCTCTCTTCCATCTTGTTTCTGTTTGTATTGACTTAATTGGTTTAATTATTTCAGCTGTGATTGGCAATACTCAGCATTGTACCTTTTTAACTGCCCCAGGGGTCTGCCAGTGATCTCTGTCAGAAGGATGCAGATTGCTTAGCCATCCTGCAATTTACAAAAGTCCCTTTGTGCTGAAGAATCGAGATAAAAGTAGAACTGTTCGCTTTCCATTGGGAACGCTGGATGAATTTATTATCCCAGACCCCAGCAAAGGTGGTGTGGGAGGGGAGATTATGCTTTCGCAATTAATTTACTATTATCGGTCGCCGATTGTCTTCTCAGACGGGGGGGGGGGGGGGGGGGGGAAGTAACCCGATTGGCCTTCACCGGACAACGCAATAGGTTAGAGATTTGAAAGAGATCGTTTGCAAATAATCGTGTCGTTAAGTCGGTGGCCAAACAGAAAGGTTAGAGCAGCACCTGAAACCCACGCGAAGCAATGGCACATAAGGGCCAAAACAGGAGTAAAACTGAACCAAGCTTGACATTCTTCTGCCTTTTCCCGAGAACGACCAGTTTGCAAAGTGATCATTGTCCCCCTACGCAATCAGGTGGTTGAAATCAATTTCCTTGAAATCAAAAAGATGAATTTTATTTCAGTGTAACCATTACTTTATATCGATTTAAAAAAAACCTACCTGAAAATATCCAAAATCCTCCCCTGTGGCTGAGCTAATATTATAGTGAGGAATATTTCGAGAGAAAGTTTGTGGCTCTCCAGGCAGATTGAGTAATTTGGCCAACCAGCAGTCACTGGAATGAAGAGAGAGGACACATGGAAGTGCATTTAAGAATAAGAACTGGTGACACTATATATCCGCATTTTTAAAATGCCCGGCGAACAGTGATCGGACAGCAAGATCTGGACCAAGCCACGCTTACATATTTCTATACTGCGATGTAGCAAACCTCGCCAGCGAGATCAATCTTCATAATTCGGCCCTTCTGGTGTAAACAAGAGAAATATGAGCAGGGTAACTGAACGTGAATGCAAATCACACTGTCACCGTAATAAAGTACC
>NW_020664526.1:1634955-1641086 GCF_002925995.2 Terrapene triunguis | reverse complement strand
CTTCACCCGTCCACACTACAGAGCCAGTTAATTCGAATTAAAGGGCGCTTTAAATCGATTTCTGTACTCCACCTCGATGAACGGAGTAGCGTCAAAATTGATTTTGTTAATTCGAATTAGGGTTAGTGTGGCCGCACACCACCGAATTAATGTGGTTAAAAACCGAATTAATGTGCTTAGTGTGGCCGTGCACAATCGAATTTATACAACCTGTTTCCCAAATTCGAATTATCTAAATTCGGATTAATCCTGTAGTGTAGACATACCCAAAGGGTCTGCCTAGAAACACCCGTGGATTCTGCGGTCGCCCGAGCCAAGACGAGGACTTCAGGAATTTCAGTTTGTGAAATCATTTGGAGCCTCAGACACCTCTGGGATTTGCATTGGTTTTAGATCCTTGGCTGCTATGGTGAATGCAGGTTTCCTCCCCCCTAGGTGGACAGTTGCTTCTTGAGCAGACAGTGGCTATTTGTGTTTGGGCTCTGAGGAAACTCACGTGGCGCTATTATTCAAGGGCAGGAGAAGTGTAATAAATAAGGGTGATAGATTCTCACCAAGCAGTGCGATGTTTGCACGTCCTTCCCTCCCTGCACAGACCCCAGCACCTCTAACAAGAGCCTCGGGGCAAACAACAAGGGGTGTGTGTGTGGAAACATCACCGAATTTAGGAGGGAGGCACATGCTTTCATTTTGCCTTTTGATCCAGCCATTCAGAAGGTTTCCCTCTGATCTTCCTCAATTAAACGATTCTCTGTTCTCTCTGGCTTGCTTTCCCAATCAATAATACATGTATTCCTGGTGTCTGTTGCAGAAGGACACAATCCTGCCCCCCCCCCCTCAGAAAATTACCGGGCTTCCCACAAGTGCAGCCCGGCCCTGGGAAAAGAGGAAGGGCCATGCAAAGGCATTCGAGAACCGAGTCTGCATGGCCCTCGGTTGCTCTTTTTTCCCGCTGTGCCTCGGCCATAGAGAGAACGCTAATCTATTTATTTCAAGCCACTTCATCCACTCTCTTGCTTTTGTCATGGCACCAGCCCCTGGCTTTGTGGTATGACCGCTGATCTTTTTAAAGCCCCTTCCCCTCTAGTTCGGGGTCTCCTTGGCTGCCTGAATTACAATAGATAAAACAGGATTACACTGACCTGATCCTATTAAACTCTGCCAATCGATCTGCAGTGACCTCCCTTCAGCTTGCTCTGCAAACTTACTTAACTTTTCTCTGGCGATTTACACCCACACCCCCCTGGGACTGATCTTAGCCAAAACGTCAGCAGGAAAAGGTTGATTTTCGAGTTGGGGCTCACATGGGGTTTTGATTATTCTAAGGTAGTTCTGGCCACGTGTCTCTTAAGTGTCTTAAGTTACCCCAGGTAACGCTGTAGTGAATCAGGACAAGTATACCGGACATAGCCATACACAGAGAACTGCGTTTGCCCAGCGATCCTGCATGTGCACCGGTTAAGGAGTCACAGAGTTTTGCACATTTCTGGAGGTGCACAGGCGCAAAGGGCCAAAAAAACACCCCATAGTTCCCAGGCCCCCTGGAGGTGTAACTGCAGTCCCAGCAAATGTTGTCGTTTTTATCTTGGAAACTGGGAGCAGTAGAGGACAGAGATGAAGGTCCTGGTGCTGCTCTCATCAAAATGAGGAAGAAAACTCCCACTGATTTAAATGGGAACAGGATCTGCCCTCATTATTATCGTTTGTGTCACAAGAGCAACCCAGCTCAGGGCCATGTTGCACTAGGCTGTAAATTCTGTGGGGCTGGAATTCTCTTACTATCTTACTTACCTTAGGACAGATAGATAAAGTGTGGAGGAAACAAGGCATTATCATCCCCATTTAACTGACAGGAATTGAGGCAGAGAAAGGCTAAGTGCCTTGACCAAGGTCACACAATCTGTGGCAGAGCTGAGAACCGAACCCACAGCCAAAGCCCTCTGAAATAGATGGAAAGGCTCTCACTGACTTGGGATCAGCCCTCTTTGGCTACAGGAAATGTCAGAAGTACAAAATGTATTTGCATCAAATGAGTGTCCGTTTAATGATATTTCTTTAGCTTTGGATAAACAGACTAAACTCACTGAATGACATTATCCATTGCTAGTGGAAGCGTCACATTTCGTTCGTGATAGGACACACCACCATTTGTGAAGGAACGGATGCTTGGAATTAGTCTCCACATTCCAATGGGGAAAATGATCGCAAAGCTAGAGCATATTCTAAAAACATGAGGAAAAATATGGGAAATTTATATCAATCCATCAGGATGATTGAATTAGTGAAATCAGTGGGAGTTTGGTACCAAATCCCTTTGAGGATCTGGGCCCAAAAGGTCTGAGCCTTGTCCCATTGGCAGTAATGCCAGTTTTGCCATTGACTTCCATAGGCATAGTTTCAACACTCAAACAGTGTAATTGAGATGCTTCAAGAGACAAAGTGAGGGTTCCCATAAACTTCCTAGGACTAGTGTTATAAACAATGAGTAGATTGACTGAAGGGTGTAAATACACATTTCAAAGTGTCTGTTGTTGGTCTCTTTCCACAGCAAGACAAAAGAGAGAAAAACGAATAAGAACACAAAACACTGCTGTTTCGTAAACCCATCAATGCAGAAGTTAAACATACATTATGAACAAATATGGCTCATCTGCAGTCACCTGAGTGGAGTTATTATGAACTTCCTCCAAAATCAGCTGAAGGTGGTTGCCTCACATATGGGCTTTTCCTTTAATTATTTTTTTTTAAGATGACGTTTCATGATGTTTTGTGTGAGACGGCCCTGATAATAGGTGGCAAAGGTTTACACGCTTTTACTCCTCCACACCATAGCTTGCTATTGTACTTTCCAATATGCTTTTCTGGAGGACTGGCTGCTGCTTTTTAAGCATTTCGAATTGATCAAGAGAATAATGAAAAAATGTACCGTTGCAACATACCAGCAAGCATTTTCAGGGACAGCCTCACTACATCATATCCTCAGAACAGGAACAATTACAAAAAACAGGGATATCAAAATGGTGATGTAATTATGCAAATTAAATAATTGTTTATCCGCTGGCCGATTCAGCTCATCAGCAAAAGGAGAAGCGGACGGGTTTGGCATCAGTGACATGTGACAAACAGGATTCCTCCCATTGTTTGACTTTGAAACACTAGAACGCTGAGGTCACAGATCCTCCATGGGGCCAATTCCCACAGTCCTTACACAGGCAAAATTCCCAATTGAGTCAAGATGAATGTCAGTGGGAGTTTTGCCTGTGAAAGCTGTAACACAGAACACAATAATACAACCTGGTAAAACAAGACTGTCTGAGAGCTATGCCTGAAAAAAGAATCACAATGAAGAAAAAAAAATCTTTAAAGCAAAATGGGCTGGTTCCTCCTTCCTGCTGTAGGAAATGGAACTGATACAGTCCAGCAAAGCCCTGTTGATCCGAACCCTTTTAATCTGAATCTCTCTCATCCAAGTCCTTGTAACAGCCCCAGACTGTGCGTCTCTTCACCAATAACTCACTCAGTTACTCCAAATGCTATACAGCCAAATGCCTTTGATGCATCCAAGGGATTCTGGGTAAACATAGTTTTACTGTATATGTAAAGGACCAAATTATGAAACATTCCTGGTGGCTCAGCAGAAGTACAAGGCTATATAAACATATAGGGAACATTACCAACAATTGGCAAAGTAACTTAGTGGATCCAGCAACAATGGCTTCCTAGACCCATGTAGTGCATCCTCACCTTGCTTCAAAGGGATTTAGGTGCATAACTTCCATTGAAAGCAATGGAATTACCTTTGAGGATCTGGGCCTGAATATACAATATAAAGGAACTTTGTAAAACCATTGGTAGTTCTACAGTGACATGATGCACTAAGCACTTACAAATAACCTCTTCACCGCTAAAAACATACTTGTGCTTTGTGAACATCATTATATTCCTAGTTTAATATTATCTATCGATAAACACATTGCAGTCCACCAACAGGCTAATGGTCTTTTTTTTTTTTTAACACACATCGGTATTTGTTTAAGCAGATGCCCTGCTCCTAGGTCTAACATTGCTATATTTCTCCCTTCTCCGCTCTATTATTTTCATATTTCAACATTTCCAAAGCTGTGATAAGTTGCCACGAAAGAAGGATAATAGCAAGTCTCTCTAAGAGAAATTGTTAATTTGGGATTTATAAAGGACTTTCCTTAATGAATAATAGTTGAGATGGATCTGTCTTCCTGACTCATTTTGCAAAGTAACATTTGTAAAGTAAGGTGATCCCAATTACTCCCTCTAATAACTCTTAATTCAGAAGGAGGTTTCACAGTTATGCTGAGGAAACCAGGGGGAAAAAAGCAGGTCTTTTAATACCGAATCAATCTCAGTATCAACAGAGAACTGCTTTAGTGGTACCCAAACACACTATCCACATAATGAATGGTGGCTACTGTGGTGTATTCAGTTACATAACTGTTTTTGTTTTCTGTGCACCGCACCTTTAAATCTCCAAGGTCTCTTCTGACCACAGAGACTGGCAGCCAATTGTTATTGAGATCAATGCAGACCGTCAAAGAGAAGACATCTGAAGAAGTGAGGTTCTTACCCACGAAAGCTTATGCTCCCAATACTTCTGTTAGTCTTAAAGGTGCCACAGGACCCTCTGTTGCTTTTTACAGACTCAGACTAACACGGCTACCCCTCTGATACTTGAAAGAGAAGACATGCACTCACACCCAAGGGGAGTTTACTTTCTGGTGGTCCCTCTGGGCCTTAACCTCTATGTCTTTTGTTCTTTCTTATAATTGTCTTTCCTTAAGCTAAAATTAAATTAATGCTACACCAGAAGTGTATGGTTGCTGTTTGTGCATGCAAAAACATATGAAATATAAGGCAATACTAGCAAACCTCTCATCCCACATGCGTACCTTCTACAATGCTCACCCCCTTTTTACTCACTAACCGTAGAGCCTTTATACCAACTTTGTACCCCTTGTCGGTGAATTCTCTCTTTTGTGTGCTGTTGCTTATCCGTGTAAGTGTCTAACGTAAATACATTCTAGAGTGCGCCTCAGGATTCATGTATTCTACATATTAAGCGATTACTGCATCTCTATTACAATTTCTTCTGTTCTCATAATATCTCACCTCTACTTGCTTCCACTGTACTTGCTTGTAGTGTGGGAAGCTCTTCAGTTAAAATGTAGCCGTGGCTCTTCGATTTTTCATTTGTTGGTGGCACTGGGTGGTTGAGGAGGTTGGAGATGGGAGACAGAGCTTTTCCTACTGAGTCACTACTTGCCATATGACAACTGTTCCACAACCTGTGGTGTTCTCAGTGCACATCATGAAAGCTATCCTTGTAGGCAGTCCTAGCAGAGGTCAAAGACTGACTGGCCACAGGACTGGGACTCAAAAGAACTGGGTTCTATTTTCAACTCCGCCATTGACTTGATGGGGGAGTTTGGGCAAGTCATGTCATCTCTTCGCACTTGTTCACTCTCTCGCCTTTTGTCTATTTACACTACAAACTCTATGGGGAGGGAACTGTCTCATGCTCTGGGCATGTACAGTGGAGCCTCAATCTCGGGAAGGACCTCGCACCCGAATGGACCCAACAGCACCAGTTTGACATTCTGGTTTATGGCAGTGTATTTAGGACCTGAAAGAGCAACCTGATACCCACCTTCCAGAGTGAAAGTACCTGTGCAGCCACCTCCCCACAGCACATACTGACACCTCGGCTGATTGCTTGGGGCTCAGCAGCTGTGGGTGAGTGGAACCATTTCCAACAGGATTCACTGAAGTTGCACCCTACGGACTTAAATTATCTTTAGATAAGGCCTCTACAGAGCTTTTCCTCCGAGAAAGCGGGCAGGAGAACAGAGAAAGAAGAAAAACAAGGTGGGGGAGGGGAGAAGAAGACTAGAGTTGTGTCTACACTCTGCTGGCATAACCCCATAGTGGAGACCCAGCCTACATTGATGGAAGGGGTTTTTCCATCTATGCAGGAGCACCGTCCCCCCCGAATGATGGGAATTAGGTCAATGGAAGCATTATTCCATCAACCTAGCTGTGACTATGCTAAGGTTTAGGTCAACATAGCGATGCCGGTCGCAGGTGTAGTTTTTTCACTC
>NW_020664526.1:1401490-1634945 GCF_002925995.2 Terrapene triunguis | reverse complement strand
TCCCCGCACCCAGCGGTTCCACCTTCCTCCCCCACAGGCCCAGGGCTTCTCCTATCCCCTAAGCAGGCCAAGGGATTCCCTTGGTGGTCAGGAGCCACCCTTCCTCCCAGGTGCTCCCCCTTCATCCCACGCCATGCCCCAACCCCATGCATAGGCACTCTGCTCTGGCTGGTCAGTTCCCCAGTGTTCTGCCCTTCTTCCTCCATGGCCCATTCCATTTTGTCAGCCTCTTACCTATCCCTCGCTGGTGTGAATGTAACTACTGCAGTGAAGTCTGCAGGAGTTAGCTGCCAGAAGCCATCCCTCAGAGGGACCTGGCCTGCCCCTGCACAAATCAGGGGTTGGCCCTCTGAAATGTGATGGTGATGCCTTAGATGCCAAAACTATTTACTACTATCTTTGAGAACTCCTGGAGCACGGGAGCGGTGCCAGAAGACCGGGGAAGGGAAAACATAGTATCTATCTTTAAAAAGGGGCGCAACATCTGAGAAAGACCACACATGTTTGGGAAGTTACACAGAGCACAGCAAAATCATGCCCTGAGTATGTAAAAACTAGCCAGAATCACCCTTATTAAACATATACACATCAGACCAAAGTGGGTTCTCCTCTTCCATACACAGCGAGAGGACATCTGACAAACTTCCAGGACACAATGGCCTTCCAAGCACCATTGTCCTAGAGAATCCTGTGCCGTGAGGTCTCTTGATATGTCAGGTAAAGCACAGTGCGTGTCACATTCTGGCATCCAACAGGACATAGTCAGACTCCCTGTGTTTTTTGTTCTGATCCCTCTATGCTTAAGGGTTTTGCTTCTCTGTTTCTATCTGCCTGCCTCTTTTTCCCGTCAGTGACCTTTTCTTTCCCATCCTTTCGCCCTATAAATCTTTCCCTGCATCCTTCCACATGTGTATTTATATTGCACAAATCACCCCAGTATGACACCCAGCTTCATCCTCCCTCCCTAACCTGTCATCATCTTCATCCCCAGATGCCCCCCCCCACCTCACCTCCTGGGGTTTCGCCAGTGTTTCATTAGAGACTTTTTTTATGACTCCCCTCTCCTGCATCACTGTAGTAGCTAGCTCCTGGCCAGCATTAATGGCTGAGGCTCAGGATACCTCGGCTAAACAGGAAAGCGTAATCCCCATTTTAACGAGGGGAAACTGAAGCACAAAAGGGCGCATGTCAGCAGCAGGGATTAAGTCAAGGTCACATAGGCAGCCTGTGGCCGAGCTAGGACTTGAGCCCAGATCTCCTGAGTCCCAGCGCAGTGCCTGAATCACGAGGCCAACCTGCCTTTCAGTACGTTGGGCCTCACCTCCTGGGGTCTCTTCTCCTTTAGCACTCGCTCCTTGAGATCTCTTGATCCCCCTGGAGACTCTTCCTGTCCCTGCCCTGTCTCCCTCTCACTTCCCCTTCTTTACAATCTCTCCTTCCTGGATGTCTATCATGTCCCTCCCCTGCTCTCTCTCTCACTCACCCTGGTTATCTCCCTCCCCCACTCTCCAGCAAGGCATATAGAATACACACAATACTGTGTTATCTAGGAGCACCCTCCAAAAAATGTATCCCTCCTGTGTTATCAGTACACCTCACCCTTCCTCTTAGTGCTCCTCTCTGCCCCCCACACCACCTCTGTATGTCCCCAAGACCCCTCAGCACCTCTGAGATCCCCCCCCACACCTCCTCAGCTCCCCCTGTACCTCCATCCCACCATCCCGTGTGTTCTCCTCACCTATGTTCCTCCTTCCTGTCTTCATCAAGTTCTTCAAATCATCTTTTCTCTTGTTTGCTTGGCACTTTGCGGCGCCCTCTCCTGGCTGGGTGTTGAACTGGGGAGTGAGAGCGTATCAGCGGTTGGAATACTGCATACCGTTCTGGTGCCCATGACTTAAAATAGGTGCTGAAAAACTAGAGAGGCTCGCTTGGCCCCTGTACCCAGAAGCTGAGCCTGGTTAGGGGCAGCCTGTTGCCACCACAGCCAGGCTCTCTCTCGCAGGCAGTGGCCAGCATGAGAAGAGGCTCTGGGCCTGCCCCTTCTGTTCCCTGCCTGGACCGGCTGCTGGGGGGGGGGGACAGGTGACCCCCACATGCCCACCCTATGTTTCGCCTCGCCAAAGGGCTCTTTAACCTAGTAGACAAGGGCAGAACCAGAACCAATGGCTGGAAGTTGAAGCCAGACAAAAATGAGAAATAAACCATTGGAACAAACTATCAAGGGAAGTGGTGGATTCTCCTCTTGCGGTCTTGACATCAGGATGGGAGGCCTTCCAGGAAGATATACTTTAGCCAAACAGAAGGCATGCTTTGGTTAAACTCAAGTTACTGGGCTCAACACAGGGGTAACTGGGTGAAATGTAATGGCTTCTGTTATACACCCAATAATGAGCTATCAGGTATCATTACAATATCTTCACCAGGAGATACAACTCTACCGAGCCACTTCTTTGATTTGATTTAGATGATTACTTTACAGGTTCAGCAAGAGATTTAAAGGTGAGTGCAATGAAAAAAAAAAGTCGGTGCCCTTTTTTACTTCTTTATGATGGCTAAAGGCAGCCTGAAAGTCTCTTCTTCCCTTTCGTATTTCCATTAGAAATGTAGGTCCTGTTTCGGGCTGAAAGATTCTGGTGCCTAGAGATCTAATGAAAACATGACCTCATAAGAGCAAAAACAATGAACACTGACGCAATTGAGAGGGGAAGGGATTTTTAGGCAGACTGTTTAACAAAGATATCCTTTCCCCAACATGTTAATTAGCCATTGATGTAGAATTTGTTAACAAAACCGGTGTTTTAAAGATTCAAACCACCTGCCTTTTAAATTGCAGTGAGAGCACCAACAATGCGCATCCCCCGGGAGAGTCACAGCTGCTTCTAGGAAAACCAGAGATCAAGAATGCCACATCTGCTGCTATTTTTCCTTCTTTCCTTTTTAAAGGAAAAAAAACACCACACTTCTCATGTCATCTTTATCCAAGGTAAACAAACTGAAAAGGGTACAGGACAAATGAAGGAAAAAGCTCTGTTGTAGGTAACCATTAAGAGTGTTGACAAGAAGGTGATGGAAATCAGGAAAGAAGGGTATTATTGACTGAAGTGTCTTCTACATAACAAAGCTACTCAGTAATTTCATCAGGGTTGTTAAGTAGTATGTTTTCCAAGCAAAAGGAGCCCTTTTCCGACTAGATGACTTTTACTTTTGAATCAGGAAAACCACTTCCAAAGAAAGAACAAATACAAAGTCTCCACAAAAGAGATCACAGTAACTCAGTCATGCTTCTGAACTGAAAAACATCATGGTAACTTCCTCAAGCTGCCTCTGCAGCTGGCAGAGAGACTGCTCTACATTGAAAGGTGCAGCACACAGAAAATAGAATGCCACCTTCTCCTTTCAGTTACCTAACTAGGTACACCATATCACTGACCATTCACATTCAGCTGAGCATCACAGCCATTACAGCAGGCTAACTCGGAGAAATTCCTTAGCTCTGTTCAGTTTCCCCCACCATTAGGATAAGTCATAACACATGGTCATGTCACATGTATGTAGGTGAGTTTTTGAATTCTAATTCTTGTGACTCAATGTTGCTTCACAGCCTGTACAGTTCATACACCTCTTTTTCTAATTGACCACAGAGAGGTGGTGGGATTTTTCTTACCAGGCCCTCCCTACCCTTGGTTGTTACCCCTTGTCACTGGAAGATGATTTTGTGATTTGCAGCTACTGTCCAGCACTCCAGCCCATCGCTTTTTAAAATCTAAGGGCAAAGGCTTCCCAGTGGTTTAAGAGGAGTTTGCCAGCTCTGTTCAAGTCACTGCATGGCTGAATGCGTAAATCCGGTTTTATTTATTCACTTGGCACAAAACCTCAACTTTGTGGATATTAACTGGCCAGGCCAATTTGTGGGATGCCATCAGCCAATAAATAAATTGGAACCATCTCCAGACCTGAATGGCTTGCTAATTAAGTTCAGTTACAGGGAAATCTGCAGTCAATCAGCCTGGCCATTACCAGTTGGAACTGTGCACTGTGAGCAGTAGATTGGTGTTATGATAGCTTTCTGTTTTGGGGGGTGCGGTTCACAAGGGGGGTGGGCAGGAACAGTGCCCCCAAGTCCTCTTCATCTGTCAATAGTCACAGGAGACCATCAATCTTGGGGATCATTAAATAAAGGAGAAAGTACAAAGCCTAAAGATATCAGTCCCATTGGGCAAGGTAGAGTGACACTACTTTGCTTCTGACCAGAACAATTTGGCAACACAACCACTTTCCGGGCCACAAAGTCTGAGAAATCAAGGGCTACCGTCACAAAATTCTGCACATTCAGAAGGGCAAACACGGCATTTTATTTCTATTTCTTTGGCCCATTTTTTGTTACCCCGCCCTCCCCCCACCCCCCACCCCCACGCACTGCTCAATTTTCTCTGCCTGACTCCAAATTCTTCCCTCACACCATCTCCTTCATCCAACCTAGAGCTCTGGGGCACGGGAGTCCTTAGTGACGGCTGCCAGCACTGGCAGAATCTTGATGTATGGCCTAGTGACAGCACAATGTTGAAGAGCTATCAGTAAAAGAGATTTTGTCTGGATTCATCACACGCTGCATTCATAGTGTCTCCTTGGTGCAGTCTCCATTGACAGAAGCATGACGACTTTACTAACAAACATGTACAACACAGCAGAGCAAAGATGTGTGATCATCAGATGGGAGGCACCATATAGAACGGCAAAGTATTATAATGAATATGCAAATACAGAACACCACAGATTACACATAAGAGTCATGAAAATCACATGATGATGGGTTCTTTCTTTGTTTACATTTTCCCTGATGTATTCTAGTTTTTACATATATGGCAGGGAAGCTGCTAACACAGCTGTGAGGTGAGGGGCAGGTGGGATGTCCCAGGTAACAACCTTAATCTGCAAGGTATTGAGTCCCACCAAGTCGCACTGATGTCAACGGAAATTGAGGGCATTCAGCACCTTACAGTGACTGTCCAGCATCTCCGAAGAGGAGGGCTGGGGAGGACTCCAAAGAATTATGCTGTCCCATATGCTTCGATAGCAAAGAAACAAAGGGAGGGGGAAAAACATCAAACAGTGAGTTGGAGAGAGCTGGTTGAATTTGTTGTCATAACAAAGCTTGCCATTTAAAATCACAGCCATGGGTGTCTCTGCCTGGATGAAACCTATTTAGTGTTGGTTGCTGTTCAGCTCTTGATGAATTTGTCACAAAACTGAGTACGGGTAATGAGGTAGAATCCATGACAGCTGGCAATGGCAGCATAGCTACCAGGTCTGAGACAGCTACACTATCTGCCCCTTAGCCAGCCTCCCTTCCCCCCAAAAGGGATGGCACCCCTCAAGATAAGGACCTAGTTCATTGATAGAAAAGGTTTGAACTGCACCAGGCATGTTGGATAAATGTAGGAGAGAAAAACCCTCAAGGGGTCCTGCCTCAATCAAGCAATTTCATACAAGCAGCGTGTCAGTAGGGTGTCAGGCCTACTCTGACCCAGCAAGGTTCGTCTGAGGTATTGTCAACTGCTGTAACAAATCACAGTCGTTTTGATCAGGAAAATTTTTAGAGTCTTAGTTAATCCACATGCAATAGAAGAATTCAGAATTCCCTTCCTTGCAATAGAAGAATTCAGAATCTCAGCACCAATTAGTAATTTTTTTTTTAAGAAGATGCATCGCATTCAGTGCCAGCATAAAATTAATTACAGAAATGCTGTATCATGCCCAGCAGCTAGCGTTGCAAGGCCAGATTCCTTTATCATTCCTGCTTGCTGGTCTGGTGTTGCCTTTTACTCTTCAGCTGTTTTAGTTTCTCTCTCCTTTGTGGCAAATGAGATGTTTCCTGGCTTCAAAACAAACAGATCTTGAAAACGAGTTGCGCTGGAGATCGGTCAGTATCATATGCAAATAAATAAGTGCTAATTGCAGGCAGTGTCACTGTGTGTCAAGTGCAGTTATTGTGACCACATTTATTGGCCAATTAAGAGCTTTACTGGACTTCAGAAGAGATAAATTACAGCTTAGTGGGTTCGCCCAGCATGTCACAGAGGGAATGTGGTTTGTGGTTTTACTGCATTACATTTAGTGGTTTCACCACAAGTAAATGCATTTTCTTAATAAATTCCGCAGCCCTTTCCTAGTAACTCATCCAATCTAGGGCTTTCGGGAGTACCAACTCCAGCTGTCAGTGGTAGGAATTGTAACACAGCGGCACTATAGCGATACAGCACTGCATCAGCTGGAAATCATGCTACCTGCAACCCATTCAGAAGAATCTCAGAACCTGGAAATAGGGGGAGCGGGAGTGGGAAATGAAGAATTCTAAAGGAAATTTCCCAAAGCAAGGAAATGTTTTGCTCAGATCTACTCAAGCCTTAATATGGCTCCCTGGGCTTGTATTTCTATTGAATTTGCCATCTATGAGCATAATGGCAAACTTCCAGTATACAGGATAACAGAACTGGAATCTGCTTATCTCTTTTCTAGGCCCAGCTCTGCCACTGATTTATTGTGCTACTATCTCGGGTGCCTTAATTTATCTATTTGTAAAATAGAGATAGAAATGTTTATACAAAGTACAACGTAATGGTGACATTTATGTAAAATACTGAAATCTATGTATATACTAATTAAATCATTTTTAATGGCACACACAGAATGGCGTTTTCGTCTGAACTGTGTCTTCCAGGTTTTCATGACTACTCTGCGTTAGTCTATTTGTAATTGGCCTTTTAATATGGTATTTGTAGTGAAGGACGCTGTTTTAGATGTAGGAGCTGGGGTTCTTTTAGGCACCCCTCATTTAGGGGAGTAGGTTTCTCAGCAAGGTGGCATGAGGCTAATCTTTGCCCTAGGAGCAGAGTAGGTCACTTTATAAGGCTCCTTCCTCAGGGTGTGTGAAAAAAATAATCCAGTACTGTCCTGAAAGGAATGAGTGATACCGTAGAACCTTGATTTTATGAACACAAGTCTTACCAATGACCAGTTATAAGAACCATTTTTCCCAAGGGGGAGAAAAAAAAAATCACATAATGAAAGTGATGTCAGTGAAGAACACAAGTCACCATCCTTTCACATCCCAATGTCGTCAATGCATTAGAAGTTGCTTTGGAGTAGTTTGAAGGACAAGAAAGCAATTCAGTTCACCGTACTGCCACTTATGCACCATGCCTACCGTAACTTGGAGATGTTCAATTTTATGATCCTCTCAATCCCCAATTAATTAATACAGTACAATCCCTATTCTTTTTTATCACATAGGGTGTTTGAGTCCTTGTACTATTGTGTTGCTGTGTGTAGGACATAGAGCTCAGTCAAAGGAATGAGACTGCTACAAGGCCCAGCATGACACAGAAGTTACCTTTGCACAGTCAACATTTGCTGGCCAATACCATCCAGCTATTTTCTATCCCAAGTAGGCAGGAAAATCGTGATAGCCCTGGCACGTTAGAGGATGAGGAGAAAAATACGTGACCATAACAAGGAAAAGGTGGTCTTCAACCCATCTGTGAAAAATGTCATGTTTGAGTGAACTGAAATGTTTATTTAAACAAATGTGGATCTGGTGTTGCTTTTTGGCTGGATTCTCAACTCTGCTGTGGAATCTCAAATGGGAGAGATTTACAGCTCTGACGACAGCATCGCCTCGTGTGAAATGTGTAGGTTTCGTCCGCATTCTCTCTCCTCCCACCCTGTTTTTCCCATTTGGATTTGATCCAAAAGAACAAAAGGGAAACAGTGGAACTGCAGGGCAAAGTGTTTCAACGAGGAGCCACGGGCACTCGGTACCAGGGAGGATCAGACCTATGGCCCGTGTGCTCTGTAGGGGTCTAAGTTATTGCTCCTCAGCTCTGGCAGTGCTCATTCTTCGTAGGGGAGGGTGGAAAATAATGGAGGGTCCTTATGACAGAGCAACAGTCTTGTGTCTATAGTAATAGTCCTAAAAATGGGGGCTCCCCCACTCCCATTAGGGCTGCAGTGTTTTCCTTTCAAATCCCCCTTTTAACCTCTCCTGCCTTGCAGTGTTACATTTTCTTTTCTTTCTAGGGATCTGTGAATGCCACCAGCTGAGAGCATTTTCAAGGGTGTGTGGAGGTGGGTGTTGGGTAGTAAGAAACATTGGAATAAAAGACATCTTTAAATCTGCTCAGCCATTCTCACACCAGAATCTTCCATAAGAAATCAGAGGTTAGAGGATGTGTTATTAAGGAAGAGAGGGAAACTCAATCAGAAGCACTCAGCCAGGACTGTCACATAGTCAACAGTTGTGTTTCTTTAGGAAGGCAGAGGGAGCGACGAGGTTTCACATTTAATCTGGTAAACTCAACCACTCAGTCTTCCCCAGTTTCTATTTTCTCTCTTTTAGCCTGTTCTTCCAGAGTTCTGTTGTACCTGAAGTTCTAAACCATGGAGAGACCAAAAACAAACCCTCCAATCCCAACATCTTCATATTTCAGACTTGGAGCCTGGATCTGATCATGCCGCCTGATAGTTCAGGTTTTGGTCAATCCAAAACTCTAGGACCCTGTGGGCGTGGGAGGGTCCTGGAGCTTGGGCTGCAGCTCGAGCCTAGAAGTCTACCCAGCAATAAAACAGCCCCGCAACCTCAGCCTGGCGAGCCTGAGTTGGCTGGCCCGGGCCAGCCATGAGATTTGTTGGTTTTTTTCGCTGTTTAGACATACCCATAGGGATTCTCCAGATTTGGAGAAGGGATCTGCTCCATTTGCTGCTGGGGGCAAACCGCACCCTCTCAAAGCGATGATGTGGAGGAATCTTGATGAACAGCCTCCTCCCAGGATTTGTAACATGTGAGGTGGGCTTGATTTAAAAACCAGGCCCCTTGGCAGCTGGGCTGCAGATTCACCCAGTCAGGGGTCTCATGACATCTTTAAGGAAGGGGATGTAGTACTTGCCTCATTGTCATGATGCCTTTGTCTGCGTTCTGTAACTGAGTAAAGCAACTCATGGTAACACAGGACTCTCCATAGTGGATCAGACTCATGGTCCCTCTAGTTCAGTATCCAGTTTCCAACAGTGGCCACTTCCAGATGATTCAGAGGAAGGTGCAAGAAAGCCTGCAGGTTGGGAAGAGGGATAATCTGCCCTCCTCCCCACATGGCACACTGACCTAACACCAGAAATGGTTAGGGATTGGTGTAAACCCTGAAGCATATAATTTTATATCCCTTTTAAAGCTTTTTTTTTTTTTAGTATTTATTACTATAATTCTGGATAGTTCTGATATCCATATAAATGTCCAATCTCTTTTTGAATCTTGCTAAACTTTTGGCTTCATTAACATCATACGACAATGAGTTCCACAGCTTAACTATGTGCTGTGTGAAAATGTCTATCAGTTTTGAATTTGATGGTTTTCAATTTAGTCTTTTGTTACAACACTGGGAGAAAAGAAATCCACCTTAGAATCATACAGCTTAAGACTAGATCATCTAGTCTGACCTTTTTGCATATCACAAGGCACCACCACCACTTGGCACCCGCACACAAAGCCCAACAACTGAAATTAGACCAATGTATGACAACTGACAGGAGACATGGATACTACATGCCACCTTCTTTATACCAGTCATTATTTTGAATAATTTCATCATGTCTCCTCTTTTTTTGTCTTTCTAAGGTAAACAAGCCCAATCTTTTCAATCTCCCTTCACACGAGAGCTTCTCCATGTCCTTAACCATTCTCCTGGCTCATCTCTGGGCCCCCTCTCTTTCTGCGATATCCTTTTTAAATGGGATAATTGGTAATGAACAGAGTATTCCAGATAAGGATGAGCCATTGATTTATATAATGGCATTATATTTCCCATGCTATTCTCCACCCCTTTCTTTATGCATCTTAACATTTTATGGGATTTTTCCACCACAGTGGCGCATTGAACGGAAGTCTCCTTTGAGCTGTCCACAATGACTCCCAGGTCCCTTTCCTGAGTTGATAGTTAACTTATTGCCCAATAAAGTGCATGAGTAATTCCAGTTTTTCCTTCCAACTTGCATTATTTTGCATTCATCAATATTGAATTTAATCTGCTACGGCCTTGCCCCATCCACCTAGTTTGATTAGGTCTTCATAGTCATCCATTGACTTGACTAATCAAATAATTGTGTGTCATCTGCAAGTTTTGCTGCCTCACTGCCTGCCCGCAATGCAGAGCATTAATGAAAACAATGAACAGACTGGTCCCAGTAAGGAATCTTGTGGTCCTATGCTTTTAACTTTTTGTTGTGATGAAAACTCACCACTTACTACTTAGATAGTTTTTGAGCCATGCCTTTCACCCCAGGGGTACTTAGCTTCTTCAATAGCCTTTGTGAGGAATCTTGTCAAAGGACTTTCAACATAAATTACGTCAACCAGTTGTCCGTTTATGTGCTACTTTAACTGACCCTTCCAAAGAATTCTAATAAAATGAAAGCATCTCATATAATTCATAACAGGAAAAAGTAGAATCTTGGATATGTAGGGCTGGAAGGGCCCTCAAGAGGCAATCTACTCCAGCTCCTGGTGCGGAGAAAGGTTTGAGTATATTTGGACCATGCCTGACAGGTGTTCTGAGTAGTTATCTCCCAACATCCTCTGTGGTGAAGACTAAGGCAAAGAACCAAAGCCAGGACAGATATGTTTTGTTGTCTTTATTAGAAAGAGACCTATACAGTATGGCAGTCCCTCTCTGCATTACTTTACATTTTTTTTTAAAAACTCAGAATACTGTACAGCTGACACAAAAATCTCAAGGTGGAGCACGGGTTGAGGGGAAACATAATACAAACTGGCATATTTAATCAAAACAAGATCATATGAAACAACAAGCAAAGTGAAATGTCTGTCAATTGTTTTAATTACAGTACAAACAATATAAATAAAGCATCATTGCGTCATTGTAAAACAAACTTGCTGAATGAGGTAATATAAAAACAACAACAGAAGAGACTTTTTTTTTCTTTTAATAATTTCCACACTGCTTTGTCATCATTTATACATGACTATTTACAGAAACAGAAAAAAAAACACACTATAAAGTCTGTCGTGTGCTAGGCATTTCCTGCCTCTACCCAAGAAACATTTCTTGGGCATCACCATTCACCGGTTCCCTCCCCCCCTCCCCCAAACCCCACTTTAAGAAACATGCCAATGTGACAATGCAGGGAAACTAAAGGGTTTGACGGCTGAATGGGACAGAACGGTAAAACAGTTTAGAAATCTAAGGTTTGCATTCAGGCAGGTATAAAACACAAAAATTTAACCACCACAAACGGGTGATCAATGGGACTTCCAAAATAAAGGAATCTTATAAGCCATGCTGGCTGGCTTGAATGCCAAATTCTGATCTCAGTGGCAAAACTCCCCTTGACTTCAATGAGTCCAGAATTTAGCCCTTTGTGATTTACAGCCTGATCCTGCAGCCCTTATTCAGGCTCTGATTCAGCGTACCTAAGGTCGTGCTTAAATCCCACTGGAGCCAATGGGAGGATTGCCATAGTAAAGGCTGCAGGATTGGGCTCACAGCAAACATGAAACCTAGGAGAGACGAAGTGAGAAACTACAAAGAGCTATCGAATCTTTTCTACACAGCACAACTCCCTAACAAGTGTTTAAAAAGACAATCAGTCCACATATTCCCTCTCCCTTTGTGCAGTCTGTACAAACTGTGTAACAATTAAAAACTATCTTGACGTTTTCTTTAGCCTAACAAAAATAAAGTTGATTGGACCAATTTGTGTCCCTCATTCTGTGGCTCAGGAAGCCTTGTATTTCCACAGAGGAGAGGGCTGTGCTTTAGAGGACACTTTAGCCAGACTTTATCTGTGGATTGGCAAAATGACCCCAGTGGACGCAGTGTGGAGCTGCAGTGTGCATCTTGAATCCAATTCAAGCCTGGAATACATCAGTCATTTTAAAGAAGAATTATCCTGTCCTAGAAGATGTTCAGGTACAAGAAGGGGGAAAAAGTTTAAAAAAATATTACACCCCCACAGCTGTGTTTTCCAACATACCTCCCTTCACTGCAGAGAACTGGCATCGTTACCTTATCAGGTTTGAGCTCTCTAACTTATTTCCCCTACCACGATTATAAACTGCAATGGTGTGAATCATGATCTAATATTTATAGACTGCCCACTATTATGCAGTGCCTTAACATACCCTAGAGTCGATGCTTACAATCTCTTCAGAAACTAATATACTGCCACAATTTAGCTAACGAACATGTGAAGGGAAGGGCAGGGAGAGGTCTAAGGGAACTATCAACCTGGACAGTGCTCTTTTAAACATCTTCCTCAGAGTGGATTCCTGAACTATCCTATATATATACACACACACGCACACATTATATGAGTGGCAGTAAGACGTCAAATGGCATTTATTTAAAACAGCTGCAGAAGGTCAGACTGTCATTCTCAGAGTTCAATTCAGCCAGTCAGCTGAAGTTCTCAGCACGTTCCCCATAATTATATATATCAAAATGGGCTTCTGACTGGCGAGTCCCTCTCAACTTCTGCATCCCTTTCCCACCCTAACATTTTACTCATCTTTCATAGAATATAAACACACCACGATGGCTGCCTAGAACACAGTGGTTAACCATGCGGGCTGACTATGCCATTTTTAATCACGGTAGAGTTGGCATATCCCGCGACATGTGGTGAGTTTGGGTTTTTTTTGATAAAGACACTGTGTGAGCCTTTAGTATGAAGGAGTTTTCTGAATGAGCTGAATCCATGCTCACAACCAGTTGCCTGCCTCACCATCATCTGAACTAAGAACCCCATACATTCAGTGGGCACCCAAAAGTACTACTGTGTGTCTCTTTCTGCATAATTATATCGACATAGACAGCGTCTACTGTTGACTGGACATCCACAGTTCCGTGCATCTATCTGTGCATGCCTCATTTATGCTTGCAAACACCTGCTTCATGCATGCACATATTCATGCACATAAATTAGGCATGTGAAAATGTGCAGTTATGTACACCTAACTGAAAACCTGGCACTCACTATAGATTTGCATATATGTAAATATATGTACACACACTATATATAAAATTATATCGCATGTGTTATATATAGCATATATGTATATATTAACATATGCATACACAGACTGCAAAATATTTGTAGATCATACATTTAGTAGTATCCATCCATTGCCTTTATCTTGCAACTTTGCCAATTTCTCTTGCACTCTGCCCAGTAATAATCCAACTCTACTGGGTCTCATTCTAAGATTCCAAAACACTGAGCTGCTCGCCAAACAACCACCATTACATTTGTATACCCCGCCCCCCCCATAATGAACCTGCCACACATTTCCCCGCACCCTAACTGTGGACTTAGCTTTGAGAATTACACTGGCCTTATCTACAGGCTGGGCAATATTAAGTCCTCCACCAGTGGCAGGTTTAAGGTCCCATATCTTGTGGTCCATCAGGACTAGGAAAAGATTAAATGCTACTGGAGAGGAGCAAGGACAGACCCAATTTTCTAATCAGATAGAGTATCTGTTTATAGCTGAGACAAGACACAAGATTTCAGACTAAAGCTACAATATTATGACTTATAAAAAGTTTTAGATAATTTTTAAGAGGTTTCTAAAATGTATTCATTTTCCCCATCCTCCACCTTAACTTAGATAACTTAGCTTTAAAGGTGGAAGGATACAAGAAAAATTGTACCATTGGTATTCGCAGAAACCGGAAATCATTGATCAGTTTTTCTGTAAAATATGCGGCACACAATGTACCTGGTGGTGTAATCACTGCTGGTCAATGATACAGTCATTCCAAACTCATGCCAATAAAAGCTTTATAACACCCGACACCCCTTTCTCCCTCACATTTTAATCTAACATACACACGATATTGAAAATGACTAGCTCTGGAGTACTGGCAAAACCTCAGCTGTTAGAACTATGAGCAGTAGGCGTTCAATACAAACACCCACAGGTTGGTGGCCAAGAGAGGAGAGAGAAGACTAAAGTTTTGAGAGTCAGTGAATCTCACCTTTGTCGTGTGGATGTGCCAGAAATGTTAGATGTAAATAAGAAAGCTAAACATGTTCAATATAAACATCTTTAAATGTTTTATCTGCCCATTAAACAAGTCTCTAAAATGCTCAGAGGACAAGTATAGGGAACAAATTCACCCGTATATTGCTGTCACCTGAAATCAAACAACTCTGCTTAAAATATGTGACTTGGACTCAGTCAAATAAAGATTAGTTTCCATCAGATGGGAGCACCAAAGATTTAAAAAAACCCTGGTTCATGATAACCAAACAGAACATGGTCATATAACAAATCTACATGCCTATGGCTTTTTATAATTTGCCCTGTAATCTATATCTTTTCCAGCTGGGAGATCCCTTCAAACTAAAACTACTTAACCACTCTTCTTCTTGTAGTTCAATATGCAAGAGGTAAAACCCTGATCTGAAAAACACAACTTCAAACTTGAGATTTATTTTATTCTTTCATCAAAAAGAATTGCGACCAGGAGTGCTTTTACAGTGGAGCAAACAGATAAAATGCCAAAGATTGCCTTTCTAAATGACAAATCTACAAAAATGGAATAAGAGACGTTAAAATAAATCAGGGGTCCGAGACTAATGAAGCAAAGGTCAGAGATCCCACACACTAATGACGATAATAGCCCACTGTGGGAAAATAAAGGTGCTTTAACATAAAACATGAAGGGAATTATCAGCGTTTTCCCAAGCAAGGGCTAAACTGCTTAAAATTTGGTCCCCTACATTTGCATTCTCAAAGTAGAGTAGTGATAGCTTGAATGAACACGTTCCCTCTTGGGGTGCAAACACGGCTCCCCAAGACAGTAGTGAAGGAATCCACTTATTTAGAAATCTTTTGTGAAATCTGTGCTTGTCTTAGCTACTACTACTTTATTAGACCCACATATTACTTCATCTTTCCTGATCACTGTACAAATATAAAAGATGAAAATAGCAACAAATTGGACCCTCAGTGCCGGCCCCATGAGTAATGGTACATTGTAGTGCTAGATACAATTTTTAGGGGAGTGTATTTAACATTATATATTCACAATCTTTCTCTGACTTCTTTCCTATTTTACCCAAACTTCCCCTTCCTATGAGCAAATCTCATATCAAGTGAAGGGGAAGCTCTTTGCTCCCTACAAAGTATAATTGAAGGAGGTGGGGGAAAGAGACAGCAAAATAAACAGTATTAATCTTTACACACCAGTTATACACTGTACCTAGGTAGCAATGCCTAAAAATCTTCTCCCTTTTCCAACGAATAGTTAAACAGCTTTCTAAATGGCACGTGAACCAGAATGCACCAACACTTTCAAGATACATTTATTCTTCTACCCCCATTTAGTAATAAAATTGAAATCGATTAAACAGAGAGGAGCCCTGACCAAACCCCCGATCTGGAAAATCCAAACTTCAGGAAAGTTTAGGATCTGGCCCCTCTGTCTACAGGATGAAACGCAGCCTTCCAAACTCTGGGAACATCAAGACCCAGGTGTTGCAGATCAGGCTCATCTCTATGGTTCAACAGCAATTGGATTAAAATAAATAGAATGGAAATGCCAATGCTAATAGCAAAGATGGCTTTGATTTTAGTGTCTTATTACTTGTGGATAAACTGCAGAGGAGATAGGAAAGAAGATAATGGGAGCAGGAAAAGGGTTGAATGGGTGACATTATGGATCTCCGTTATTTGAGAAAACAGAAATAGATTTAGCTCCCCAGCATGTTTCTATTGGGATTTCTTATTGCCTGGCCTTCAATTGGTTTTTAAGTTGCTCCTAACACGTTCAAAGGGCGTAAACATTCTGGTAAGTGGGTTTCAGAATCGCAAGAAGAGGGGCTAAAAGCAAAAGTGAGGAACTGAAGTGGACAGATTAAAAGAGCAGAATCAGCGTAAAAAATTACTGTGGCGTCTAGAAGTCTTACTGTATTCCTTTGTGTTTCAATGGCTTGGCGGGGTCAGGATCACCCTCTGCAAAATGCTACCACATCACCTATAAGCGCTTAGTGTCAAACATGTCAGCTTCGAATGCCAATCAAAGTCAGACTAGCTCTGCTGGATATCTGGGAGATATTTGTTAAGCATCAACTCTGGGCACCTTGTACCCTAGTGTGTGAAGGAGATAAAATGGGGTCTATCTTACAAAGGAAAACATGAGACTTTTCTTAGTTTTAAACTTAGGAGACAGACTGGAACACCAAGCGAGAAGATTTTTGTTGTTTCTTTAAGTACAGTGCATATTATACTGTACAAGACAGAGAGCTAGCAACAAGCAGGGGATGTTATTCACACTGGCCTGATCTTGTCACATTGCCTCTCATGGTGTGAGTCCTAAAGACCAAAGGCCCAAGCAGTGCCTTACCCCTTTCCAGCCATTTCTGACCAAGCTTCCTTGAATAAGTACCTGAGGACCCAAACTTCCTGGGAGACAAGTGTACCTGAATCTGCTCATATAAGTAACTTGTGCCTCATTAACCCCTTTGCTATTCCTCCCATCTCAATGGGAGGTGAGGGGGGAATTGGTTACAGGCATGAATATTAGATAGCACAAAAACGTAGGTTTGCCAGGGCCTAAGCCACATCTATCAAAGCAATGACAAGCCTTCCAAATCTAGTGTGCATTACATTGTCTCCAGGGACAATGTCTGGGTGGCACTCTCTTTGAAAGACTGGGAAGGCCACCAAGTGGATGGGCTGTATATTTTCCCTGCAGACATCCCTTGACTTTTGGGATATGTCACTAGAAAGAGGTAAGCTGTCTCCTATTCTACAAAAGCACTGGTCTACACTGCTATTATCATCCCTTACTAATATGTCTAAGAAAATGATGTGCTAATTTAAACAACTGTGTTACTGCTTTATCTAAAGTAGTGTGTTAATATTCTGTTTGTCTGGATAAACCATCCTTCCTATGATACAGTAGACTTTCCTTTTCTAAAGATTCCTTTGCAACAATTTCTGAATGTCTTCCTTTACCGCAGAAGGATATGATGGACCTTTACAGTGTCAGAAACTTGTTACAATTTAGCCTGGTTCCCCTTATTTCTCAGTGCCTTGGTATGTTTCATGCTAGGAAGACTGGTTTAAAGAGATCATTGAAAGGTGAATGGAAAAGCATTTTAAACTTGGAAGAATACCAGCTTTGAAAAAGCATGTGTTATAGGCTTAAAAATGGCAACTTGTTTTAAAACAAAGTATTTTAAACAGCGGGGGGCTGGATAGCACTTCTGGAAATCAGACTCTCAATTCCTACTTCACCGGCCTGCCAAGGGACTGGAGATCAGATTACTGTGTCCCCTGCTACAGATGGAAAGATCACCAACACCCAGCAGCAGAATGCTGAGTGTGCAGTTTCATGTTCAGTTGTAGATGTTAGTGAAGTCATCCAAGGTTGGAGGAAGATACCTGTCAATATCTAAGTCCAGACGGCAGTGTGTGAGTAAAGATGGCGCTGTTATGCAAACTACTTAAAAAAAACCAACAACCACCAAAAATAGCTTTATCATTTTAAATGCACATGTGAAAGCATGATGCTGCTGGCTTAGGCTGGTAAAACGAACATTAAAAGCTTTTTCCATTCCCCTTTAAATGCCCCTATTGCAACAAAGCATAAAAACAGAATTCTAAAGGACCAGGAAAGCCCATCGATGTCCACCTGCTTGAGCCCTTGGGGCTTCTCTCACCTGATCACTGGGGGACTCTGGCTTTCGGGCCAAACCTGCCTCTTTTGGACACCCATGGGATATTACATTTCCCCCCCCCAATTTTGTCCACATAAATTTTATTATTTTCTCTTCCCATTCTGACCTGAACAGACATACAGAGCCCCAAGAAGTACAGAAACTCGTGAGATACATGAAGATCAGGTAGATTAGCAAATTAGTGTGCTGTGGTGCACCTGACGAACTTCATACACTTGTTCCTCTGCCACGATTCAGATCAGATTTCAACTTTCCCTGAAATACACCCTTCTTCCACCTTCATATTACCATATGCCACTTAAAAATCACTTCTCTTTTCGCCAGAAACCTTGCCATCTACTTCTCTGTGCCACAATTTCAGTTTTTAGAAGACTTCAGAAACCAGCATCAGTCTAGTGCTACCAAAATATTGAATCAAGTATTAAAACTGGTAGATGGATGAACTGTCCAAACTCCTTCCACATTATCATTGTTGCTCCACAAAGCAGCCAAGTTCAGAGTCAAAGGAGCCAGGCCAAGCCCACCTCAGAGAACAACATTAAGTTTAGCTATTAGACAAATCTGATCTCCCCTCCCGCCCCAAGGCTGTGTCTCGGTCTGTGAAAGCATCATAGCTTCTAATGTAAAATATGTTTACGCTACTGAGAGACATCCTCCTTTTCTTCCTAATAGATACTGTACACCTTTTTTTTGGTAAGCCAAATATGCCATCATCTCATTTCGATATGTTCTTCAAAGGTTTGCATTAAACAAATGGAAATACAGTTCACTGCTGGGAATATTTTCAATGTGCAATTATTTGTAAACCTCAGATCCTAACTACCTGCACATTATTTAGTTCACATCCATTATAGTTTATAAATTAACAGAGGTGTCATTTGTCTGTACAAAAATCAATGCATATTTATGAACTTGTTTATTCAAATAGATTTACATACATATAATCTAAAGACACAATACAAAATCTGTATAATTTAGGCAATGCATCACAAGAGTGACCAAAAAACTCAACACACTTACTTGGCAAAATGACATAACGTATTTCTTGTGACTGAAAAAAAAATAGTAGCCTTTAATGCATTTATTTATTTTACTAAATGTACTTGAAATGTTTTTCCTTAGCAGTATTCATTATTTCTTTTTGTGTTTCATAGTTATCCTTATTTATTTTTTCCATTTTGTTTTTACACCAAGGAGACTGCAGTCAAATAACACTCAGCAACCGATTTCCTCTCTTTGGACTGAAAAATTAAACAGATACTAAATTATGACAGTGAATTTAGAAAGGAGGGCTCCAAGGGCTTGAAAGAACATGTCTGAGATAATATGATGCTTCTAAGAATATTGCAATCACATCCAAGCAATCACCGAAGCGTGCCATGTAACTACCTCCTCAGCTAATATGCTTTTTTCTCCGTGATGACTAATCATGTTCTATTAAACAGCAGTAATGCTGGAAGAACTCAACTATACAAGTGTAATGAAGCCAGTATTCTCCCTGGACAGATTAGCTACAACTGATTTGACACATACCATCATAGGAGCTTCAAACCTGACAAACTCTGTGCTTGCTTCTGATTTATGCCGTCAAGCTCTTCGGAGAAGAGAATGAAATCCAAGTGTTCCGTTTGGTAGAGGTGAAATGTACTGATGTGCTTAACTGTCAGTTAAGGAAAGTTACCATTTCTTCTTTCATCTCCTCTTCCTCCTCCTTTCTTCTCCCTCCACCCCTTCTTTCAACACTTGTAGAGCCTCTGCCTGAAGACAACTAGTAAAATGGTCCCATGTCATGTGCTTTAATTAGAGACCTCACTACCACTCTCTCTCACAAACCCTCCCTTTTTCAGTTTTCCTTATTCAAGACCTTTTATTAAAATAAAGGGTTTCTGCAGCCCCCTTTTCTCCTCTGGTCCCTTCACACTGTCCAGATGTGATTTTTCTGGAGAGGACAGAGATTGAGGGGAAAAGGGAGATGGGGAGGTGTAAGACTCACAGGTTAGAGCTGGGAAGAAAATGGAGCAATATGAGGCTGTGGATGTTACTCAGGTCAGTGAAGAAATGAATAAGTTCCTCAGATGATGGTGGGCATTCTTCCACTGCTGTTGTTCCTGTTATTGTTCTTCCTGGACAAATTGGGAGTAGCCATCAGGACAAAGCGCTCATCAGGGCAGCCATACTGCAGGAGAACATCAATGCATTCCTGGCCTGTGGCTTGCCTGGCATAGGCTAACGCCGTGTTCCCATGGGCATCACGGGCCATAACATCCACGCCATACTGTGGAAAAAACAGACGCCATTTGAGACCCTGCTTCTAACAAAGCGTTAAAATGGAGTGAAAGAAAACAGCACAGCTAGACCTGAGTTTAAGGGGAGGGATGCGACGGACAGAGAGAAATACTCAAAGATAGACGCTCTTTATTTTAAGGGGTTGTAAATCTGAACATGACAAACACGCTTCATGCACATACAGCTTTCTACTGGAAGATCCTCAACTGCTGCCGGACACGCAAATCATCTCTCACCATTGCATGTTATGCGGATTTTCCACAGTGTGTACACCTATCCCTCTTCCCATGCCTCACTCCAGTTTTTACCGCATGTAAACAGATGTGACGAAAGACACATTTTGCAAGTGATCTCCAAGAAGGTTTAAGTGCCATCATTTGAAAGGAATAGGAACATTTAGACGAAGGAAAAGAGGGAGATACCTTGAGCACCCCACTGGAATATGCTCATAGCAATATTCTGAAAGGCCATATTGAAATAATGTTTGCTAGACAATAGGGACCAGTGAAAGGTAACTCAGCACTGCATACCCAACACCACAAGGCAGGTACTCACCCAAATTAAGAGCTGAACTAACACTACATTTCCTTTCCTACATGCCAAGTGAAGGGCTGTGCGCCCATCCCCATCTCCGCAGGTCTCATTCACTTCTTCCCGGGTTCCATGGGCCAGGAGCAGGATGACAGTCCTCAAGTCCTCATCAGCTGTAGCTTGTAGCAGATGCTGGCCTAAAGAAAGTTCCAGGCACTGCAGCGGGGCAAGGAAGAGCTTCTGTTCATATTTAGCACGTATCCAGCGCTCTTTTTCTTCCCTAGAGAAGCAAAAAGAAACATGCCATTCAAAAACTAGTTCCATTGCCTTTGTGTGATACATAGTCACCTTTGGAGACAAACAATCCAAAACCACACTGCCATACAGAGAGGCTAATTAGCAAGAAAACATTTTCTTCTTGTAAATGTCAGCAAAAAAGCTTCTCTCAGAAACGTTTCCTTTACGCCGGATACGTGCGACAAAGTTTATGACATCTACACATTTCTCCCCTGATTGTACCTGGCCAGAGAGCTACATTACCTATTGAGTTCATGTACCAGCCTTTCACCTCCAGAAACAGAGGCTCAAGCATGCCTTGGGTCACAAGTGGAACAAGTTTGGTGCCATGCAGTTTGGCATAGGGCAGCAAAACCGGCCATCTCTACTCAAGAGAGACCCAAGACTGGAGCAGCCAAGCGGAGCTCCAGGTCAGGACTGAGATGTGCTGGCAAAGCTACACAGGGGAAGTGTGCACAGAATTTGCCTGCATTGGGCCTAGACGTAGCCATTGGCAGCACTAAATTCCCCAAAGTTCACTTCCATGAAAAAACGGACTCCTGCTTGCATCTAAAGAAAGAAAAGGGAAATTACTGAAAGGTACTGCCTTGCTTTTTCAGGCTGTCAGATTCGGCCACTGAACAATAACATCCCAGTTTGTTTCAGAACGGGACAGAGGTTCAGGAGGTTTTTGTTTTTTAAGGAAAATCTCAGGACTTTGAAGCATCATTTCCTCTCACTGTACCAAGTAAGCACCAAAAGCTTCCTAGATACAGTTGAATTGTAGGATAATGCCACATTTTACAAGTAACTCTCCAATTTCTATTAAAATCGTTTCAACACACACTGATGTGCTTTGGGGGATCTGGTCACAGGCAAATTCCCATTTATAGGTGCCCTTTTTGCCTAGTACTTCAGGTATCTGTACGGTAATCAGTCTGTCCTGTGAAAACCACATACAGCACATAGCAGGAAAGCTACTTACTGATGACATTTTTCCCCTCTCAAGTACAGAAAGAAAAGCTCTGTTTACACCTTTCAGCAGTGTTTACACTACTCCCAGTAATCTAGTGTCAGGTTAGCCCTAATCTGTTTTTAAATACTTATGTAAACAGATAGTTCCAACAGCAAATCTGGATTAGTTTTGCATCACTTCCTGGTACATGTGGAGTGACCTTACATTGACCCCTCTGGATGCTTTCATGCAAAGCTTTCCAAAGCATGCACTTTTCTACATAAATGACAATTCAACCTATAACTATGCAATATACAGTCATTTTTCCCCCATAAAGAAAAAGTTTTTCAATTTATTCCAAAAATTATGGCTTGGACAATCCTTCAAATGGCCACCACACTCTGAATAATATTGAAACCATCTTGCGTGCTGAAAAATATCCTGTGATGCTGATGCTTAAAAGTACATTCTATTTTCAAATATTCAATATGAGAAAAAAAACTTTTGAATAATGTTAAAATTGTGACACAAACAGACATTGACAGGGAAGGTTAATACTCCACTTCTCTAGTGCTGTTGTGTACAAATAAAATCAAACCCAACAAGTACCAATGCTGTGAGAAGGATGGAATAGCATAGCTCCAGTTGCCTAAAATGTCATGCATGTTGTGGAGTTGTGTCACATGATGCCATTTTGGTATTCTATGCACTCTTAAAAAATAACCACAGTTGGTTGTAAAACTATTATTTATCCAGGTCTTGTACATCTCCAAGTCAATGGAGTAAACAGGTACAGTACTTGGAAAGCCTCATTTAAAATGTTTTAATATTTGTTAAAAATAAAAGTATGTATAATATACCAAGTATTTTATAAATATATAATTTACTCTTACAAAATGGGCAGGACTCCCAGATTAAGTGCATTTCACAGCATTATTTTGGGACCACTGCCTAGGTCAGGGGACAGTCAATTTATCGCTCTTAAAATCATACATCCAATTTTTTTCAAAAGCTGCTTTTACCCATCTGCTCCACAACAAAACTTTTAAATCTTAAATTTAAGGACTGAAAGGGCACTGGGGACCGTCAGCAACAGCAACCTGTAGTTGTTTCTGCAACAGGTTTTCCCAGTTCCAATCCGAGCTGTGGCATCAGTTGTGGGAACCATGACTTGAACAGAAATTGCTCTCTGTTCAGAGAAAGAAGCTGTTTTGAACAAACCTTCTATTCTACTCACAATCCAGCTATGAGAAAAAGGATTTTTGTTTTGTTTTTATTAAAGATGAGCATAACTTCAGTACGAGCCATGAGAGCGGATACCTCAGTGTGTACAGAAGTAGCAACTAAACGTGCCAGGATCAGCTGGAAGTTTTCAGAGCCTTAGGTTGCCAAAGTTTTACAAAATTCACGAGAATGGATTTTATGTTTACACTATTTTTTAACAGTTTGTCTATTTTTCCTCCACAGTATTTACGTACACTCCAAAAGCAGTTTTTACAGAGAAACATTAACTCTTCTAAAAATGTGTATCTTATGCAAAGGGGAAAAAAAGCTGCTTGAGAGTGATGCAAAGGCTTATCAGACAAAGAGAAGCTGTCATTTTTGGATGGCCTGGGGGAATCAGGAATGAGACATTAAGCTCCAAACTGGGACCACATTATCACCCTGTTTCAAAAAGAGTAAGAAGGACAGACCACAAACTTGTTAGGTTATTATGGGTAATCCATTAATAGGGTCTGTCTATGGGGATGGGAACAGGCCACCCACCCTTGCTGTCCTGTTGGCTTAGGGGGGAAGGCAAAGTGCAGGACACAACCGGTCCCCCTCAAAGATTTCTACTGCTACATAACCTGGTGAAACAAACCACTGTCTCGCTCTCTGACTCTTACTGTGTGCTGTGAGCAGAGTTCTGTACAACCATAGTAAATCTGTTGCAGGGCTGGGCAAAGGCTAGAGTTACTGGTAATCCAAGATATTCAGGAAATGGGAGAGTCTACTTGCAAGAGCAAGGTTCTGCAGTCTATATTAGACTCTACCACTGTGTCATCTCATTGGCTTGCTCTGTGACCTTGAGCAGGTTACTTAATTTTACTTTACTTCAATCTCTTCAATGTGTAACATGGGCATAATACTCACCTACCTCCCATGGGTACTGAGTCTCTTAATTAATTAGGGCCAGATTCTGCCACCCTTGCTCACATTGAGTAAAGCCTTGATCTATAAGTAGTCCCACTGAAATTAGTGGGACTATTTGTGAAGTAAGATACAATTCAGGGTGTGTAAGCGTGGCAGAATCTTGTCCTTACAGTCTGTAAAGCACCTTGAGATCCTCAAATGGAAGATACTTCAATGTCAATAATTGTTTCTAGTTTGCAAGACTATTTAAAAACAATTCTAGACACAGTAGTTATTGGGGAATATACTGGATAGCAAGTGTCAGTCTGTTATACATCTAGACAGACAATAGCTATTTAAGTACATTCCTGATGAATAACACAGAAACTTTCATCTGAATACCACATGATGTTAATGACCTGTCTGGCTAAAGATTCCCAAAATTCCACTTGAGGGTTCTAGCGGAAAGCCATGGGAAGAGCAATCAGCGCAAACACAAATAAAAAGGCTTTAAATGTTTAGCACACCCTGGGGCAGCTCATTTCTGACCTCTGATGGCAAGTGAGGTTTCACCTATAACGCAGTAAGATTTTTTGGCTCCCGAGGACAGCGTTATATCGGGGTAGAGGTGTATTACTCTTTTGAGTGAAAATCCAGAAAGCCTTACAGACATCCTCTCCTGCTGTATTTCCCCTAATACAGGCTCGCTCTCCTTTGGTGTGAGTGATTTAATTTAAAAGGGAAAGTTCTCACGATTTTCCTGGAAGACTGTTTTGGCTCCACTGTACCTGCTCACCCTAGGAATTATGACACTAAGACATAAATACTGTAACTGTTTCTCTGATGTCACAATTTCATTTCTGGGATCCACAGCTTGTCCTGGTTGAGCTTTCATTTTCCCAAAGGAAGGCCAGTCCAAGAGCAGAGTTGTCAGCAGTAGATCACTTAACCTCATTCCAATCCCCTGGAGGACCACTGTTCACATCCCCCGTTAGCTAATGAGCTAAAAAATGAATGATTGGAACGGTCAGCAATAAGCAGAAAGAGGAGGCATAGTACTTCATTTCAGCCTGTGCTGACATACCTTTAAATAAATCAACTGCATAAGAGTGAGAGGAAATGAGAGAAAGAGCAACTAATCAGGAGAAAGAGACTGAACCAATCCCTAAAAATAAACGTGCAACTAAACATCTGCTAGTAAATATTTTTCTTCTTTTCACGTGTAACCCTGTTAACCCCTTTTCTGGGTAACCTCGCCTGTGCTAGAGACCCCAGATGTAGCCCTAGCATGCCAAATCCTAATCTTAAACAAAATTAGCTTGCTTGTTTACTGTGACTTCCAAAATTCATTAACATACTTTTCTCTGGATCAGAGAGCAGGCCAAGGCCAGCTCCTGGGAGATGTTACAACATGATATGTCTGGATCTTCTCTAGCTTGCCTGACCCAGGAGAATGCATGTGCTGCCTCTCCCAGTATGCAGAAGGACACAGCCGTTCTTCAATGACCTTCAAAATATAGCCTACTTGCGCTGTACTTTTTTAAAAAACACACGCGCACAGGGTGGATTAATAATCATCTACAAACTAATGGATAAACAAATAATACTAACAACAACAAGCAGAAGTACAGTAAATTAGATAAGGTGGCGCTTGCACCTTTTACCTTTATTCAGGTGAATACCAATCCATTTGAACCTTGTTTATTGATATAAACTCAAAGCCTTGTTGTCTATATAAAGGTCTGATACAACTGAATAATCATTATCATGTTGTTCCTCTGTGTCAAGGAAGTGATGATCCACTAAGTCTTGACCGAAAAGCACCATCAATTTCCTTACTTTAGTATGTCTCCATCATCACAGAACTCTAATCCACTTTAGTGTGAATAATGAAAACTGGGCCATGTTTCTGATACTGTATGTGAGCCAAAGTTTATGAGAAATGGAACAAAACTCAACCCTCAGTTTATTCTGATCTAATTAGGTGCTTGCTTCTCAAGATAATGTCCAATTATTTAAATTACTCTGCCAGCCACATCAGATCACTATTATGGAAACATAAATACCGGGGATTGTAAAGGAGGGGGACAGAGTAGGTAGGATGAGAGGGCAGAAACAGCAAAATTGTTTAAGACACAATTATTTTGCTTCATGAACTTGATTGTGTTGTGTGCTTGCATGCAGGAGCATACAATACTCATTTAAGAGTCCAGACTCACTTCTACTGCATCATTTGGCTCTCTTTTTTCTATCAGGAATGCAAGTTTATATACCTGACAAAAATCCAGGTAAAAGCTTAATATTGCTGGCATCATTCCTACTCGCCCTCCACACATTCACTTCTATGTCCAACCTCATTTCCCCTCCTCAAATGCACTAAGTAGAGAAACCAGAAAGCAAGATAAGGAAATAACATGCACTTTGGAAGCAGAAATAGTGTTAGTATGGGAATTTACAATTCGTTGTTTAGTCAATACAGTATATGAGAGAAAAGCCTGGAGAACTTGCCCTGAGAATTCACCAGCCCAGGCATAAAATCTACGAGCTCCATCTTATTAAACTGATAAGAAAAAAAATTATATTCTAGTCACCCATTATCTAAAATTATTCACCCCAAGTAAGTAGGTGAATGGAATGTTGCAAGGTTGTATTAGAAATGCTACAAAAAGTGGGAGGTGATTTATTGCATCAGGAAATCACTATCACGCCTATTTCATGTACCAGCCAAAATACAGCGTTTTAAAATGTATTTTTATCCCTCAACCGATATAAAAAACGTATTTTTATCTCCCAACCGATATCCCCCAACCTTACAAAAATACGTAAACAATACACCTCCACTGTCATAGATAATGCTTTATCTGAAACAGTCTCAGCTCTCACTATCTTTTATATATTTGATAACTCAAACCTTAGCACACTGTGTCTGTCACATTTATTTTGCCATTTATGGCTGCATATTTAAGGCAACAAGTTTACTAATGTTTAACAACTTGTAACCTGGCTATCTCAGCATGAGTTGTTCAGCCTTGCCAGCCTGTCAGAGGTTGGCAAGGATAATGCGTCGGTTCCAAGAAAGTGAGGTAAACCCCCAACCCTTCAACACCCCCTAAAACTGGCTTTACATGCATCTCCCGTAGTATCCCAGGATGTGTCATTAACTTAGTGATTCAGTATGTATGGAACATGTCTCATACAAGCAAAGCTGCAACCTCATCATAAACTATCTTGGCATTAGATCATGCTGCAGATTTTCTTTAAAGAAAGCTATTCAAGACAATATGTTTCAGTATTCGATAAATTATCACCTGGTTTTATTGGAATTTGCAATGCAGTGTTTTGGTAGGGAAAAGCAATGGAACAAAGACATTTGGTTGGAAGGGTGAGGAGGTAGGAGGCATTTACAATTTTTAAAAACTGTGGACTGGAAAGGGGGGGGGGGGAAGAGAGGGTAAGAAGAATGGGCTAGCAGCAAGGAATTTCCAAAGTGTCTTCCTGCCTCTAGCAAAGCAGGAACTGGGAGGAGAGGCATGGAAGAGGAGCTAGGAACAAAATGCTGAGAAAACAGAGGGGGCTTCCTCTCTCTGCAGGAGAAGACCCCACTCTATTGCAAAGTAAGTGCTTAGCAGTTGACTGCTTCCTCACACGCATGCCTTCTCTCCTAGGCTGCGTTGCTAAGGGGGAAGGAGCACAGGCCTGCTAGGGATGTAGGCCCCTGGCTAACAAGGGGGCTGCAGACAGCAAACAAAGACCGATGGATATTTATTCCTTAATTACCAAAAGCCTTTAAGAAACTGGCCACTGTAAATCCCACATGCCGAGAAAGGGAAGCAAAGGACAAGGATTTATGTGCACTAGGCCACAGAGGAAATAAATATTCCTGTGACTCTTGATCAATATTATGAGTGTTTTGCCAAGCTGCAGGGTGTTTTATGAACTTTAAGGACAGAGAAGGATAATTAAATAAATAAAATCAACCTATTAAGCTTATTACTTCTTACACGTTATAGTTAGATACATCAGGCAGATGAAATAGGGCCATGCAGAAAAGCTGTGGAGAGGACAACATCCAAATGTATTGCGGCAATAAGCAGACAAGCAGGGCCTACAACACTTGGCCAGTGAGTTCAGGGCCAGTCAATGCAGGGAATCTTGTTGAGAAATGCTTTTATTCTCTGTTGTGGGCAGAGAAGCTATCTGGATGAGGATGGTGTTCAATCTATTTCCAGTTTACTAGAAAGGAGAGGTGTAAAAAATTCATAATGCAGTATTACAGAACTACTCCACATTCAAGTTTATTCTCATTTCATAATGAATATGAATACAGGCCCAATTTCTCATTAACAACAGGCCTATTTTTCACATGGAAATGCTCCCTCCTCCTCCCCACAACTTATTTTATTTTATTTTATTTTAAACAAAGGGGGCTTCACACCAAAAGGATGCAAGAGACGCATTTTCTGATGTTTTGGAAGTTTCACCTGATATTTAACAAAACAAAAAATCATTCATGAGAGATTCAGTAGCCCACAAATCAAAAAGTTTTTCTATCAGTAACTCCACAACTGTACTTAGTACTTCAGTCATACCATTACAAACTGGTGTTACAAATTTCAGGAGCTCCTAATAGCAGCGATTTCTTATACAAGCATTCTGACTTGAATCATTCTATCAGTTTAATCACTTATTGAAAGCTAATCATCCTTTTGATTTTCTGAAGACACCAGCCCCGCATATCTACTTCGTTTCTGACACTCCACCACCAAATAGCTGCATTTCATGCGTTTTCAAGCTCTGTTTTTCAGTGCTGCCATGAAATAACCTGAGCTTCCCTCAGGTGCTAGACAACTGCTGGAGTTACTACTGTATAACATTAATTACCAGCCTGGCCAGGACATCAAGGCTTACTGACATGAAGTGAACTGGATAAATATACTGTAATTGTGGACTCTGCTACACTATATAAATCAGCAGTAAATTTAGTGTTTTCATTGCAGTACACACCACTAAACCTAATAATTTTTAAGGCACATTTGATAAAATATATCACAGCTGAGGATTACTCTGAATGTGATTAAATAAAAGTCACACAACATAGTATAGGGAACACTGCAGATACTAAGGAAAGCTTTCTTAAGTTATCAAAGACATGACAAGGTTGTAAGTGTGACAACTATAAACCCTATAAATATGTTATTAAGTCTTTTCCTGTTTCAAATCTAACCATATTTTCTGTCAGACATGCACTTGATAAACCATGATGCCTTCCAGAGCTTGTATCTTCTCATCGAAGCCAAAACAATTAGTAAATTTTAGACAGTACCTGTACTACCAACAGCTGTAAAGAAAGGCAAAACGATACAGCGAATCGTAACACTTTTCAATGCACAGCTTGGAAAAATCTGTAATAAAATTAAATTAAACACTGGGGGGTGGGGGGACGGGGAAGAGAAGGGTGGTTTGTGGGCCATGGAATCATTCAAACCCAGACCACAACAGAAGTGAACAAAAGTTATTTTCCAATAGCTGTTTGAAGGTGCACAGAAATTGAAAAGAGTTGGTGCCATCAGAACAGTTTCTAGCAGACAGATGTCCCCACCCACAACACATTCCTGAGCGCCCCCTCCCTCCCATATTTGTTTTTCTTGCAGGCAGTGTCATCACTAGGAGGCGATGGATGTATTCAAGGGACACAGAGTACATTATTTCGTCTCTCACAGAGATGACCCCCTGCTAAGAAGAGGGCTGAGGCATGCTGTCAGAGCAGCATGGGGAAATTTACATTGAAACTATGTATCAGCCCCTATTAGATAGGGCCTGGCCAATCTGGCAACTTTTAAGCATACTAAAAATTAATTAAGAAGAAGAAAGTCACCAAAGTTATTTTACAGTGGATACACAAATTATAAACCCTGGAGTACATTCTTGGTGATTCCTTAGACCTTAGTGCATCCCGTGCTTTGCTGCACCATGGGCTACCCACATTTGCCATCCTTGCCTGTTAACTGCCCTTCTCTCCATATCTTCCCATTTCATGTTGAGGTGCTTGATGTTGTTCAGAACTGTTCGTTTCCATGTTATTCGCGGTCTTCCCCTCTTTCTTCTTGTGTTTTCTGGCTTCCTTTCAAGGGTGGTATTTGGTAAGCGTTCTTTTTCCATTCTCAACACCTATTCCAGCCACTGATTTTTTAGATTATTTGAGAGTAATTTTTCTGACTTCTTCATTCGTCTTCCTATCTCTATATGTTATTCCCAATATTCTTCTCAGACATTTGTGATGAAATGCATCCAGCTTTTGCGTATCTTTCGTGTTAAGTTGCCATCAGGGCCATCCTTAGGCATATGCTGAGTGCGGGGAAAGGATCGCCCCCTGCACTCACCAGCGGCAGGAAGCGGAGCCACGCGGCCCCAACCCGCTCCGCTTCCCTTGCTCCGGCCCCAGCTATGTCACTTGGGTTCGGGAAAGGACCAGTCCCGGCTCTCACCGGCGGCGGGAAGCGGAGCGCCGTGGCTGGAAGCTGGCGGAGTAGAGTGGGCGGGGCGAGGGAAGTGGAGCGGGCTGCTCCTGGTCCCTCGCTAATCCCCAGGGCCACTCTGGGCGTATGGGCCCCCCAAAAGTGGCCCCCCACAGCTCCTGCCTCCCAGACCCGGGGGGGCTGCGTAGGGCACCCAAATGGCTAAGGACAGGCCTGGTTGCCATGTCTCACTACATGTTGTGATGGCGATAACAATTGCTTTTGTACACATTCAGTTTTGTCTTGAGGGAGATTTTTTGAGTTGCCAGATGTTTCTGAGTCTTCCAAATGCAGCGTTTGCCTTCCTGATTCTTCTTCTTCTTTCCTTGGAACTAGTACCATCTTGGCTGATGGTACTTCTAAGGTTCGTAAAATTGTCCACCTTCTCCAGTTTCTCCTCTTCAATTTTGATTTCTGTCCCTGTAGTCCCCATTAACATGACTTTACATTTCTTTGCATCATTACTTCTTTTACTTGGTTTGTGCATTTTTGTAGTCGGTTGGCATCTTCACTGATAAGAGCGATGTCGTCAGCAAATTCTAGATCAAATATCCTTGAATTGTTCCATTTTAGGCCATATGTTATCACTGTTGCATTGTTTTTATCCATAGTCAATGACTAGCATAAACAAAAAAGGAGACAGGCTGCACCCCTGCCTTACACCTGTCTTGATGCTGAATGGCTTACTCAATCCATTTTTATGCAGCATTTTGAGTTGGCGTAGAATGCCTTCATAATGTTGATTATTTTGTTGGAATTCCATATTGTTCCACAATTTTCCACATTGTTTCTCTGTTTACACTATAGAATGTCTTTTAAAAGTCCACAAAATTGATGGCAAGACTGCCTTGGAATTCAGTAATATGTAAATAAAGAGAATATTAATTGCAATGGTATGCCCATTGCATTTCCTCATACATGTATAATCTGATTTATCTAGATATCTATTAAGTATGTAAATGATAAATTTCCATTGTGTCATTTCTTAAATGCAGACTGATTGGAAATTTCAGTTTACAATTTAATATATAACACTAAGAGTTGGAGCATTGCATTAATTTGCCAGTTGCTACGGGTATCTCCCACCCATACGGAGACCACATTTCCGAAAAGTGGAAGCATTTTTTAAAGTTCCATTCAAGGGGTTGTAAAAAATGCTCTCTCTTTTTTAAAAAAACAGCATACCAATTTCTATGTTTATGCTAATTAGTCACACTAAAGATAAACCAAAAACTGGAGACTTGCTTTGAATGGACATTTCAATTCAAAATGAACATGACAACATTTTGTGCAAATGAAGGCAGTTTTTCATCATATTTATTTATGAAAAAGTGACTATTTTAATGTAAATTATACCAAAATCCATCAGGCTTCTGCTTTCATGTTCATATAATAGTAGAGTTTTTTGTACAATATTTAAGCAGTAGAAAAATGTGACAAATATTTCAATGCATAAATTTCAATAAATCTGTGCCAGGTGAGAAGCAGACCGAGGTAGTCAAGTGAGGTTCTCAGAGACCCAGTGTAATGTGGCATATAACAGGGATGTACATCAGCAATGTACTTTACAGCAGTTCTTTCTGTGATGCGACTATCACACTGCATTAGGGATACCATAACAGTCGCTGATGTGATCTGCTTTGGAACATATCGCATCATAAACAGATGAAAGAAGAGAAATGGAGCTTTTCTTCTGCTCATAATATTATAAAGTGGATAAGTATCATAGCTATGAGTGCACCAATGCTTTACAAATAATGAAAGGGAAAAATCCAGGCTCCACCCAAGAGCTAATAAACGTTTGTGATTTACACATTAAAAAAAATGTCTCAAACAGGGACTTGTCTATAACCAAACAGATTGCACAGGAGTAGTTGAGTTGCGTGGGAATGGAAAGGCCTGGGAAAACCTGAGCTACAGAATCTGTATACAATTTTTCTTTGAAGACTAGGGCTAGGTCTACACTACCCGCCTGAATCGGCGGGTAGAAATCGACCTCTCGGGGATCGATTTATCGCGTCCCGTTGGGACGCGACAATCGATCCCCGAATCGATGCTCTTACTCCACCAGCGAAGGTGGGAGTAAGCGCTGTCGACGGGAAGCCACAGAGGTCGATTTTGCCGCCGTCCCTACAGCGGGGTAAGTCGGCTGCGATACGTTGAATTCAGCTACGCTATTCGCGTAGCTGAAGTTGCGTATCTTAAATCGACCCCCCCCCGTAGTGAAGACGTAGCCTAGAAAACAGAGGAGGATGTTCATATTGTGTATATGTGGGCGCTTACATAGAAAGTTTAAAATCACTGGACAATCCAAAACTCTTGCTAATGTTAATGTCTAAAACAATCTACATTTGGGCTACAAAAAAAGAAAATTACCCTGTTAACTATTAGAGAGACAAGGGGGTGAGGTAATATCTTTTATTGGACCAACTTCTGTTGCTGAGAGACAAGCTTTCAAGCCACACAGAGCTCTTCTTCAGGTCTGGGAAAGGTACTCTGAGCCTCATGGCAAAATGCAAGGTGGAACAGATTGTTTAATAAGTACTTAGCACATATTGTAAGGGACCATTTAAGGTAGAGTAGTCTGTTAACACCTCTGCAGTCATAGGACAAAAAGAGGGGGTTAGTGGGTTACAGATTGTTGTAATAAGCCATTAATCCAGTGTCTTTGTTCAGCCCGTGATTTTTAGTGCCTAGCAGAGTAATGAATTTAAGCTCCCAGGCTCGTCCTTTGAAAGCGTTGTGCAGGTTTCCTTTGAGGACGAGGACTGTTAGGTCAGATATGGAGTGATCGCTTTGGGAAAAGTGTTCACCCACAGGTGAGTGTGTGTTTTTGTCTTTTATCATTTTCCTGTGTGAGTTCCTTCAAGAGAGCAGTGATTGTCTGGTTTCACCCACATAGTTATCAGGGCATTTAGTGCACTGCATAAGGTACACCACATGTTGCATAACAGGCCACTCTACCTTGAATAGTCCCCTACAATAATGTGCAACTACTTATGCTAAAAGAACAGGAGTACTTGTGGCACCTTAGAGTCTAACAAATTTATTTGAGCATATGCTTTCGTGGGCTACATCCCACTTCTTCGGATGGGACGTAGCCCACGAAAGCTTATGCTCAAATAAATTTGTTAGTCTCTAAGGTGCCACAAGTACTCCTGTTCTTTTTGCGGATACAGACTAACACGGCTGCTACTCTGAAACCTGTACTTATGCTAAGTATCCAGGGTAGCCGTGTTAGTCTGTATCCACAAAAACAAGGAGTCCGGTGGCACCTGACTCCTTATACTTATGCTAAGCAATCTGTTCCACCTTGCCTTTTGCTGTGATTCTGGGAGTAGGTTTCCCAGACCTGAAGAAAAGCTCTGTGAGGCTCGAAAGCATGTCTCTCTCAGCAACAGAAGTGGGTCCAATAAAAGGTATTACCTCACCAACCTTGTCTCTCTAATATCCTGAGTCTGACACAGCTACAACGACATTGCATACTGTTCACCATGTTATAACATTACCATTTAAAAACAAATATTTTACCAGTGAAACCATCACTGCAGATATATTTGTTATGCCTCCATAGAAAATAAAAACACTCTTTGGGAGGAAGAAAAAAAAAAGGATTCTACTGACTCATACATATGAAATTATAGCTAAACAAAAATCTTCGGTACTAAAACTCAGTACTTGAGCACAGATTATGAAAACAAACTTGCATTCAGAGCAACAAGCCAATAAAAAAACGTTTTGATATTGTCAATGTCAGAAGCAAAGAACAAGCACAATTTCAGTTGAAGTTTTAGTGCGTGAAAACCAAAGAATACATCACAAAAAATATCCAAATTATAACTGGTAATCAAAGTTTTAATGCAGAAAGTTCTCCTTGCTTTGCTGCAACTGACTTCTATAGTCTTTACCTCCCTTTCCAGTGACTCCATTTGAGACCCTTCAATCATCACTGCTTCCCTTTCCAATCCTTTACCACTATGAGCTTCTCTCGTCTCCTCTGTCAGACACTGTAATCTCTTCTCTCTCCCCACCCAAATCTCTCTTTGTCCTGCTTACCATGTCACCTTTCATCTCTACTTCTTCAGCCACTCTGGGCCTCTCTTATCTCCATCATAATTTAATCCAAGGTTCTGGAGCCAAAACTGATAGAAGAAGTCTGGTGGTGTATTAACAATGTTTAAAATGTCACATCACTGACTGCCACATTTTGTGATAAAGCTTTATCTATTGGCGTGGTAGGTCAACTGAAGGTGTGCCTTCTTTTCATCAATACATCATATTCCCCCTATAATTTAAGAGCTAAATTAGAAGCTAATGGAGTACAGGTGCTCAGCACCTTTGAAAAATCAGGCCAGAAGTAACATTTAAAATTGGCGTTGGGAAAGTGCATCATCCAACATTTTCTGAAAGTGTACAGCATCTCAAGTACTTCCTCTAGAAACAAAAATCAAACTAACAATAACTTGAAAAGCAAAGGAATCTTAGACTCTTACCAACAAAGTAACCATTAATGAGTTATTTAATTGCAATGAGGAAAACAGAAGGCCTTGTGTAAAATGCCTGTCTAATTCTGACTGCCCAATTCTCCTATCTCATGCACTGTTTCGAAAAAGTGCCATGAAAATGGAATTCAGCTGAGTTCCAGTGAAGAACTTTCACAGTAAGTTAACAGATGTTGACATGCTTGTAGGCACTGGAGGAAAAGGAAAGGAAGGGGTTTCATTCTGAATGAGTTACCTGGGATTTCAGTTGTGCGATTCCCATTTACTTTAATGGGAATAATACAACTAAAAAACCTGCACAAGTCTTTGAGAATGCTCTCCTAGATGCCCCATAAGGAATCACCACAGTCCAACTGAGTTTTGAAGGCTCTCTACTAGTCTAACATCAATGAAAAATTGCCAGGAGCATGGCCCTTGGTGAACACCACCCTCAGCCCACTATGCAGCCACATGCTGGGGTATTCTTTGGGCTGTCACTGTGCTGCCAATGTAACCATGCTGCCAGGAAGAAGGTGAGGAGGGAGATGAGATTGTGATGTTGGGGGATGAGGTGAGAAGAGAGGATAAAAAGATCTGCTTAGTTTTACAAAGTTAGAATAGTCCCTGGGCCAAAATGTTTGGGTGTCCAACTGGAGACACTTAAGAGGGACCTGGATTTTCAGTGGATAGGTGCCCAGCACCTTTTGAAAGTCAGGTCTCTCTAAGGTGACTGAAGTTGGGCACACAAAATCATTAGTCATGTCTGGAAACTTTTAAGCTTTTATGATTTAGTAGCAATAGGCTCAGAACCTGCATTTGTAAAATATGAAAAACTCGCATAAAATCTGATAGCTTGTAAGCAAAAGAAAATATGCACAGGTGATACACACCAACTGTAAGGCCAAGAAGTTCCTATTATACAGAGACTCGATGGAAGTATCTACAAGGAATTTCAGATGTGCACCAAAATGGATTATTCTGTTCCAATTTCCAAAGCAATATTTGTTTAAAAGACTTTGCTGTTGTTGCCGTTTTCCTGCATAGTCTCTTCAGGTCACATTTGGAAATTATTTAAAAAAAGATAAAATGTCTAATCTGTTACCAATTAGAAAAAACATGTGAATATTATTTTCTAATTTGTGACTCTTGAGTGTGTGTCTCAAAACCAGAGAGAAGTAATTGAAATAATTATGTCTGCTCCTGAATATTTCTATTATGCTCTTGAAATAAGAGGGTGGGTATGTCTTCTTTTGCCTGATGTGCCCTAGGGCTGAATGTATCAATAAGTACATCAAAGCCCTGAACATGAACTGCCACAAAATTGTAATTTCTACAAAGTGCGTACATTGGTCCATGGCAGCTGCTGCCCAAGGGCTGCCAAACTGATTAGTTAGCTTCTAATGGGCTTTGTGCAAAACTTGGATGGGGGAGGGAAGTAGTAAGAAGGGAAGGAAAGTTTAACAGTAAACACTCAGGCTGCCATGCTATTCAAGGAGTCTACTAGCAAAATGACTAATTTTCAGAGGACTATTGATGTACACGCTATAACCCCATGATTTATAATAGCAGCAAAGTAGATTTTTTTTTAAACCCAGATGCAGTGCGACTTGAGTGACTAACTCCTGAAAATTGGTAATTTCCTGGTGGTTAGCAGTAAAGAGCCTACCAATGAGAAAGCAGAACATGCTAATAAATTTATAGTGCGTTATATGCCAATTAGACCCCTTCAGCCATTCAAGAGGCAGTGCCACCAATCAGGTTATCATTCCATAAATGTACTCTTTAGAGCTGATCTCATCACAAATCAATCCTGCATTTAGATTTCCAAAGCATAATTCTCATTAGTCTTAACCCAGAAATGTATTTGTGAAACACCACACTGGGTTATTTTTCCCCTCTAAGTGCCCTCTCCCTATACCCTGTGCACAGTTATTCTTCTTGTGTACAGTTGTGTCTGTACTTCAAATGGTAAATAATAATTCTGAATACCACATTAATTCTGTACAGACCCAGATTTATTACAGACTTCATACTTGGGAGTTTCACCGTCATTCACAAGCCATCCGTGAATCTCTTGGTTAAATTACATCCTTGTATTTAATCATGCACCATGTATTATTCTATCAATACAGTGACTCATATTAGATCCATCATCTCACACTTTTTTCTCACTATGACACCCAAAAGTGCCAGATACCCAATAATGGCTTAGTTTGGCATCACAGTCAGCGAGGAAAAAATCAAGTATAGAAAGAAAAAAAAAATACAGTCTGGTTTCAGCCTGCTCAGTACATTTTCTACCCCGGCCACTGTTTTTGATACCTCTTGGTGCTTATATCTAGACAAGAAACACTGTATTTTGGATTACATAAAGTGTATTTCCTTTCTTCCTTCTCTGCTGAATAAGGCCACATAAGGATTCTGGTTTTAACTCTGACTCAATGCAATATAAGATGCACATAAGTCAGCATTCTAATGTCCAAAGCCATGCCAGACTCATCAGTTTACGATTGCACTGCATTGACATGGATCAAGATGCTAATATGTACGGGCAGTACAAGGCACCTTAGATTAATAATTCGGAGCACATTTTCCTCGCACCACCTTCTTTTCTTTCAGCAGTCTTTGAGATCTGAATCTGACAAGGGTGTCATGTAAACATGCTGTTATATCACTGTGTGGGCCTTTACATATTTCATTTCAAAACTACTAGCCATTTGTGCTAGCAGTTGATCAAATCTGATCTGATTGAACTAAATGTTACATGATTTGCCTCAGTAAGTGTAGCAGTAAGTTCTGGCACATGCTAACAGCACCATCAGCAGACAAAAACCTAACACAGTTATTGCATCTCGCTAGTTCTTGCAGTCATACACTTATGGGGGCTCAGAGAAAAGTCTCCGGAACCTCAGGAGTCTGTTGATTGAATTGCTGCCAAGGAAAGCAATGAACAAATGCAAACTCTTTCTACCATCTTCCTCTATAACTTGCAGTAATATTAACAAGCTGTGAGATATTGGCAGACCCCACAAAGGGTACTAACCTTCTGTACAGACCTGAGTGAATGACTGATTTTTTTTGGTTTGGTGGCCATACTGAAAGATCTGAAAAAATGTTTGGTTCCTGCCAAAGCAAAAACGAATTTTTTTTTTAAATGAAATGCTGAGAAATGACATTTTGAAACGTTTCCATTTAAACATAATGTTAAAACTGTTCATTTAGAAAACGGTGAAACAACATTCTGACTTTTGCAAGTTTTCCCCCTTGTTTTTTATTTGGTTGAAACTATTTGCCAAATTTCACCCGACCTCTCAAATAGTTTCAGTCTGCATTTTTCGGTAAATTTGCTATTTGCTAAAAAAAATGTTGCCCAGCTCTACTTATGTGGACAACTGTCGTACAATTATAGAATTTCTATCACATAAGCAAAATGGAGTGCACTTAACAGGGACTGCATGGCTCAGTGGTTTAGTGATGGGCTGAACCTTTTACTGGTCCAGTTTGGTATTGAATTAAAGTCATTGCATTGAATGCAATCCACTTTTTGCCTCTCAATTGTTCTCCAGAATCCATGTTGCCATGAAACAAAAACAAAAAAAGTGTCCAGCCCATATGGTAATAAAGACTTGAAAACATGGGGAGTGTACATCTATTCAGTGTTATTCTCTTTTTTAGCAGACAAGCTGAAACAATAGCTATGCGAGGTGCAAACTGGCCCATTCACTGTGCTTACTCTGAAACCTACAGATGACAATTTAAATGTTAATATTAACTAATTCACTGCTGAGAATTTTAGCAGAATCATCATACTCAGGTGCTTATCCTACAATTCCAGACTACCTCCCCCATCCTCACTTGCCGACAAAAGCTCCAGCTGTCTCCTACCAGCTTTCCCAACAACTTTTACAATGCAGTTATGAATTGCCAATACGAAGACCTGTGGGTATGAAAAATTGAAAGTATGTGGACTGCATGAAACATGTCAAATTTATTGTCAAGGGAAATAACAGCGGGGCAATTTTACTGAATGTACTCATCATTTCTAAACTTAATTAAAACTTCATTTTAAAGTTTAAATAAAGCTGCAGCAGATATGCCAATCTGCCATGCCAGAGGACCTGGCTCCATCTTGCTGCATTGCACAACAGGCTTAGGTCATTACATATCATATGTTCTGTGGCCTGTATTAAATGAGTTAGTAGTTTTAGTCCCGTTCCTAGGGGACAAAGATGACATTAAAAAAACCCCTAACGTGACATCCATATGATACCCTTGTTTGCAACCTTAGCACTGACCGACCATGAGCTAAATGGCCAGAGAGGCCAAATTAGCCTCCTATCCCTATGCTATAAAGTCCAATTGAGGATTGAAACTCATTAGTGGGCAGTGTGAAGCAGCTCACATTTCTCACAACCTATGTTGCAGCTATTCTGCCGATAGAGAACTTCAGTGACTGCCAGTCTGACATCTTTCACGAAGACGAACTCTGAACACTAAAATTCACTGAAACAAATTTCCAAACTGAAGGGAAAAAATGGACTTTCTTTCCTGCTCTCTTGGTTTGTGTGGCTGGGAGCACTAAATTTCAGTCTTGATAAGATTTTATTTTGCTTGCTATAGAAAAGCTACCTCTGCCCTCACCCATTTTAAGTTTTGCAGAGCCTTTCCATATAAACATATGAACAGTGTCACAAGATGCCTCGGCCTTGGGCTGTCACCTGCATTTTATTTCTACTTAACCTCTTAAATAACTTTGGAATGCACTTTGTCCCCTGATGGGCACCGTAATGAGATCCAACTGTCAATCACAGCTCCATTAGTGTGGACAGACTTTCACTTCCTGAAACAATTTATTGGATTCCCAGAAGCAAATGGGCCTTCTTCCTTTTCAGCTCTGTTTTTAGGGGAGCTATTCAGAGGGAGTGGGTATCCCTTCTGTTCCTGCTGAGCTGCCTTTGTTTCCTCCGTTTACTCATGAAAACAGTTTCCTGAGTTTACCCACCTCTTCTGTCCTGGGTAGGCCAAGTGTTTGCCAAAACTTTTTTTTTTTTTTTCTACTGCTCAGTTCACCAGCGCTATACAAAACCCACCAGCTGTTTCCAGCTCCTGACTCGGGGAGAAAGCGAATTTTACTGTTAACCCCTTCCCAACATAAAGTTACTTCCAGAACTGGAACTTGTTGGGTAGTGTTTTAATTTCATGCAGAGAATAGAAAAGATACTAGTACAATCACAGGCTGCATTTTCCCTATGAAAAATGGACAGAGTGGGATTCTAAGGTACCTATTTTTAATTTGTCCCTGCTCCACATCATTTTAGTTTGATGGCTGCTTTTGCTTTCCTTAGCTTCTCTTAGTTAAATTCAAATTGCAGCTCAAGATAATCTTACTGATAAAGGATAAAACTGCTTTATTTGAAACACTGTCTTTAAAGGAGCGTTTTTATTTCACTGAATGTGTGCAGTTCTTATGGGGTTTGTCTGCGATTTGAAAAATTGTTTTGATGAGATAAAAACTTATTTTATTTAAAAATATTCCAATTTTGCCCCGAAGGAATTTAAATGGTTAGTTAATCTTTCTGCTTCAAGAACAACCCACTGAGTAAATACAAGGGCTCAAGATTATATAAAACAATATTTTTTCTTCTACCACTGGTCTTGAAGAATCAAATACACTGCACAACTGCAGTTCAGCATTAGCAGTATGCCCTTTTAGTATAAATCAGTTTAACTTTTAGCCTGGGAAAAAAAAAAATTTGAAACAAGAGGATAGTTATCTCTAGCCTTCTGTGATTCTCAAGTCAATAGTAAATTGGGGGACTCGTTAGTGCCATAGAGATCCAATCAGGATGAAATTATGCAGTCATGTAAGAAATAATATCTATTAGGCTAATTTAATCAACGAATACTTTACAGATGAATTAGAATGCAGAATCCAATTATTTCAAACATTTGGACTGTCAGCCACTGTGTTTTTTAAGCAGAAGGGAGGTTTAGGGAACCTTTTTAAAAGGCAGTGAATGAGGTGCACTTATAACAGGAGAGCTTATAACAGCAGAAAACTGACAACTACAATCAGTACCTTACACTGATCAGACAGATCGCACCCAAGCGGGCCTAATCTAACCATTCTACCCAGCCTCTGCAGCACATTTCTCCTGTATATTGGCCCAGACAGCTTGATTTGCTGTCTCAGTGACTGATAATTACTGTCTCAAGTCTTTATAATTTCCCCTTGCCACTCACCCTTTAAAAAAAGCGTTAAAATTCTTTTGCTATGGTATTTCTTCTTCTTTCGTTTTAAAAGGTAATATGCATGCGAGAAGGGTATTTCTGTTTCACAACTCCCCATTGGTTCGATATAGTATCATCTTCAGAAGGGACATACTGGTTTGCAATGCCAGCTAGAGGGAGATGATGAACGACACTTACTACTAAGGAAGGAACGGGGGAATTATTTCAGAAGAAAACCTGAGTGAAATGGGTCTTGCAGCAGAGTTTGGTCCCCATCACACTGGACAGCATGAAGCCTTATTCACGATTGTTACTAGGGTTGCATACACACAATCCATATTCTAGGTCCAATATTTGTATACCAAATAGAATAATATAAATTTTGCCCATACTTTGCAGGAAAAAAAATCACATTTTACCCACTCTTTTCCCTACATTTTCTTTTCTCTGAGATGAGACGTTTGAGTCCTTTACCATAGAACAGAAAATAGGAATTGCCATAATGGATCAGATTTATGGTTAATCTGGTGCAGTATTCGGTCTCCAACACTGGCTGGCACCAGATGTTTCAGAGGAAAGTGCAGAAAACCTTGCAGGACAGGATGTGGGAGAATCTACTCCCCAGAACAGTCTTCTTGTAACCCTTAATAGTCAGAGATTGGTGTAAGCCCCAACAGAAGTTTTTAGATTCCTTCTTAAACTGAGTTCTGGAGTACTGTAAAAAGTCACAGATCTGTCTCCCAAGAGTGCTCTTGTCAGGAGGGACCGTCCACTACAATAACCACAGAAAAAGTTCTTCCAAAGCTAATAAACTAGTAATTATACTCAGGCGAAATTATGAATAAATAATGCCAATTCCTCATTACAAATATGGGCAGTAAATCTGACTTTTTTTTGGGAGAAGACATTTGATTAATGGACAAGCTTCTTTTGAAAGCATATGTCCACTAATCCAACACTTTCGGGAAGTGCTAAAATGCTAGCAAACAGGAAGGGAAATAAGATCAGGAAAAAACTAGTAAATCTGACCCCTCAACAGCCTGGAAAACCCTGGTAAGTGGAAACTTCATCTTGTGACACTCTCCTTCCAAAGGATTCTCAAGTGAATACTGAAAGTTAAATCTGTGCTCTGTGAAAGTACACATAATGGACGATACTGATGGTTACGTATTTCTTCTATTAGGACACTCGCTTTTTCAGCCAATGACAGAGACACAGATGCTGTGAAAAACTTGTTTTCTTGTTGCAGGATGCGTACTTCCTGTTGCTTTGTATGTTTCAGTATGGCAATTCTTGAGTCATCTAGCTGGAGTCTTGAATACTTTTTTGCTCTGACATCTGGAGCAGTTAGCAGGTTCACTTATGGAATGACTCTTGCTCATTTAAATCTTTAATGCTCTTCTGTCCAAATTATGCCTTTTCACGTGATGAATTAGCACACAATGTGGAAGGGACAACTTTCTGCAATCTGTGGAATATCAAATATTGATTACTTTGGGAAATCAAAGAAAAGAGTTATAAGTAAACTGTTTTGATTGATAAGAAGCAAAAGGATACTTCATGCAGTGGCTCAGTTAAGGCCTTGATGAATGCCTTAAGGACTATGGTGAGTCTTCACTGAAGGCATTCAATAGCATGGGGAAGATTTAAGATATTTATTGCTCAACAAAAACAAGTGAGATGTGTGGGTCAACTGGGATGGGATGATTGCATTCTGCTGATGAGACCAAGTGTAAGGCTGACACTTGTAATTTTTGCACAGCTAAAACAAATTCATTTTCAGGCTCTGCTATAGAATATATAAGATGTTGGTTATCTCCTTTTCCTTACCCCAGTTACAGAAACTCATTCTAGAATAAATTCTTGCAGTAGATGTTCTTCTAGATGACATCAGCATTTCTTCTACTTTGGGAGCATAGATTATTTTCTATCATCTCCATTTTAGTAATCCTTATGCTTACAGAAACCTGAAATAGCTGATCCAGGAAGACTGAAAGCGCCTTCTAGTGAAATTTAAACCACTTCTGAGAATCAGATCTCCTGGGCTAATGGAAAGACCATTAAAATGACTAATTCTATTCTAATTTGTCTGCACTTCCTATGTGAAGAGAAAGTGGGGAAAGGCATATATAAATTGACTAACTAGTTTTATGATAGCAAAATTACTGCCTTATCTTTGAGATTTTTTTCCTGTGGAAATGTGCATCTTACGTTGTTCTCTGCTGAGGCAGAAGCTTTTATCATTGAATTTCCTGATGCTACCCTGATCTGCTGCAACTTGGAGTATTCCAGGTTCTGTTCTTCCTAATGGACTGTTTGGAGACTGTGCCAGTCCATGTTTATTGTTGCACCTTTTACATGAACAGATGTAATTGGTAATTCAGCTACTCAGCTGAAGAAAAATATTGTTTCCTGGTCTGCCTTTTGCACCTCGTGGCTTGTTAACTTCTGATCCAGGAATATTTGAGGTTTTGGATACTCAGTGAGAATCAGGCTCTAATGGTCTCATGTTCCATCCTTCTAATGGCAGAATTTTCAGGTCATAAACCCTACAAGGCTGAAGAAAGACTGCACAATGGATTGATCTCGAGTTAGTAATTTACTTATTGTCTGCTGGAGTTTGCAGAAACTCACCACAAACGAAGTCACTCATCCTTACTTCATAGCTAGGAAGACCTGAAAGTGCAGAATTTTCTGAGAGGAATTAGGCTGCTTTGGGGTATGTCGATTACAAACCTATTTCACCCAGGGTCTCAGTGGTGACTTGGGTGTCTGCTGCTAATGGATTCCTTTTGGGTTCTAGGCTTGGTAAGAAAATAGGATGTGTGCACTCTCTATGACTTCAGTTGAGATATGACTATTAATTGCATCTTTGAGAAAAGGGCTGTCTGTGACCAGATAAAGAAAAGTCTGGGACCGGAGAGATTTCTGGTACAAAGTTCTTATGCGAGTGTGCAGATAGGCTTCTGAGAGATCCAACAAAGTAAGGCAGTCGCCAGGGAAAGTGCTGAAGTGAGTTTTTAATCAGAAATGTTGTCTTCTTTCTAGAAACAGAACGTCCAAACAATTACTCTTCTATTGAAACTGTCTCAATTACACTTATTCTTTCGATGGAGGCAACTGATCTCTTTTATCCTAAGTTTTCTTTTGGTGTGTGTGATTGTTTTTTTGGGAAGGTTGTGAATGGAAGAAAGCACTTTGAAGCACTTGCTAGTACACCTCTACCCCGATATAACGCGACCCAATATAACACGAATTCGGATATAACGTGGTAAAGCAGTACTCCCGGGGGGGGGGGGGGGGGGGCGGGCACTCTGGCGGATCAAAGCAAGTTCGATATAACGCGGTAAGATTTTTTGGCTCCCGAGGACAGCGTTATATCAGGGTAGAGGTGTAGTTCTATAGCAAATTATTCGTAAGACACAATTATCTTGAGTACAGTCTGTCTATTCTAGAAGGAAGTGGGATAATTGCCAACCAGTTCAACAGCGACCTACATATGGTGGATAGGAACGTTGACTAGAAATACCAATCAGTCACTGAGATGGGCTGCAGATTCAAAGTTTGTTAAAACGCTTTACAAGTTATTTGCTGTAATCAGTGGCTGCCTGAGAGTTGCAATTAACTTTACCTATTTTTGGTGTTTCTATCAAACTTGCTCCAATAACCCAGGCTGACACAATATTACACTATATTCAGGGAACACTGGGGCTTTCCTGTCATTCAAGGGGGACAGAAAGAACTCACATAGAAGCTGGGGTGTTTTATAATAATGTTTTCAGAGCCTGGCCACGAAGGAGCTTTAGAGATTGAGTTGGAAGTTTAGACAAGCAGCAGCATCGGGATACAAGGCAGAACCTGGTGGAAAGATATGTAGTTGGTATATATCATAATACATGATCCCAAAGGAGGGGACTAGGATTTCTCTCTCTCTCTCTCTCTTTTTTTTTTTTTAAGTGGCCTTTGAGCTTGGTATTTTGAAGCCTATCAGACCAGCGTGTCACATTACTGGCCTTTCCTGTTTACATTCAGCAAGTGATTCTTAATCTGAACAAATACAAAGTGATTCATACAAATTAGTTTGCATAATATTATGTAAAAAAAGAAAACCAGTTTTTTGCTGATCATTTTCAGATCAGAAGAACAAGACACAGACCTACTGGGTTATTACCTTTTTTTTTTTTTAAAACTGGACAAAACTACAATTATATTTCTTTTAGCAGTGAAAATGTGCTTTGCCTTTCTGAAACAGGAAATTTAAGATGAATTTGTTGAAAACTGATCAGCTTCCCAATATAGCTGCAGAGAGGCTTTTAGCAGTCAGATTCTGTTTTTTTGGGGGATCCTACATTAGGAATACCGAGGATAGAACCTTTAAACACTTGGCAGGCAGTCTCCACACCTACACAGTGTGCACTCACATCTATCAACTCCATGATTTTAAAAAATCCTAAAATACTGCATGAGATAAAGCCCCCTCCTTTTCTTAGCCATGCCAGTGAACTAAGCCAGTAGTCACAGCAATCATGTTGTTTACTTCTAGAACACCTTTTGGGAATAGCCTTTCCTTCTAGAGGGGAGACAATAATGTGTCAACCATCTCTAATCCTGCCTGGATGCTTAGAAAAAGCTATCACTCCCTTAGAGATCAAGTGGGCAGCAGCCCCTTAACAGGAACTGGTCTATGAGCTACCGCCACATGCCTAATTAATGACCCTGCCGGTCGCAGCTGGAAGAGCTGAGCTGGGGGTGATTAATTAAATTAGCTGGCAGAGGAAATTACAGTGGAAAAGCCAAAGTTTGATTGCTCCATAATTAACCGCAGTGCAAATAATATCTGCATCTATAACTTCCAGCAATGAGATCAGAAGCCAATTGAATTTGGCACTGATTGAAGCTGTAAATATCCTGTGGTGAAAAATGATAGGTTTGTTCTGAAGGGAAAACTTACAGAAATGGACATCTAGCGGATGCAATAGGGGGAGAGGGCACACAAGAGGAATCAGCACTGGAATTAGACCTTTATTTCAGTGGTATCTCTCCTTCCCATGCCTTTCAGCTGCAGGCTCATTTTTTTGTACTTCATTGCTTTTGTTTGAGTGCTCAAGGGTATGGTACAAGCCAAACAAAAATTTAAGAAGTGTATTATGTTAGTCTGGATAGTCTGTTTCTAAAATCCCTAATCATAGAATCAATACTCTAGAAACAGAAAAAGCCCTATTGGATCATTCAGTGCCTCTCCTTGCTAGTACAGGATTGTTCCCTATTGTACATTTACTAGTGATGAGGCTTCCATCATTTCCCATGGGAGGCTACTCCACAGCCTAATAGATCTAGCTGCCAGGAAGATTTTCTTGATAATCAGCCTAAATATTTCCTCTCTTAATTTCATCCCATTATTCCTAGCTATAACTCTTTTTACTGTGTCAATTCATTCCTTGTTGGTGTGTACACTCTTCAAATATTAGCAAACTGTTCTGTCCCCACATTTCCTCAGAGTAACCACTTAGCCAAGATATAAATAGTTAACTCTTAATACTTCCTCATAAGTCATTCAGGGCAGCCTTTGGAACTCACTTGAATTTTTCTGCTATCTGTCCGTTAATGACATGTCTAGAATGGAATAAAACATAAGTTTGGTTTCCCCTTAAATCACCTTCCCCTACGAAGTGCACACTTACACTTTGGTCCCAGGATGTGGTCCCGGAACACACCTCCTGGTGCCCAATCCCTCCGTCATTCTATTTAGATTCCTATCCCACACCCATCCTAGTGGTAGCTTTGGCTTCAAGATAATCCAGGCTGGGAAGGACTGATGCTAAGATACTCTAGAGTCACCAAATGAGTTGAAATTTTATTTTGAATAGCAAAATTCCAATTTGTAAATTGTTTTGCCCAGCTTTCTCCTTGTGGAACAAAATGATAGATTCTGAAAAATATGTACGATCTTTGCTTGTTTTTTAAGTGTTGATTCATTTGCATGAACTTATAGAGCTAACAACTTATGAAGAAGCAGATCACACTGAGGACATATAGACCACATGCAAAGGAAGACCCAATGGGAAGAGGAAGTGTCCAGTCCAGTTTGGACTCAAGGAGTGAATATAAACATTCAGGTTTCTCTGGTGCCAAAATCTACTAGCAAGCTGTTTTCAACCCTAAAATTCCCTTTATGTGGTAAGTGAGACCACAGGCCTCACTGATATGGCCTCCATCATTGGGGGGGGGGATAGCTCAGTGGTTTGAGCATTGGCCTGTTAAACCCAGGGTTGTGAGTTCAGTCCTTGAGAGGGCCACTTAGGGATATGGGGCAAAAATCTGTCTGGGGATTGGTCCTGTTTTGAGCAGGGGGTTGGACTAGATAACCTCTTGAGGTCCCTTCCAACCCTGATATTCTATGATTCTTGCATTCAGCTAGGCATGTTCTGGCTGAAGGTCCCATTCTTGTACTATTGTAGAGATGGACAGCACATTGAAGTGGCTGAACACTATACTGACGTGCTGTGTTGCAGTGTAGAATTTAGAACTTGAAAATAGGAGAATGAAGACTCTATCTTGGGATTTTTAACACAGGCCTCAAAATAGATGTTTTAGGGACAAGGAAAATATCCTCAGGAAACATCATATAGGATGGACCTACTTAAGAACCAGCCATATGTGCTGGGACTTCCTGACACGGAGGAGAGTGGGGATCCTCCACTGGGTGGGTTGAGGGTTTTTTTGGAGGGGAAAAGAGGGGTTGAGAAATGATTTTAAAGACACTAAATCTAAATGTGAGAGGTGACCATCTCATCACTGTGACATGAATAAAAATAACCAAAGTGGTTCAGCTACAAAGACAAATTGTAATTGTACATAATGGATGACTACCAGGATAAAGAAAAAAGTACTACTTTCAGCTCATAAGAAGAAAGGCAATAATACAAAGAGATGGATTCTTATTTTTTCCAAATTTGGGACCAACAACTTAAGCTAAATGAAGGCATCTTTCTTATCGGTAAAAATATCATTCACCAACCATGATACAGAGAGAGTTTATTTCACCCAAGACCACCTGGAGTCACATAACAGAGCAAACAATATTCCTACTGGGTCAAAAAATCAGCTGAAAATTAGCTAAAATTGATAGCAAAGAGAACAGTGTGACTCAGTGCCAGACTCTGATGCAGAGAAAACCAGAATAAGCCTCATATAAATTAAGAAAAGAGTTTGCTAACCAATATATACAATATGACTGTCATGATGGTGTTTGTGTGTAGGATGGGTACATTAGGATTTATAGCTTCTTTTCTTAGATTACAATAAATAGTGTGTGTGTGTGTGTGTGTGTGTGTGTGTGTGTGTGTGTGTGTGTGTGTATATATATATATATATTCATTCAGGTTTAGTGGTTATCTTTCAGATTTTGTTGATACTTTTGCTTTATGTTCTTTCAGATAACGTTTTAATCAATAAGATATGACAAATTGAATGGGACTTTTTCTATGTCAAAATCAATATTGCTTGTTTACCTACAAATGGAGAGACATTCATGAGCTTATCTGATTTGGCTCCTGTGCTGTCCTAAAAAGGGTGATTAGGCTGAAATAGTTTCATACAATTATATGTGTTATGAAATATAACTTATACGCTACTTCATATTTTAATTTATTTACATAGTAACAGTAATTGTAGCAGCTATATTTAAGAGGGAGATTTTCAAAGGCAGAAACAAATCAGGCACCTAACTGCCACTGAAAATCAAAAGGAGCTGGGCACCTAACTTTGTACTTTTGAGATTCTCCTTCTAAATCCAGACAGTGCCCTCTCTCTGAGGATCTTAAGGCACGTTATAAACAATTATATATTAAACCTCACAACATTTGTGTGAAGATTATGACGACTTTTAAAAAATAGAATAATTAATAATGTAGAATGGACACTTCATGGCATTTAAAAGGAATTTGAAACAGCTGAGTTTATTTAACCTCCAAAAATCCCAATTGCTAAATCATGCAGAAATCAAAAACCTGTACGCGCACAGCTGTAGTGTCCCAGTGTTGATCTGTAGAGGATGCCACATACTTCACTACGAGTTTGTTTCAAAAGGAGCTGCCTGAGATGTTAGAGGGAGAAATTCCACAGCATAATTAAGAAACATGTTTTTTTTTCTTGTTCCCCTTCCCCATTTTTAAATTCTCTGCTGACTTTAATTAAATTTGCCCTAGAGCAATGAGCCTAGTGAGGTTGGAGAACTCTGAAAAGTAAAAAGCTAGCTGTCTTGACGGGGAGAATGTCCATAGCTCTTGCCTGGTGCCTATTTGAAATTGAAAGAGGTTCTCTTTTCCTTGATGTTGTTCTATGACCTTTAAAATTAAGCTTAATGTTTTAGAGTGTATGTTAATGGAAAAAAACTCCATAGTGGTTAATATCTTGTCTGCAAAGTTGTAGCCCCATGGGATTTTTGATTTATGCTACTTAAAGAAATACAAAAGAAAGGATACTAACAAATTATAATCCAACAAATTCATAAGGTGCAATGTACTGTATCAAAGCAGTGGCCCAGATTTTTAAAAGCGACTAATAAAATTGGCTGGATGTCCAACAGGGGCCTGATTCTCAGGGGGTGCATAGCCTTTTGGGCCTTCAGAATCACTCATCACTGTGACAATCTTGGTTTATGTTTGTTCAAAGTCTAGGCATCCATCTTTTGTCATTGGCTTCAATGGAGAGCTCAGTGCACAACAGTAGCCTACGTCAAGGCTTCTTAAGAGTTAAAATGAAAGGGATCCAGAGTTGTACAAAATGTAACTATAACATTTTAAATTGGTTGATATCACCTGCTTTTGGGTTTTCTTATAACTCTAAAATTCAAGCTAGGTTTGATGAGGTGGCGAATTTTTAAGCAAACCAAAGCCAAGTTTTGAGTGAACCTGGGCCACTTTCTGGTTTCTACCCATCCGTTACATGGAACTTGATGGTTTTCGCAAGATTTTCATAGACAGCTATACAAAATGCAGCACTGTTGCTCTGAGTTTTTGGTTTCATTCAAAGCCAAAGCTCAAAACCAAACTCAGGAAGCTGTGAATCCCTACAAAAAGAAAAATAGGTTTGCATGAATCCCCTACCAACTGAAACCATTCAGTTTTGCACAGTTGTACTGCTTATAAAATGTGCAGAACAGAGGCTACACAGAAATTATGACTAGCAAAATAAACCATACTAGCTACTTCTTAAAATGAACTGTGAAAAAAAAAAATCTTGGCTGTTTCATAAGATTTTTTTAAAAAAAACCCTGAGTTTGGTCAAAGAAAACTTCTGAAACACTTAAAAAATTACAACCAAACTGATATTCACTTCCATAAAATGAAGCCTTATTGCTACTTTTCCATGTGCGGGACTGACTGTGTGCTAGTTTGGTCCCCTTGCACTAGGGAATTCCCTAGGTGGTCATTTATGTTGGATTTCTGGCTACTTTGCACTGCAAAAGTGGCACAAAGCAGCCAAAAGGCATGCAGAGGGTCTGGCTCTTGAAGCAAAGAGTGTGTGCACGTATATGTATATATTTGCTCTTGAGAGTTATAGCTGAAAAGTCTTGCTCCTTGGATTGAAAAAGTGACCAACTGTGCATCTCAGTTATATCTGATAATGTAGGCTGAAGGTGTTCATTGTTGGTCACTCTTTCAGTTCAAGCGATAAGTTCTCATTTTGTTTTAATTTTGTGTGTGACGCTCTACTGCTGGCATGGGAAGTGAAAACAAAAAAATTCTCACCTAGAATTTCTCATCTTGCTGAATCCAGGATGTACTTGAAATCTCTTGAGAAAATCTCTACTTGGGGAGATTTCTAGACTATGGAATAATCATCTATTAAACCCATCATTAGAGATGGCTTCTTCCTGCTATCTCACTCTGTAGGCTCAACACAGACAAAAATTCGTAGACTCTCGTATTTAGCTCCAACTGCATAATCTAAATAATGGGCACAGTAGATAGGGATTTCATTTCACTACATCCCCCAAATCCAGAGAGAGTCCAAAGACTATTGAATACTTTAGCTACATTCAGTTAAGCACATTTTAATTTGCAATTTTAAAAGTTTTTTTTTTTTTTTTTTTTTTTTTTAAGTGGACATAATAGTGGTCATGCAGTGTAGTTGTAGCTGTGCCTTTCCTAGACCTGAAGAAGAGCTCTGTGTGGCTTGAAAGCTTGTCTCTCCCACCAACAAAAGTTGGTCCAATAAAAGATATTACCTCACCCACCTTGTCTCTATAATAATGGTCATGTTTTTCTGGTTACACCTCTCTGCAAGAGTTCAGCTTTGGGTCCTTAATAACACTATGTGTTGCACAAGCAAGCAACATCTGCAGTATACAAAATGAGAAATGACTGCGTAGGAAGGAATACTGAGGAAAGGGATCTGGGGGTCATAGTGGATTGCAAGCTAAATATGAGTCAACAATGTAACACTGTTGCAAAAAAAGCAAAAACAATTGTGGGATGAGTGTTGTAAGCAAGACAAGAAGTAATTCTTCCGCTCTATTCCACGCTGATTAGGCCTCAACTGGAGTATTGTGTCCAGTTCTGGGTGCCACATTTCAGGAAGGATGTGGACAAACTGGAGAAAGTCCAGAGCAGAGCAACAAAAATGAATAAAGGTCTAGAAAACATGACCTTTGAGGGAAGACTGAAAAAATTGGGTTTGTTTAGTCTGGAGAAGAGAAGACATATAACAGTTTTCAAGTACATAAAAGGTTGTTACAAGGAGGAGGGAGAAAAAATGTTCTCGTTAATCTCTGAGGATAGGACAAGAAACAATGGGCAGTTTAGGTTGGACATTAGGAAAAACTTCTTGTCAAGGTAGCTAAGCACTGGAATAAATTGCCTAGGGAGGTTGTGGAATCTTTGTCATTGGAGATTTTTAAGAGCAGGCTAGACAAAAACCTGTCAGGGATGGTCTAAATAACTCAGTCCTGCCCTGAGTGCAAGGGACTGGACTAGAAGACCTCTTGAGTCCCTTCTAGTCCTATGATTCTATGTTACAAATTCACAAAGTTTTAGACCTGCAAGAAAACTACATTTGGGATGACAACTCATATAAAGTTTCAGTCCAGTGAAAAGCCAGCACCATCTTTTCATTGCAATCTGCTGCCCTTTTCATGTAGTTCTCTCTCCCTGAAGTCCCATCTCCCCAGTCCCTTGCATAGGCTACCAGCTACCTGCAGAGCCAGAAACAAAGCTCAGTCTTAAACAAAGAAAAACGGGGGGGAAAAAATCACAAGAGAGAACGTTAGTCCCAGTTACGATTATGAAGCCCTGCAGGTTCTGTAACTATGACCAAAGCAGAAGCATGCTGTTGCTGCTAGTTCTATGCCCAGTGTCACTGTGGTGCTGACCAGCAAAGCTGCGAGTATCATCTGCAAGGTCCTGAAGCTGCAGGGTTTTTTTCTTTTTTAAAGTGTTATTACCATTGCCATTACTAGCTCTCTTTTGTAGGCATCTTCCTATTTTCAGTATGGCACAAGTTCACACAAAACTTCTTACTATCTTGACAACTACTGAATGCGACACAACCTGGTGAAGAACAATCTAGTGTGACCACTACTAAATGCCTGCAGTTCTTGGCTCTTGAAACACAAAATGCTGATGAACCAACACAAGGACTAAAGAACTTCTAGCTAGGGTCATGCACAAGAGCAGTTCAGATCTTATCTGACTCCAGCCAAAACAGTGTATTACTGAGGCCTTGGCTACACACAAAGTTGCATGGGTTTAACTAAAATTGATTTAAAAACAGATTTTGTTCGTTAGCAGTGCAAATCTGTTCTATGGACACACTTAAATCAATTCAGATTAAGTCAATTCTTTACCCAAATAAGCTAACACTATGGTTTTGTGCCAATTTAAAAAAACGATTTTAGCTCCTTTAGTTAAACTGGTTCAACTTTGTATTTAGACAAGTCCCAAGATACAGAAAGAACATATTGTGATCTTCAGTCAGGGCAACAAAATGCAGCTGCTTCAGCACGGAGTATATGGAAAAGATTTAATAGATTTTTCTCATTCGGAGTATTCTGATGAGCTCTATCCACTCCTTAAAAAACTGACCATTGCTGGCCAGCTAAAAAAACCCTCTATCAATTATTACCTGTCTTTGTACGTTCAGCAACACCAGTTGCTCCAATTCGGTGTCTAAATGCAACAAATCTCAAACATCACACTTTGGCTATGATTCGTTCTAAGGGTTTCACAATAGCTGATGCTTGGTACTAAGGCTTGTCTACATAGCAGGTTACCGCACGGCAAGCCGGGGTATGACCTGACAGCACACCAGCTTGCCGTGCAGTAAGTTGCTGTGTAGAGAAGCCCTCGGCATGTTCTTTTTCTGATCACTACTGGCTTTTTCTTCTTGTTGCAGGGTTACGTCCATCAAATGTCTTCAATTTAGTACTGATAGTGTTGTTAAGTTGAACTCTTTTCTTTCAAGAATTCTAAATAAAATAACACAGGTATTAAAGGTTGAGCTGGCAGGAACCCCTACAATTAAGGATGCCTAACATTTTACTTTGTCAGGCATTACCTGTTTAAGCTGAAATTTTCCATGCTTGCGCTATGCTGCAGGCTGATTTTTTTCCTTAAAGTTTCAGCAAAAACAATTAAGCTGTTCATAAGAATGAGATTAAGGATATACAGACGCTCCCCGACTTACTCAAGGTGTTCCGTTACGGAACACCTTGCGTAAGTCGAATTTTGCGTAAGTTGGGAACGTATACCCGACAATTACGCCCAAAAAAAAAAAAAAAGCTCACGGAACTTTTTATGTAAGTGCAGATTTGCGTAAATTGGGATTGCGTAACCCGGAGAGGGTCTGTATAGCTATTTTAGTCAATGTAAATATTTTCCCCAACTGTTCCTTTGAAGAGTTCTAGCTTTGCTGCAGGCGCTTGAAATCTGAGAAACAGATGATCCTGGAGCCAGGAAGGTACCTTTTGCTGTCCCTGTGAAAAGCCATCCAGATTTGGCACAGTCATAATCCTCTGAAAGCCATCATTTTCTACAGACTCAGTAGAATTTTTTGTTGCTAAGATCTCAAAAGATTCTATTTGTATTGAGCATGCTACAGCCCCATGGAGCATCTACGTATCAGCTGCACTAAGCATGCTCCTACGCCCAATGTCATAATATTTATTTTATGTTAAACAGATGAAACGTACATCATAAACTTAAAATTCTATGGTTCACTTTGGATGCTGGATTCTAAAAATTACTGGTTGGAGATATGAATAACATTGGAGGGCCATTGTGATAATGATATTTTCAGCTTGAAAGACTCATTAGCTAATCATCAGGCCTTAAGCAATGCCCGTTTTACTCTTCACTAAAGCTTGTCTACACAAACATTTTCTTTGCAGCAAACTGGGGTGTGACTCTACTAGCATCTACCACAGACTAACTGTCCGTGTGGACTCTGCTGATGCCCGTTAACAGTTTGCTAATAGGCATTGATCTACTCCTATTTCAAAGAGGACTAGATCAAGGTGCACTAACAAGCAGTTAGTTCATGTTGGCAGGGTCCACACAGGCAGTTAGTCTGTGGTAGGATAATGCAGAGTAGATTCATACCCCAGCTTATCACCAACTAACAGTTTGTATAGACAAATCCATAGGTTATTAGTTCAGGCCATTAATCTTGGTTCAGACTTTGGATATCATTAATTCTAAATTCACACTGCAAATTCCAAGCTCATCAAGATGTCGGCAATTTTCTGATTATTATACAGAAAACGTATTCTATCAGATCCCGGTTGTTACCCATCTCAAAATCATTCATCACTGATGCACCTTGTATCTTGATCAGAACTGCGAATATCAGATAAGATGTACCAAGTTATCTCCAAACTTCCAGTTCTTGCTGAAATTCTAAGGAAAGAAGTTACCTTACAGCTTCATTTTGTACTCCCACACAAGATTTAACTAATAAACCTGGTCTGGATTCAGGATGATGATCGTATAATGTCCTTATAAAGGTTGAGGCTCAAGGTGGGTGAAATAGTATCTTTTATTGGACTAACTTCTTATAAAAGTTTGCAACTGTCCTTTGCTGCAATCTAATTCAAAGGTCTGGTGCACAGGAATGCTCTCTGATCCATCTTCAGCTTTCTATGCTCTTGGACCTGGGCATCATGTGTAACATGTAAAGCGGTTGGTGGGGCAATTTAGAACTGCTCTCTCTTATAGATCATTGTCAATTCATTTATGCATTCCAGATCTCTAATCATTTTTCTGTGTTGTGGAAATCTGAAGGACTCAATTTTAGGACAATAATTTTATTACCTACATGACTCCTATTCTTAATTTATTTATTTTTAGAAAATGATTCCTATTGCTTCTTATATTCATTAATGTGGTCTGAATAGTTGTTATACTGGTAATATGAAGTTCTGTCTTCTTCTGTGGGTATAACTAAGGTAAATTTTCATATGTATATTGATGAGAGGCTCCGATTCATTCATGTCTTTCCAAACTGATTTAGTGGATATCATATTATTTTCAGAGTTATAAATATTAATTTATGGTGGTTGGTTCCCGGCTTATTTAAGGTGGCATTGCCGTTCCAGACATCAGTTTGAGAGAAACATTTTTTTTCCAATTACCATTACAAATACTCATACTCCAGTTTCTCTCCATTTGAAGGTCACATTATTGCTCTAACTAGCTCCTCCATTTATCAGTCATAGGAACATTGCTCAGCATTGTCCCACGTAGCTTCTACTAGGCACAGCAATGGTTTTCTATCCTTTGGTACCTTCTAAACTGGGCTTTTACACTCACTGTCTTCTAAACCAGCTGATAAAACACTGCACATCTGATATCGTGGAATTGGAAGACCACTCTCTATGGTTGGTGTAGAAGTGATACTTCTTTGTCATGCTGACAGTGAAGGCCAATCCATTTCTAAACTCAAAATGAGGTTCAGTGCAGAACTTCTCCAGGATCTGAGAGAGAACTTTAGAACATAGACACGCATCAGAAGTCCGGTCCTCATTAATACTGCACAACGATTTACAACTCTAGTTAGCTAATAGTGACAACCTGAAAAACTATATATCTACACCATATCATGTAATTCTCTAATTGATAAAAGATGACACACAATGGAAAATATCCTCTCCCTTTTACTTCTGGAGTCCTGGATTCAAATCCTAGCTTTACTCAACTGCAAAAATTGAGTTTGACAATGCCATCCTAATTCCTAGCAGACTTCTAAATATATTCCTATGACTAATTTACATGGGGTCTATTGCTGCGGTAACCAAGTACATTAATTATAGAGGAAAAAAAACACAAAACAGAACAAAATGTCTAATGCTAAACAAAATCAATGCATCTTGTGTTGTACTCTGAAGGATATTGAACCCAATCACTAACAGGCTGCTAAAGGAGTGAATTTCAAGGGCAAGGCCCCTCAAATGAGAAACCTCTATCCACTACTGGAACCCTCAACCATTCAAAGCCATGAGTGAGACCCACAAAATTATGAGATTAAAAAAACACCTCCTGATTTTTAAGCCTAATAAATTTGGGGTCCTTTTAATTTTTCTGAGCCTTCAGGTTATGTTTTCAAGCTTTTCTCCACATCCCTGAAGGGTAAAAACTTATTTAAATAAATTAAGTCTGAGAGTCCCACAATTCTAACGGCCGGAGTTTTAAGAAAAACGCAGCAAATTGAGAGACTAGGAAAAAAATTGAAAGAATTTATAACATGGCCCATCACTAGGCAATAGACTAGTGTTTACACTGATCTTCCAACAGCAAGTATTTCTCCACCACCCAGGTGAGATATGGTATGGGACAAAAGCAAAACTCTTCGATAACCAGGGCCTGGACCACTTAGGGCTTTAAAGGTTATGAACTTCACTTTAAATTGCACATGGAAGTGAAGAGGGAGTCATTGTTGACGTACCAGCTGTTGTGTGTTCATTACAGTCCATACTGTTCAGAATTCTGGCAGCTGAAATTGTACATTGTTTGGAGCTTCTGAGCAGACTTCAAAGACTAGGCCCAAAGCAGAACATATTGCAGATGCCTAGCCAGGAGATAAAGGTCTGCATGACAACTGAAAGCAGGACACTTGAGAGGAACTGTCTTCTGATCAGTTATAGCTGACAAGAGACCCCTGCCAGCTGGGAACCCTGTTCCAAAGTTGGATCATTAAGGCCGCAAACCACTTTTGGTGGAAGTTTGGTATAAACCTTCACCTGATGGTACAGGCACCTCTTTTACTTCCCAAAATTATGCCCTGCTTACTTTCAGATTGGGTCACAGCTAGTTAATTTTCAACCAGATCTTCATCCCTGTTAGAAACTCTGAGAGTAATATTATAGAATTTGGACTGGATGAAGATGGGGAGCAAAGTATCCTTAGCTAACTGGTAACATTGCAGTGTGGAAACATCTCAATCTCCCCTGGTGGCTGCATATGAATATCACAAAAGAGAAGTGACAGATGGAACCATAGGGAGCCTTGCATGTGAAAGACTTAAAAAGGACAATCAATTACTCAGCAATACCCCTATATGCAAAAAGACACCAGTGAAGAGCTGCTTGGCCCTTTCCTTCAAGATCCCTAATCAACTCAAATACCAACTTGTCAGTGGTATCAAGAGCTACTGGGAGTCACACAGAATTAGAAGGTGTATATAACACTGCCGTTATCCACTTAGCACAACTGGAAATCTCTGTTCAAGGAAGGCATGTCAATCTATCAGTTGGCCCCATCATTTATCATATTGATCTAACCCACACAAACATACGACGTGTCATGTATGTGTGCACCGTACATGTACATGCTAGAGATACAAAATAACATATATACAAATATGTTAAAGGACAAGTGATTTACAAAGCAATTAAAAAAGGCTTAGAAAGTTAAAGATTTTTTAAAATATTATTTTTTATACATTTCTTGCCTTTTAGGTACTATTTTGTAAACCTCTGAGGGATCCAAAATATTCCTTTGTAGGTTATTCACTTTTATATACATTGCAATGGAGAAACATTAATTTTATATACACAGATTTTGACAAAGATTGTGTCTGGTTTCTAGTGGTATTAACTGAAACTGTTTTGTGAGATGTAGTTTGGTTTTATGGAGCCTTCACTCTTTATTAAAGGTGAATTTTGTTACATAAACATACACATTTGCACTGGGAAGCATGATATCTATCTGAACCGGTCATCAGCATGTGCTTGGACTATCTTTTTAATCTATCATGCACCAATCTAGGCACCAATGTTTTACTGACTCCAATGCTGAGAAGAATAAAACATTTTGTAGCACTTAGCTTTCTCTTGTGAGTTGCAGGCCTCCTGACCGTGGAAGATGAGCAATAACCATCTTTTTTTGATGAATTATTCTCCGAAGATGCATTTTCTGAGAATTATTGAGAAGTGACAATAGCTTCACCTGAAAGCACTGTATTCTAGCATGTCAGAATTGGTTCATTCCTACAGAGTGATGTGGGTTGAAAAGCTTTTGTTTACAGGCCGTAATAGATGAGTATTTTTTATTTACATGTGTATCTTTTAAAAATTCAGTATTCATGCACTTCTAATTTATGCAATTGCATAATTGACTGAATGCTTACAATGAAATATTTGCATCCTAATGCACAACTGAAGTAAAGTCTAGCATTCTTAGAGATGTGTTAATAAGGGTAATTCAGTCATGAGACAATGAGTAAGTTACAACTCACAGTTTGATTCAAAGTCTCCTGGCTAATAGAACTCACTAAAATACCTTAAGTAAAATCTTAAGTCCCCTAGCAGCTGTTTGGTCCACAGAAGCACAGCTGTCTAAACTTTATTGGCAGTAAATGTCATTCTTGCACACTAACTGTGTGCCTGGAAAACCCAAAGGCACATCTTGGTCCGTTAGTGCTATCACATATGATCACGCTCCCCGACGAGATGTGAAAACTGAAATGGAAAACGTCAACAAACTCTGGCCGCAGTGCGGACTGGGGCATGCCCGCTGACAAGCGTGCCACAATGACAGAAATTTACTTTGAGTTGCAATTAGTAGCACTGTCATTTTTGGGCGCTCCTGCCAATTAATTAAGCCTGTCAAATGGAAAAACAGCAGCATTCACATGATAATTTATATAGGGAGAGACGAGCCTAGCAATGCTGCTGCTCCAGCCAACAGAATTCCCTTGGAGCACTTAAACAAAATAAAATAGAATATAAAGAAGTAGAAGAGGGGTTGGGGGGAAGAAAGTTAAACTGTCCTTGTTATAATTGTTAACTCTGATCGCTTAAGTAGAAGACGGGCTGATTAAAACTCCAAACGAGCCCCTAGCTCGCTTAAATCTCAGAGTCCGGAATGATAGAATCAGAGGAGTTTATTCATACCATTAAGCCCCAGAGAACTTAATTGAAAGAAGAGCATAGCCCGGACCTTGACAAGCGGGAGGTCACAGTAATTGCTGCCGGACATATTTAACATTAAGATAATCAGGCCATTAATTACCCTTTGGATCATTAAATCAGCCAGTTGCAAAATGAAATTTCTGCCTCTATTACTCACTTGAGAGACCACAGGGGTGGCTTTTAATTTATCAGTGAGCTTGAGATACAAAGGACCAGGCTTGGGGAGGGAGGAAAGGGGGAGAGAAGGGGGTTTGCTTCAGCAGAGGCAGGAATATCAATCCGCCATGCTTGGTGATCGTGGCAAATTAACTAGGTAAGATAACCTCAGCTTCTAAAGGCAGAAGCTGGGGGTATGTAAATAGATGAGGGCAGACAGGGAGATCAGAGCCTGCACACCACTTAGCAGGATAATAAAGGAAATCATCCTTGATTATCAGTGCTAATTTGGACACTGCCGGTAGCTTGTTATGCGTGTTCTGAGTAGCATTTAATTAATTCAATTGCTTGTTAATGAGGGAAGTGACATGTGGGGAGCAGATGCCACCCAACTGCAGATGGGCTCTGGTCAGCCCATCACAATAAAGTCTTGTTTTTTTTTTTTTTTTTACCCCTTCTCTCCCTCCCCCCAGAAAATGGGAAAGGTGTCAAGCATGAAACAACATTCAAAAGGGACAAAACACTGACCTCATCAGGCCAGGAACTGTTAAGAAATAATAAGACCTGACAATTTTGGATATATGGGTACTAATGTTCCCTGAGGCTGCATTTGTAATGGTGCATCCTTATGCCAGAAATTTGAGATTGACATGGCTATACTGTGATCTTATGATCAAACTGAACAAAACAAAGAAAGGTTGATGTGGACTATCTTTACACATTCAGCATAAGCTACAGGGCTCCAACTGTTCTCAGTTTTGATATATTTGCCCTTTATTAATATTTATTGTGTGCATAAATAGGAATGAACTAATATTCGAAGCAAAAGGGAGGACAAACTTATTTAACCTATAAATCAGCTTCTGGTTAACCCGAAAGAATCTTCAGTACCAGGGTACCAACACATCCTCTGTAGTGGCCATTATCTTTGTATGGTAAGGAGATAGTTTAGACTTTAGCCTGGAGTTTGGTATATTTAACAGACTTCCCCCCCGCCCCCAAACTGCATAATGTTTTTCATGAGACCATCTGACTCAGTTCATTTGAGAGTGGGGGTCAAATTAGATTTCACATTTTAAGGTAAAGGATAATTTCAGAAACTCTCAACTCCTAATTTAAAAGTTCTCAGACCGAATTAAGAACCTTTTCATGTTTCCTCTGAGTTTTGCCAAATAGAAAAAACACTATGTAAATGGACTACCTGAGAGGAACTCAAAGAGAATCAATGTGTGGGCAGCAACTCATGGTGCTGACTTTAAAGTCATACTATTTCTAGAGTGCTTGTAGGAAAAGAAGAAGCATGTACAATGTAGGGGATAAAGTAAGCTTTATTTCCCCCCCCACCATTCCTAAGAACTTCAGCTACGACATGTTTTGTAATCAACACTGAAGGAAAGGCTGCAAATTTTTAAGCAAAAAATTCCTCCTCACTCTTATGTCAGCTGAATGTGAAAAATGGACTGCAGAGTCCAACACATTTGTACCCATGTTCAGAAGTGTGTATTATGCAGTATAACACAAAAACAAACTAAGTTGCAGGTTTCTGCTTATCACTGCATCAGGAGAGCTTATACATTTCAGCTGGTACACAAAGGTAGCTAACAGTATAATGTTCACTCATTGTACACATCTCAATTTTGGGGTACATTTTTAAGTGGGAATAGAGGGTCCTGAAAATCCTCATCATTTTCATACAACTGTCCTTAACCCAAACTCAAAAGTTGGGCACTCAAAACTTGTATTAATTAATAAATGTTTCTGAAAATGTTGGCCTTAATGAAAATAAGAAAGCATCACTGCCAGCATCTACTGCTTCTCTTATGCCTGCTGGATTGCTTCATTCTAGACAGTGCCAAAAAAAAAAAAAAAATCCTCAGGCCTGCATATGGGCAAGAATGGTGCATGCAGAAAGCTTACCCTGATTTTTATATATGGGCTGTCAAGCGATTACAAGAATTAATTGCGATTAATCGCATGATTAAAAAAATTAATTGTGATTAATCGCACTGTTAAACAATGCTAGAATACCATTTATTTAAATATTATTGGATGTTTTCTACATTTTCAAATATATTGATTTCAATTACAACACAGAATACAAAGTGTACAGTGCTCACTTTATATTTATTTTTTATTACAAATATTTGCACTGTAAAAAAACAAAAGAAATAGTATTTTTCAATTCACCTAATATAAGTACTGTAGTGCAATCTCTTTATCATGAAAGTTGAACTTACAAATGTAGAATTATGTACAAAAAATAACTGCATTCAAAAATAAAACAATGTAAAACTTTAGAGCCTACAAGTCCACTCAGTCTTATTTCTTGTTCAGCTAATCGCTTAGAAAAACAGGTTTGGTTACATTTGCAGGCGATAATGCTGCCTGCTTCTTGTTCACAATGTCACCTGAAAGTGAGAACAAGTGTTCGCATGGCACTAGTGTAGCTGGTGTCGCAAGATATTTCCATGCCAGATGTGCTAAAGATTCATATGTCCCTCCATGCTTCATCCACCATTCCAGAGGACGTGTGTCCATGCTGATGACTGGTTCTGCTCAATAGCAATCCAAAGCAATGTGGACTGACGCATGTTCATTTTAATCATCTGAGTCAGATGCCACCAGCAGAAAGTTGATTTTCTTTTTTGGTGGTTCAGGTTCTGTAGTTTCTCCATTGGAGTGTTACTCTTTTAAGACTTCTGAAAGCATGCTCCACACCTCGTCCCTCTCAGATTTTGGAAGGCACTTCAGATTCTTAAACCTTGGGTCAAGTGCTGTAGCTATCTTTAGAAATCTCACATTGGTACCTTCTTTGCGTTTTGTCAAATCTGCAGCAAAAGTGTTCTTAAAAAGAACAACATGTGCAGACTCATCATTGGAGATTACTATCGCATGAAATATATTGCAGAATGCGGGTAAAACAGAGCCGGAGACATACAATTCTCCCCCAAGGGGTTCTGTAACAAATTTAATTAACGCATTATTTTCTTAACGAGCATCATCAGCATGGAAGCATGTCCTCTGGAACGGTGGCCAAAGCATGAAGGGCATACAAATGTTTAGCATATCTGGCATGTAAATACCTTGCAATGCTGGCTACAAAAGAACCATTTGAACGCCTGTTCTCACTTTCTGGTGACATTGTAAATAAGAGGTGGGTAGCATTATCTCCCATAAATGTAAACAAACTTGTTTGTCTTAGCGATTGGCTGAACAAGAAGTAGGACTGAGTGGACTAGTAGGCTCTAAAGTTTTGCATTGTTTTGTTTTTGAGTGCAGTTATGTAACAAAAAAATCTATATTTGTAAGTTGCATTTTCATGATAAAGAGATTGCACTACAGTACTTGTATGACGTGAACTGAAAAATACTATTTCGTTTATCATTTTTACAGTGCAAATATTTGCAATAAAAATAATAATATAAAGAGAGCAGTGTACACTTTGTATTCGGTGTTGTAATTGAAATCAAAATATTTGAAAATGTAGAAAACATCCAAAAATATTTAATACATTTCAATTGGTATTCTATTGTTTAAAAGTGCGATTAATCGTGATTATTTTTTTGAGTTAATCGTGTGAGTTAACTGCGATTAATCAACAGCCTTAATACACACACACACACACACACACACACGTAACGTCCACAAAATAATCCACTATTCTGATGCAACTTCAAAACAACAATGACAAAGGCACATACAAACATAATGCATAAGATCCTTTAATGATGATAACCTTCAACAATATCTTCACATTCCTTTATCAAGTAAATTCTGTCCACCTGCCCACTGCTACTATCCACAAACCACTTCAGTATTACACCATTCAAAATCAATTTTTTAAGTGTGTGCTTAAATAGTATCAATAGCAATTAGAGAGGAAAATCCTGATTTCACCCTCAGATCCGGTTAATTGTTGCAACATTGATCTACTCTAATTTGACTTCTCACTCCAAATTAAACCCACATTACTGAGGTAGGGATTGAGGGCAAATCACCCCCCTAGACAATAAATTTAATATTGAATACACTTGAAAAAATGGAAGTTGTTGCAGGAGCCATACCAAAAAGATTTTTTTCTTCCTGGGAGTAATTAAAAGATGCTTTTCTTGACTAATGATCCCCCTGTTTAGAAATGGGAAGTCGATACTCCTTCAGCAGCAGTCTGCTTCAATTTGTCACAATGCTCCAGAAGTTTGAACGGCAGTTCTCAGGGCTGCTGATAATTGCTGGAACCAATTACAAGCTTTCTAAAGCTGACCTAATCAGGGGCCCATGGACAACAATCAGAAGGCCAGCTGTTCACATTTTCTTTCTAGTTTCACAAATTCTACCATACTGTCCCCCTCCCCCCCAGCAAAGTTTCCATGCTTACTAATAACACACATTTCTTTCTTTCCTCAACATTTTCACACAACTGTCCTTAACCCAAACTTCAGCTTGTGTAGACGGTGGCTGCTTATTTACTCAGGAGTGCTTCCTTTAGGGAGCACATTACACCCGTGTTCCCATAGCCTGCACTGGCTTCCAATTTGTTTCTTGGTGCAATCCAAGGTGTTGGTTTTGACATATAGCCTCTAAATGGTCTGGGGTCCTTGTTATCTCACAGATTGTCTCTGACCCCTCAAGTAACACTGTAGACGTTAAGATCAGCAGAGGTGTTTGAGCTAGCAGCCCCTGGTATAAAGCAAGACTGCCAGTGGCAGGACATTTTCAGTGAAGAATCTTCAGTGTTGGAACTTATGTACCCCAGTCTGACAGAGTCTCCATTTGTTGATCTTCAGAACATGTTGGAAAGCCTGTCTGGTTTCCAAGTCTTCCTCAAAGAGAGGTTTGAGTGGGTTGAGAAGGAAGAATTTTAATTAAGAGGTTTTTGGTATTGATACTGGTTCAGCTCAATTTTGCATGTGTATCTAAAAAACATGTTATACATGCAGCTAGAGTCCTGGATAGGCACACTTAAATAAACTGTATAAAACGAAATGTTTGGGAGATGACAGTCTGGCCCTTTCCCACTTTCTGGGAAATGGCTTTTCACATATTCTGTGTTTTACTACTGACCAGCCCACAATTCTGTCCTAAAGGACCTGCATGTCTCACCGCCTTACAACACTCTTTCCACAGAGGACAAATGCATGGGACTCCATTTATGGCCACTCAATGATGCTTCTTAACATGGTGGAAGGACTGCTCTTGAAATGGTGTCCAGCACTTTCAGCTTCTGGTCCAGTGTGGAAGAGACTGGAGAGAATGTCTTTACTACAAACTCTCTGTCTCTCTCTGACAGGCATGGTTCCCATCTGAAGAAGTGAGGTTTTTACCCACGGAAGCTTATGCCCAAATAAATCTATTAGTCTTTAAGGTGCCACCAGACTCTTCGTTGTTTTTGTCTTTACTACAGTACTTCCTAAAGTTTTACCTCAATGCTGCCTTGAGCATCCTTACATAATGTATTCTATTTGTGGACCAGAGTCAATCATTCTTCCCCCCTACTCCACCCCAAGCCTGCAGGCAGCCATTGGTAGCTTCACGTCAGACAAACTATACTATGAAATGGTGAAACCTGTGTAGCTCTGTTTTCCTTAAAATCAACACTTCCTTGCACCATTTCTTCTGTAAGTAGTAATATTTTGGGAACCATGCCTGTCAGAGAGAGACAGAGTTTGTGTTTAATTTCTCTTATTTAGGGTTTTTTTTGGGGGGGGGGAAGGGGGACAATCTCATAGACTTTAAGGTCAGAAGAGACCATTGTGATAATCTCTTGTAGAATGTTTAACCCAGCTTTTCAAAGTGAAAAGACAGGACATCTGTGGATGTGGGGAGCAAAGAAAACTTTTGGTGGGGCTACAGAGGTTCACACAGGAGAGTTTTAGCAGCTGGGAGGAAAGAGAAGGATGTCCAACTCCTCCATACTCTATACAGGTTCTTATACTGCCCTCATCACCACAGTACAGTAACTCCTCACTTAAAGTCATCCCGGTTAACGTTGTTTGGTTGTTATGTTGCTGATCAATTAGAGAACATACACGTTTAAAGTTGCGCAGTGATCCCTTATAACGTTGTTTGGCAGCCGTCTGCTTTGTCCACTGCTTGCAGGAAGAGAAACCCGTTGCAGCTAGCTCGTGGGGGCTTGGAACCAGGGTGGACCAGCAGCCCCCCATCAGCTCCCCTAAGTTCCCTGTGCGGCAGCTGCCCAGCAGGCTAGCAATTGCTGGCAGTTCAGCTGTCCCTCCCTCCACTGCCATATGCTGCTCCTGCCCTCTGCCTTGGAGCTGCTCCCCGGAGCCTCCTGCTTGCTGTGCAGGGAGGAGGGGGGGAAAGAGTGGGGCTGTCAGGATGTCCCCCTTCCTCGCACTTACCCCATCTCCATAGGGCAGGGGGGGCACACGACAGGGCTCAGGACGAAGGGAGCTTCCTGGCAGCAGCTGCCGTCTCAGCTTGCTGATCTACTTAAAAAGGCAATGTACTTAGAGTGGGGTCAGTGTACTTAAAGGAGCAATGCGCATCGCTCTCACACACACGGTGTGTCTCTCTGTCTGCCATGCTGTCTCCCCTCCCTCCATTCGTGCTGCCTTGTAGACATTAACAACGAGTTAACCCTTTAGGGCTCAGCCAATTGCTAGTTCATCATTTAGCAGTAAGGCATTCCCTGGAAAATATCCCACCCTCTGAGTTCATCACCTCAACCAAGCTTCACAATCATCATCACTGTGTACCAGTATTAAATTGTTTGTTTAAAACTTATACTGAGAGTGTGTGTGTGTATATAAAATATAGTCTTTTGTCTGGTGAAAAAAATTTCCCTGGAACCTAACCCCCCCTATTTACATTAATTCTTATGGGGAAATTGGATTTGCTTAACATCGTTTCGCTTAAAGTCGCATTTTTCAGGAATATAACTACAACGTTAAGCAAGGAGTTACTGTATCTGAGCATCTTCCAGAAGTGCATTAAGTGACATGAGTGACACAGCATACATGACTGTCATCTGTTTGTTCTCTCATCCTCTCAGCAGGGGAAGAAGTGTGCGCAGTAGCATTTTTTAAAAATTAAAAATAGTCTATATACACACACACAGAGCTGTATGTTTATGTTAGAGCAGGGGTTCTCAAAGCTCATTGCATCGCAATCCCCTTCTGACAAAGTCTGAAGTCTGAGCCTGCCTGAGCCACACTGCCCCAGGCGGGAAGGCCAAAGCCCCAGGGCATCAGCCCAAGGTGGGGGGCCTGTAACCTGAGCCCCGACCACCAGGGCTGAAGCTGTCAGGCTTGGGCTCGGGTTTCAGCCCCAGGTCCGAGCAAGCCTAATGCCTGCCCTGGTGACCCCATTAAAATGGGGTCGCAACTTACTTTGGGGTCCCGAACCACAGTTTAAGAACTGCTGTGTTAGAGAAAGCCAAAGGCAAAAGAAGCGTGCCTTACATTCACAGCAAAAGGTGATGAGGTTTGTATTCATCCTTCATTTGTTGTCTGATTTTATGGGAGATTAATAGATAATATTGGTTATAGCAGGGGTCGGCAACCTTTCAGAAGTGGTGTGCCGAGTCTTCGTTTATTCACTCCAATTTAAGGTTTTGCGTGCCGGTAATACATTTTAACATTTTTAGAAGGTCTCTTTCTATAAGTCTATAATATATAACTAAACTATTGTTGTATGTAAAGTAAATAAGGTTTTTAAAATGTTTAAGAAGCTTCATTTAAAATTAAATTAAAATGCAGAGCCCCCTGGACCAGTGGCCAGGACCTGGGCAGCGTGAGTGCCACTGAAAATCAGCTTGAGTGCCGCCTTCGGCAAGCGTGCCATAGATTGCCTACCCCTGGGTTATAGGCTCGCCAATTAATCTGATCAGAAGATAATAAGGTTCTTGTCCCAGAATCAGGCTACAAAGAATTTGCAGGGACCCTCAGGATGTATGACAATGAAACTCACACTGAGAACAAAATGCAGCCTTAAGCCTTTTATTGAGATAAATGGAATAGTACATAAGAACATAAGAATGGCCCTATTGGGTCAGACCAAAGGTCCATCTAGCCCAGTATGCTGTCTTCAGACAGTGGCCAGTGCCAGATGCCCCAGAGGGAATGAACAGAACAGGTAATCATCAAGTGATCCATCCCCCGTTGTTCATTCCCAGCTTCTGGCAAACAGAGACTAGGGACACCATTCCTGCCCATCCAGGCTAATAGCCATTGATGGACCTATCCTCCATGAATTTATCTAATTCTTTTTTGAACCCTATTATGGTCTTGGCCTTCACAACATCCTCTGGCAAAGAGTTCCACAGGTTGACTGTGCATTGTGTGAATAAATACTTCCTTTTATTTGTTTTAAACCTGCTGCTTATTAATTTCATTTGGTGACGCCTAATTCTTGTGTTATGAGAAGTAGTAAACACTTCCTTATCTACTTTCTCTACACCAGTCATGATTTTATAGACCTCAATCATATCTCCCCTTAGCTGTCTCTTTTCCAAGCTGAAAAGTCTCAGTCTTATTAATCTTTCCTCATACGGAAGCTGTTCCATATCCCTAATAATTTTTGTTGCCCTTTTCTGAACCATTTCCAATTCCAATACATCTTTTTTGAGATGGGACGACCACATCTGCACACAGTATTCAAGATGTGGGCATATCATGGATTTATATAGAGGCAACAGGATAATTTTCTGTTCTATTATCTGTCCCTTTCTTAATGATTCCCAGCACTCTGTTCGCTTTTTTGACTGCCGCTGCACATTGAGTCGATGTTTTCAGAGAACCATCCACAATGACTCCAAGATCTCTCTCTTGAGTGGTAACAGCTAGACCCCAACATTTTATATGTATAGTTGGGATTATGCTTTCCAATGTGCATTACTTTGCATTTATCAACATTAGTAATTGAATAGTAATCAAATAATAATCAAATAACCAATTACAAAAGCAATACTAGCAGTACATGTGGTGTTATATACTATAAAGGTTTTTTGATTAATATACTCACACCCTTCCTTGATAACCTAGTGACAAGAGACAAAAGACCAGCCTTGCCTCTGGCACGCCAACGGAGTTTCATGGTCCAGGTTCCTCAAGTCTTGAGTGGAAGGTGAAGAACTTAAGAACTAACAAGGATGAACTACCAATCAACGTGCGGAACCTACCTAACATGGTGGGTTGCCCCTCTTATAAGGCCTGAGCCCTAAGTGCTCTCCTTCCATGTCCAAACTTAATTTCCTCACCTACAAAAATGTTAGGGTATCCTTACTCTATAGGCTGGCATGTCCGTGTGTATTAATGACATATCCGTAACTATTAGTGACCATTAGCTCATCCTCACCTCTGTTATTTCTGTTCTAACTGGTTGTTTCCATGTTCTTTGTGGTGTATGTGTTAAGTCTGAAAAAGGCCAAGAACTTGGGTGGCCTTACCTACCAACTAGCTCTAAACATGCCCATTTATCTATGTTAAAGGTCACAAACATATATCCTGTATGCTTTAGCTCATCACCACCTACCTAGGGTAAAGGTCTCAAACATAAGTATGTTAACTTGCCTTAGCTTAACATACAAGATGTTGCCTGTAGCTTCCTTGCGTTACAGCCAACATACTCTAATACAAACAGCCAAAATACTCTAATACAAATCGCTAAACCCATTATAACAACAAATAACAAACCTATAATATAACAAATGATTAACCTCATAAGAAAAGATATATAGGCAAGCAAGCAGGCTAGCCCTATAGGCTACACATTGCTGTGAGAGTTAGTTCCACAGTTGTGGGCTGGCATCTCTAGAACAAATGAGATTTACAAGTACGTAGAAAGTTCCATTGTGCTAGAGTAAAGTTGTCAGCCATGGTCCTCATCCCTTACCTCTCCCCAGCCAATCTACTCCCACCTGTTTTCTAAATGAAACCCAGGACATGTTACCGTGAAGGGTGGAATGGCAGAAAACACTACGTATCCTTCTGACTCTTTTCTACTGTTTGTTCCCCAGTGTTATTCTCTCTTCCTGCATTTCCTAGCATGTGTCTGCAGGCCCTGTTCAGAGGCTAGAGGGGTATGTGGTAAGCAAGAGGGAGTGTGGGTCAGTGGGCGAGGTGAGTGGAGTGGGAAATGTGAGAAATTAAGCAGGTCTGTGGGAGAGAGAGGAAGTGAGTGGGATGGGGGAAGTGGAGCTATTGGTGGGGCCATGAAAGATGAGTGACCATGTTGGGGTGGAGGACGAACGGGTAAGTGCAGGAGGATGAGAAAGCAGCGAGGCACTAGTAATTCCCTACCCCCTCTGTCCGATGGAGCTTCTATGGCTCACTAGGACAGGGAGCCACTAAGCTGTGAGTGTATGAGCTGCTGGCTTCTCATGTGCCAGCCAGCAGACCTCAGGTTCTGTGCCCCCGAGTTGTGTGAAGGACCAGTAAGCCTTAGCGTGTGGAAGGGAGCTCATGCAGTACTTCTGCTATGGCTCAGAGCAGACTGACTTTCCTTCTGCAAGTGGTTTCTCCTTCTGCTCTCAGCCTCCAAACCCCATGATAAAGTCACTCAGCCACTACATATTTGACATTGGTGAGGCCTCATCTGGAGTACTGTGTCCAGTTTTGGGCCCCACACTACAAGAAGGATGTGGAAAAATTGGAAAGAGTCCAGCGGAGGGCAACAAAAATGATTAGGGGGCTGGAGCACATGACTTATGAGGAGAGGCTGAGGGAACTGGGATTGTTTAGTCTGCAGAAGAGAAGAATGAGGGAGGATTTGATAGCTGCTTTCAACTACCTGAAAGGGGGTTCCAAAGAGGATGGATCTAGACTGTTCTCAGTGGTACCAGATGACAGAACAAGGAGTAATGGTCTCAAGTTGCAGTGGGGGAGGTTTAGGTTGGATATTGGGAAAAAACTTTTTCACTAGGAGGGTGGTGAAGCACTGGAATGGGTTACCTAGGGAGGTGGTGGAATCTCCTTCCTTAGAGGTTTTTAAGCTCAGGCTTGACAAAGCCCTGGCTGGGATGATTTAGTTGGGGTTGGTCCTGCTTTGAGCAGGGGTTTGGACTAGATGACCTCCTGAGGTCCCTTCCAACCCTGATATTCTATGATTCTACAACTCATAACATCCAGCTCTCCATCTAGATTTCTGCTCACCCTTCCAACTCCATAACCTATCTCATGTCCCATCACAGGACTTTTTCCTCAAGACTCCACGTCCATACTAGTGTGTCTGGCTGTTGGCTTTCTTTTGTGAAACTCAACTCAGGAGTAACACAACTACTAGCTGAATAATTTGTTATATTTAAAATTCTAGTGCCTAACTTATATCCAAGAGGTGGTGAGTAAAACTTCAAGTATGATTATGATTATTTTACACCAGATGAACCCAATTAAATGTCACAGAACAGGGTTAAACTTCAAAATAGGAGAATTTTAAAATTTTCTTGTACAAAAGTTATTAAATATTTTACTAAAGGCCATCAAAAATGCAATTGTCCCACGATGAGTTATTGTTCCAAATTTTGAGAAACAAAATCATTAATTAAGGTGTGTAACAGAGGGAAGTTAGTCTTGTTTTAAGCTAAAATTTCAACACAACCTTAACTATGCTGTTGCTACCAATGCCTCCATTATATATATTTATACATACACACACGGAGCCTGAAATGAGCATTTATAAATGTGCATGATACCATGGTGTTCAAAAGTATTTACCTTTTTTTTTTTTTTTTTTAAAGATTAATTAATTTTCTGACAAAAACAAAAACAGCTGGAAAACTACACTACAAAATACATACGTAAAGGAATTGTGTAGATGCAGGGACAGCTTAAAATAAATTCTAAGTACGGAATATAAAGAGAAAATGCAAACCTCTAACCAAGCCACTGTCAGAGAACTGAATTATTTGACTTCAACACTAGTGTTCTCCTTCCATTGAGATCTTTTTTGGGGCCTGGGTTTACCAAGACAATTTCTTTCATTTATTATGTCCAGCCTTACAGCAATCTTTAAAAATATTGTGAATTGAAATATTGAGAGTGAAGCCTATCTTTAATATTCGGAATCGATAAATCTTTCCAATGCCTCATTATTAAAGATCTATAGTCAAACAAAACAACAAAACAGTGTCTTCAGATTAAGTCTACAGTTATTAGATAATGCTGCTGATTTAATAACAATATTTTAAGATAGATCTAGTTTAATTTTTGAAATTCTTAATGTATTTGATGTGTAACAAATATATGCACACATATACAGGTTCTATGCATATGAACTCCATGTGTATATCTGAGTATGCACATATTTAGATGGACAGTTGTGTATATAAATAGCCTGATTAATACACTGCCTTCATTCTCTAAGATGAACCAAAGGTGGCACCACAAATTCATTTTTCAGTGCTAACGAAATAATGCAGTAAGATATGGTTGATTTTATTACAGTCAACAGGACAAATCTATTTATCTTGTGTAGTAGGAGGCACAGGTATAGATTCAGTTATCCTTTCAGTAAATCTAGTATTGGATGCAATAAACTCCAGAAATGAAGCATATGCATTGAAAAAAAAGTAAAAGTACCCTTCTGTTTTATTCTCTTACATCCAGGAGGCAAATACTGACAGCAAGTGCTAAACCTCCATCATAATATCTGATACCTGGGGACTAAACGGTGCTCAGATGCAGTCAGCTCTACACGCTAGCCCCCTGGAGTGTGGCACTGTGACAACTGCAACACATGCACTTCTGAAGGCAACTTAAAAGGTTGGACTAGCTGGGCAAGGTAGTCCAGGCTCCTCCTCATGTCTGAAATCTGCTCTACTGATAGAGAGACTGCCAGTGGTCACATTGCTTTCCCCAAGCAAGTATTTCTTAATTGTTCAGTGTGAATATCAGCTCTTACATTTAACACCCATCACAGTTAACTTTTCTTTCTAAACCATTTAAACTTTTTTCTAAGCCATTTGCCACTGATAACATGGATGCAATACAAAAATAATCTTAGTTTTCTTTTAGGATAACAAACTATAGTGAGAGGATCTTCTGTATGCTGACCTATGATTTGTAGATAAAATATTGTATTAGTTATGGAAAAACATACACTTACCCAATAGATTGCATAAGGAAATTAAGCAGCCTCATTTGGAACAGAACTCTCAAAACAATAAGAGCAATAACATCTAGTCCCAAGAATTCACAGTTAGGTGTAAAAGAAGACAGCAATTTGCTGGGTTAGCTTGTGACTATGGAAAGCACATTGCTAATTACAGTAAAGTATCCAGAGGGTCAGATTTACTGGTTTATCAAAAGCTAATGAAAATGATGGAACAAAAGTTTGGGAGGCTTAAATTTCCCCCTGTTTCCAAGACTTCTAAACTGCTAAGGCAGCCTTGGCAAGCACAAAAGTTACCAAGCTCACTCAATTTTTGGCACTTTTTGGTCAGACTTCACGTTTACCTGACATATGCTAAAATGGCGCCTGAAATTTGGCTCCTAGAAGTCCATATGTAGTAAAAAGTGCTAAGACCCAGCAGGCTCCCCTTGAAGCGAATAGCCTTGAAAATCAGGACATAGATTTAGATGCCTAAATATGTATTTATGTGGCTAGTTTTAGATACTCATTTTTTTAAATCTTAGTCACAGTTTTGACATATGGATGCCTTGTACACAAAAGGGAATAAAATAGCCTACCTTGTGGAGTCTGATGAGGGTTTCATTCGTCCCTGGCTACTCTCCTCCCAGACACTGTTTGCTAATTCGTTCCCAATGGATGACATCACCTTGATGAGTTCTATAGGCCAATCATCCAGGTCAAGTGACCGGACACGTGACAAGTGCGTGCCAAGGTTCCGGTGTATACCTGAGCATTCAATACACATGAGGGCTCCCAGATTCAGACTGGCCCAGTCAGGGTCTACAGGAAGACAGACACAAACAATCACTAAAAAAAACAAAACCAAAATTCCTTGTGACACATTCTAAACCTCTCTCAGAACTGAAGAGCTTATGGATAATGGTTTTGGCTGGGGAAGCAAGAGGAGTAATATTCAGGTCTCTTGGTTTCACAGCACTGTTAGGAAGCGGAGGCAAAAGTTTGGTTCCTAGGTCTAGCCCTCTCAATGTGCCATTCCTCCAACAGACCCTAAATGAGTTGACAAGAAATAGTGGTGGTCTCAAAGGAAGGCACATGCAACACCCCAACAGACTAAGGGAACCTGTGATTCTAAAGAGAAAAGAAGCAATAGGGAAGATAAAAAGAGGGTAGTAGGTAGCTCAGATGAAGTGGTAGAAAGCCCCTCCTTGGGAACTGGAACCACTTGTAGCCAATTACTACAAAAGAAAAAGTTACTTGATACAATGTTGCTGTTGCTAACTATATCAACTCCCTTAATAACCATCTATTTCATCAACTACTTATGACTTTTACATCTAACATGCTGAGGGGTATGTGTTCATCTCTAAGATCAGGGAGATAAGTACTAAGATGAAAATGTGCAATTTTTTTTTAGTGTACTAGCAAGAACAATTCTACAGGAAAAAAAATTACCCCTCAAAAGACAAGGCTATGACAAACCTGGCAAAAGCCAAGAAATTCAAAGTCATTTCCCAAGATGTTTCATTTTTTATAACCATGCTATGTTATTTAAATGTAAGTTTGTCCGAACCTCTCTTGAACAAACATTAATTTTAACACATGCAATGAAACACTTCCAAGAGAGGATTTTTGGAGGTACTTTTCTTGATGTCAGAACTTGTCTACCTTTCTTTTCCTGGGAGACACTATGGAGATCTGAAGAGCTAGTATGATATCACAATATCAAGCAGGAAAAACCTGGTTCAAAGGGCAGGAGATTTTTATTCACACTGTGTAAATGTTAACACTGGTCAGAAAATGGGATTCCTCCACTGATGTAGGAAATTTCAATTTCAATAAGAATGATTTTTTCCTGAATTTTCTGCAACTGAAAGCTGCCAAAAACTGAAAATATTTTCTGGTTTTCAGCCAAAAAATTGGGGTTTTGGACAAAAATTCAAATATTTTCAAGGAAGGCAGATACTTTCCATAATTTTTTTTTTAAATGAAAACTCAATTTTCCCTCCAAAAAAGTTGATGGAAATGTTTTGAACAGCCCTAATAAAGAATTAAAAAAAAAATTAGTTCAAACAGAAGAACAGAATTATTTGTTAAAGCTTCATTGTCACTCCTAGTCCTTTGATTAAGTGTTGAGAAAGCGCAGTACAAATCTTAGATTTCCAGTGAGTCCTGTGAAAACAAGGAAGACAAGACTTGCTATTCCTTTCATGCAATCTTTGTACATCATACAGGATCTACAAAAGGCACAAATTATTTCCCCTCCCTCACCCTTCAGTCATCTTTAAGAGATAATTTTCATGTCTCAAACAGTACATTGGGGGACTTGTGTAGTATTGAAAGTTAGCTGAAAAGATTTTAAAAAAGTAATTGTTTAAGGTCTAAATTAGTAAGAGAATGTGTGTTAGATTACAATTTACAAACGATTGCAACTTGGAATAAAATCTCTTTCACTGACCTGCCAAAGCCCGAGTTCAGGGTTCTGTGTTTCTCCGCCAACACTGATGATATTGCTAACACCCAAAGGGGAAACTGCAGCTCCGCACTCTATTTTAGGTCTTGTGATACTCAGAAGTGAGGATATATAAAGTTTCTTTTCTGACTACATGAGCAAGCAGGGTGGGAATGTGGATCTATATAGGCAATTATCTCAAAGAACCAAAGTTCTTCAGACGTGTCTGCACTGAAAGATGATCAAGTAGTAATAACTTATAAAGGAGGAGGTTCTGAGGAGTATTTGCTAAATAAAAATGGCAAGACAGCTCTTCTGTACTGGGCATCATATCAAATAACCAGATTAAGTGAACAGTGGTGCAAAAAACCTCAACAGAACTGCAAATATCAGCATTATATATTTCTGTGTCAGTCATCCCTCAAGTATGTGGTAAAATTTGCTTGAGATCTAACAGAATATGGCTCAGCATCCTCAATTTTTGGAGTTAAGGCCATAACAACATTTAATACACAGTCTCACCCATTTAAAGACTCTCTCTGAGTACAGGTGGCCTTCCCTTAGATCTATCCTCACAAGCCACAGACTCTATCAAAGATGGGCAAATATGTTTGTTCTACAAACGCACTCATCATCCACACTATATAATCTGGCCTCCCGGGGTAGTATGTCAGATTTATGAAAAACTATTAACACGTTTATAGTGTGTTGTAAATGAACATATGAAACCATCATAGGCCTTGAATCAGCAAAACACTTAAGCATGTGCTTAACCCTCAATGAAATACACCTCTACCTCGATATAAAGCGACCCGATATAACACGAATTCGGATATAACACGGTAAAGCAGTGCTCCGGGGGGGGGGGGACTGCGCACTCCGGTGGATCAAAGCAAGTTCAATATAACGTGGTTTCACCTATAATGCAGTAAGACTTTTTGGCTCCCAAGGACAGCGTTATATCGAGGTAGAGGTGTAAATGGGATTTAAGCACATATATAAGTGCTTTGCTGACTCAGGACGTTAGTGAAGAATTTACAGTATTTTCTTATGAAACACTGAGGTACAGTCCTCAGGTCTTGTATCTCTCAGACTCTTCTTTGCAGAAGCGATTGCCACTCAAAATGTCTCCAGGCTCCGGTGGAAAGGAGAACATTCTGCAAGAAACTCAAAAGGTGGCTTCAGCAGATTTATTTGCACAAAAATTAAGAATAGAGCTAGCTCAAAACGAGCTAGCTCACAGTTAAGGAAATATTTAGATTAGTCTTCCCAGAGATCTTTTAATAATTGCACGTGCCAAGACTAAAGGTCTCTGTGTTGGATCCCCGATGGCAGGATGACAGGAGACCCTAGACTGTCTTTGAGCATTGTTAAATTCACCTTCCCTATCCTTTGCTGAAGAAATATTTATCTACTTCCATGGACAATGGTAGTAACATCAAAGTAGCGTACCAAACTCTAATACAATCAAGAAGTCACTAGAAATCTTTTCAGGATGGTATCTCGAGTTTCAATAGCTAGAAAATATGGTCATGTATGAAGATTACAGATCTTAAGTGAGTAGATATGGACAGACTTAAGAATGAGATGGCTGAGGTCCTGGGAAATGACCCCAAGAAAACCCAAGCTGTTGACCTCAGTTCCAACAAGAAGAAAAAGAAAGGGACGGGACTGAATTAAATAATCAATTCAGTCCCAAAAACAAAGTTTTGCAAGCTTGGAACAAATGGTCTGATTTTTTTGATTCTATGAAAAAAAAAGCAATAGTGTTGTTGATGACCTTTGTTTCAATGTACTCTTCTGAACAATTGTTCTCAAATGAATTTAAAGGCAGACATCAGGAACTGATGGGTGAATGATATGGCGTTCATCATGTGTGATGCTCTAAAATATAAATAAGAGCACAGAAAAGCTCTCGTCTGAAATTTAACATCGCAGAAGTGCCACTGACCTCTGCACTTCCAGCATGCCACATGAAAGTGAATATTTCCCTTGTAATTTCATGTCATGTGTTGCAAAAAAGGTTCACCGCTGATACAGGGTGAAAAAACATACCTATCAAGTAGAGCTTGATAACTGACAATACACTTGCTGTCTTTTTCAGAAGGTGCAAATCAAAAGGACTTTTTGGACCAACCTGCTTCACTCCCTGTTGATATCGCCTATAACCCTGGGATTAGAGTATTGTAAAAATACTCAAAACCATTTGTATGGACATGATTGGTTCTCTTCTCCTTTTTGGATACAGCAAGACAATGCTAGAATGAGCCAAAGGTCCTGAACTGTTCAAGCAGAGCTATATTTATTGGATGAGCCATTCTTTCCTTTTGTTTTTTCTCCAGTGTGTCAAACAGCAAATGTGACCTCTGTAGAACTATTGGTATTTCCAGATTAAAAGCTTCAGCACATGTATAAGAAGTTCTGAAAACTTTTGAAATCCACAAGAGATAATGGTGATACAAATACTTTTGCATCAAGATGAAGGAGATGCTCAGAGTCATTATCCCTGCCAAGAAGTTCCTCCTTCTCTTCACCTGGAAGAGAACCACAATCAGATTGGTAATAATCTAAAAAAAGGGCATATACACCTCTACCCCGATATAACGCGACCCGATATAACACGAATTCTGATATAACGTGGTAAAGCAGTGCTCCGAGGGCGGGAGGGGCTGCGCACTCCGGTGGATCAAAACAAGTTCGATATAACGCGGTTTCACCTATAACACGGTAAGATTTTTTGGCTCCCGAGGACAGCGTTATATCGAGGTAGAGGTGTAGTACCAAGATATTAACTGTCCCAGCTCCTTTGGATTAGATGATTTGCCCTGTGCTGAACTGCTACCACATCCATTCTTCTTTTTTCTTTATTATGATCTTGGAGACTCTAAGCTCACTGGACCCATGACTCTCGGGAGCTTCTTTGAAGGCGTTGGACCGGACTCAGATCTATCCTTGGATCTCTCCCCTTTGGCCTCTTCATGGAAAGAGCCAAAGCACTTTGAGGCACAGACTCAGCTGCGTTTTCCTCAGCAACACCACTTGTCTTATGTGGCTCCTCGAGAAGGAAGTCAAAGCAGGGATTCCAATTCCTTTCATAGCCTCTGGGATAAGGCAGCACAAGCTGTGCACTGCCACAACAGCGTCCTTCTGAGACACAGCAAGTACTCTGGTCTGGCAATGACATCTGAGTCATGCAAAAGGTACAGTGTTCTGCCCTGGGACACCTATTCTATCACTCTGTGCTGACATGGGAACAGAATAGAAGGGCACTGATAAAACCTAAGTCCAAGGCTTGTAAAGAGCCAGGCTGCTGGAACCCGGCAATGGTTATTCCTAACCAATAAAACACAAAAGTAGTAACACCAATAGAACCTAAATCACTAAAACCAACTGCTAACAAGGTAACTGATGAGAACATTGGAAAAACAGGATGAATGAGGATTCTGATCATGAAGCTGCTGGTGGTAGTTGAAAGGAATTGAAGGCTGGTTGGGGGATGCAATCTCTTATGTATCCCATTGCTTCTGAATATTTGGATTTGCGAGGGTGCAGACTTGGCCCATAATGGCCATTGCTTTCCAAAGTGTTCTGAGCTCTAGTGTTTGGAGTGCATACATGCCAGAAATGGGGACCTACAAAAACGAGGCTTGAAGAAAGAGACTTTGGCAGGCCCAGGAAGGCAAAATGCTGTTTAAAGATGCTCTCTCAGAATGCATGCTTGAAGAATTCCTTTTCAAAATAAAAGCTTCACATTTAATGGTGACCTTGTAATGGAGACTTTTAGCCACTTGCCCCTCCCACAGAACTTCTGAGCTAAGTCTCTGAGTACGCTAATAACTGACTGCTTGAACCTTAGCAGCAAGGCCTATGAGGTAGACCTGTGAAGGTATCATATACCCCCGTCTAGCCTGTTCTGGGCAACTGGAGTGAGGTTTTAGTGAAATCCTATAAAAGTAAAAAAGCAGGAAAACCGAATTTCACAATGTAGTTTACTGACACACACTAGTATTTTGAATGAACAAAATACATATTTAGGCAGTTTCTCAGCACTCGCATAGAAATGAGCCATTTCTGTATGTATATTTTATATATTTCACTTGAGCTCTATCAGTCGCTGAGTAAATCTCAATGTTGATAACCATAGTGACAGGAAAGATGCTTTAATAAACAATTGTTTTAGTCTGTCTATGATAGAATATATCCTAAAGCAACAAACCCATTAGTTTATCATATATATTCTTCTTTTTTGGATTACTGGCTTATAGAATGTAAAGTCCCTGTAAAAAGTATCTGTAAAATTTACACCAAAGATCTGTGCAGAGCAGGTCAATGCGCTGCCTTGACGGTATCTAAATTAGGGCCCAGAGCTCTAGTACTCAGTGTCCAAGCCAACTAGGCCAACACTACAGAACCAGCATGCTCAGCTCCCGGCATTACTCTTGACCCACTTTCAACAACCTATGAATATCTGATAGATTTCAATGGAAGTAATGTCAAACCTGCCTTAATTGCAAGGAGGCATTGGCATGAACTGGGCCCTCTGAAGGGGCAATGAAAGGAAGAAAACAGAGAGGATCTTAATGGACTCTACTCACATTTCTAAAAAGTAAAAAAAATCTTTCTAAAGTAACAGGGACATTTACATGTTTTCGTTACACATTAGCTTTCTATTCTAAATGCCCAGTAGTCTTTTGATACCCACATCCCCTCCAAGCTACGTGAGGAAGAAGCAGGTTGATGGGATAGGGTTATGGTGAGTTTCTTGGCGGGTTATTGAGATCAGTTTTATTGTTCATTATATGGACAGTGTATTAAGTGTGTGAAAACTTCTGCATTACTGAATTGTTTTAAGTCTAGGGAAGGTGCTACAAAGATTTAAGTTGATAACTAAATAGACAAGTTTATAAAACAACGGGTCTATAAAATATCAGTTTTAAGATAAAAGCACAAAAAAGCAACAGAAATTACTAAATTTTCATTTTTGGTCCTTGTACAATTAAAAGAAATGAGTATGATTTTCAAACGTAAAAGAAATAAGAATTTTCAAATACCCTTTCGTCCTATTTCTCCAATTGATTGTTTCTCAGCTGGGACCTTGTATTGTTAAGTTTCAGCCCTGAGCTAATTTTTATAGCTGACTTACAAACCCCTAGAAGCAGGGGGTAATAAAGAGTAGTGAGAACAGCACCTCTGAAATTAAACTGGCCAATCCTTTGCTAACTGTTAGTCCATATATTTTAAAAGAATTCAGAATTAAAAAAAAGCACTACGAGAAAGAAATACAAAATCAATTTTGTAGCATTCCACTACTAGCGAATGTTTTATTTTCCTTTGTCAGTAATATGAAAACTGCAGAAAGCTCAAGCAAAGCTTTACACATCTAACAACATTGCTAGGGCACATGATTTTTTTTCCTTATTGGAGGACAATGGTAGCATCTTATGTTGAAAAGAAATATGAAACAAAACCATTTTTTCCTCAACTTCGAAGTCAAAATGTATGAACTCATGTTTAATGTGACAGATGAAATACGGGCGAAAAATCAGGGCTTATAATAACATAGCATGTATTAATAACAAATTAATGTAAAGTAAACCTGACTAATCAACCTTCATAATGAACACCAAGTTTGCAAAGGGATGTGGAATACAATACCAAGAGGGAAAGAATCAGAACAGGTGTTCACGTAACCCTGGACCAAAGAGAATGCGTAAGCTTTATAAAGCCAAGGATAACAACAGTCCTTCTATAGTAATGGCTATACTCACCTTGTGCCTCGCAGTCCACACAGTGAGAATTGCCTCTGATGTTTCTTATTGACTGAAGGGCCATGGCCTCATTCTGACTTGTCAGTCGGGACTGTGTATATTTAAAGAAACACACACACAAGAAATAAGAACCCAATGAAAAGGTTTAGACACACAATTGTCAGCAATGTGAAAAGCAAAAAGAAAAAGAAAAAAAAGAAAGTTCAGATCAGGGTTGAATGAACATGATCAGGGAATTGGACATCTTTAGTTTGCTTCTCAAAGAGTTGATCCTTTGGCATCTTTAAGTACTGCAGCTCAGTGCCTGACAAGCATAGCTGCCCATTTTCATCCATATTTCTGACAGCTCAAACTTTTATTGAAGCTCCATGCATAGAACACAGGAAGTCTGTGCATTTATGAGATATTGGACTGCACTCTGACCAATAATGGGATTGTGTAGAGGAAAGCTGAGCTGAAAAATGAAGCACAGCATTCATGATCACATGTAAAGTACTTTTTGGAGATAAATTATATAACTTTATTTATAACCCCCCCCCTTTTTTTTTTTTTTACTGGTATGTATGCTTGTGTACAGGAAGACTAAGGGATGGTCTGCAAAGGAAGCTGAACTGAAAGCCTTTTATCATCAAAAGATCAGATTTAATCAGGTGGCTACAATGGGTGTTTCTTTCCACTGTGGCCTGCCCATAACCTCTACTTTGACCTGGAAAGACAATTGCCCATGTAGAGGTAGCTTGGCCTCAAAAACCAGCTAAATCTTGCAATCTCTCCTAGGCAGAAAGTGCGAACTGCACCAAATTATTGGCCACTGAATTAAATGAGAGCTCCATCAGGTCATATATATGATCGTTTCACATATATACTTCTGCTCTGTCAACAGGACACTGAGTACTGAGATAATATAATTCATTTCACTTATGCCTTCCAAGTGCTTCTTGAGCCCTAGTTCCAGAGGTGAATGATAAAAACTTCATAGAATATCAGGGTTGGAAGGGACCTCAGGAGGTATCTAGTCCAACCCCCTGCTTAAAGCAGGACCAATCACCAACTAACTTCTCCCAGAAAACCTCAATACAAATATAACTTTTAAGTGGTTTCTTTTTTTTTTTTGTCTCTTGCCTTTATATAACCAAAACGTAATTCTCTCTTCAGTTACTGTGTTAAATATTCAAACCAGCATTCTTTACCTCCTATTATATTAACGTTTTGTACTAATGTTCGCAGCGTAATATTTCATTGTCATCTTGTTGTAATGTACTGAGCTCAATGAAGACAGGCCAGAGAAATAAATGGGCAGTGATTTTTCTCCACCTCAGATATAAAAAGTCAATTTTTAAAAAAATGGGAAGTAAATTACATTATGATGATAATTAGTTTGGTCTGGTTTACCCTGATTATAGAGGTAATAAAAAAAGGCAGTCATTTCAAAATATAGGTCCCCTACTTAATGACAAAACAGAATATAAATCATTAAGAAGTTCCTTTAAAAGGATCTACAGGTCTGTGAAAAGAATCTCCCCGCTCACCTCTTGTTTTCTAGTTATTAAATGTTTGAAAAATCAAGAGGCTCAAGAATAGCAAACTGGCAGCCCTCTACAGAAAGAACCTGTGGGTTGGGGGAGGTTTTGCAGAGAAAGCAGAAGAAATTGCTTGGGCCAAATATGAATGTGATGGGGGAAGCCTATCCCCAGGACACCACAAAAAGGACCAGGCTTTTGCTTCCTGATTGGTTCCCCCTGAGACTGGCCTAATAACAAAACCACAAAGAATGAATTACATTTAATTCAAGGAAAGAAAAACTACACAGTCGCTTCACAAAAACATCATTTGGATACAAGAATAATTGATCATTACTTCTGAAATGTGTACCACCTTACACACAAGTCTTCTCCTACTCACAGGGATAGCAGTGCACATTACTATTAAGTAATCCAGAGCATTTAATGGAACGCTGCCATGGAGAAACCCAGTAGCATCCAGTAGAGACTTAGCTTGTAAATAAGCTGTTCTTTTCTCAGCCCTTAAAGGCTTTCCCATAGACCTCCCCCCCAAAATACAGTTTGTATTGTTAGAGCAAATGATCCAACCAAAAGATGAATATTCTACATCTGAAATTACGAGAGATGGAAAAGACAAAAAATAAATAAATAATAATTTAAATTATTTAAATATAAAATCAGAATGTGCAACAGGATAAAATATGTCTCATATTGAATTATTTTGGAGGCATACAAATTTGCATGGTTTACTTTTCCTTAGCTGTGTCCAACAAGTACATGGACCTTGCTGAATATGTTTACTTTTCACAATACCCTAGATCCTGAATTCTCTTTAATGATCAATAGCCCTAGCTCACTTTCAATGTGAAGTTGTGCACCTTACCTTATTCTTACTGCTCTCACACGACTGTAAACTGGCCAGGATCTGACTCTCTATGGCTTGTACCCACGCATCTCTTTCTTCATATGTGGTAGCTTCAAAGTGCCAGGTCTGGCCGGTGAGAGAAACGATAATAAACTCAAAGTTTTCTTCTTGTTCTGAAAAACAGCAGTGGGATGAACAGTTTACATTTAATGAAACCAGCAATCAGTTCTAAAAACGGTCTTACTTGGACAGAACCTCAATGGTGTTACACGAAAAGGCAAGTTTGCACATCTGATTCTAATCCAAACATATTTCTCCGCTCGTGAAGCATCATGTTTGCCAGAAAATGCCTCAAAGATTTTGTAGCTTTTTATTTGTTCTTTCCTGGCTTCATAAATTTATTTCATGAGGATGAAATACCAACTATTTTAGGGACATCTGTAAATTTTAGTAAAAAAACCCAGCCTGTATTCCACTAACCCTCAGAGGTAGCTAAGAACCAATATTTGAAGTGAAATCAGTCTATTGTAAAATCTGCTGAAGCACTTAGAAAAATAACTTAAGATGAATGTTCTACTGAATAAAAAATTTATAATACAAATCCTCTGGAGTAAGTTTTTCTCTTGTGTAGATGTTATATGTATGTATCATATACAATATACATTTTAAGTGTACACACACATGCACATACACACAGCTGATAACCATCTTGAATAATATCTTTTCTCCACCACTCAAATAAATTGCAATACAGGATTTAATATTAGTTCAATACTTTCTTCTCAGCCGCTTAGGGAGACTAAAGGAGCAGTGAAAATGATTTGAGGAGCCAACAGAAGGGGTCACTGGACTATCCAAGGATAACAGGAACATAAGAAAAATACTTCAGGGCCAGAGGAACACACTGTAAGAAAGTATCAGTGATATTGCAGGGATGGACACACAGATTCCAAACACACTTGGGACACCCAAAGCCAAATAAAAAAAGTCAAGGAAGCTGAACAAAGCTCAAGGAATCATTGAACGACTAGAATAAAAGAGTACAATGTACCAGTGAACATAAAGTATAACGGGTTTGCTTTAGAGAGACTTATACATTTACAGCCAAGGAACTTTTGCATTATTTTGTCATTCATAAACACGTACAGATAAATGACAAGTCTAAAAATCAGTCCATTTAAATACAGCTTTAGTGCTCACTGGAAATCATTCCTTCAATCTCTGGGCAACAGTTTTTCCCCAATAAACTCAAACTCCAGTCCACAGGCCAAGTGTCTACTCATGTAAATTGGTGGAGCGCCACTAACTTCATTACAGCTTTGCCAATTAAAAATCAATAGATAATTTGGCCCCAAATTTAAGATGCCCAGGGTTCACTTTCACTTAAATGACCTGTCCAGGATGGGTCAGGCCCAGCCTGGCTCAAAGAAGAGATCTATCAAAAGCTGGACAAAAGTTTCCCTCAGGCGCAAGTCAGCTTTGAGATAAGGCCTGTGATTGCAAGGGGAAGAGAATGCAAACATTATTCTGTGGTGAATCAGGACACCTCAAGTTGGCCTTTTAAATCAAAACATAAGAGGGGGCAAAAAAACCCAGCAAAGGCTTATGAAAGCCATGGCTGTTTGGCAGGCTCATTTTTGTAACCAGCTGCGGCTTTCAGAAGTACTCCCCTGGGGCTGGCCCACAGTTTGAATTATATGTTGCAATTATTGATCATGATGCCACATCAGTTAATTACAAGGAGTCCCAACTTTGTGATTCATTGGTTTGGCATCAAAATATTGTGAATTACAACTTTTAAAAACATGATTAAAAAAAGAGAGAGAGAGAGATACAGTCCCTCCTATCCATGCAAAACAATGATATACTGTTTAACCAACAGGTAAATCACAAGGGATCACTACTTTACACTACTACATACATTACATAATAATACACTACCCGTTTCCCCCTACACCTCAAAACAGTGTAGCCGGAGTCCACCACCCAGGAACCTCAGGACTCACGTGACACCATGTCCCCTCGTGTCATGTGAGCTCCAAGAATCTTCCCACCTCTAAAAAGTTAATAAAAATCCAAAATAAAAAAAATCATGGAACTAATATGGCGCTAGGAAATCACTACATTATGCACACTGCTTGCTTGTTATATCCCTTGCCTCTCACCTTTTTCTGTCTTGCTTATTTTGATTGCAAGCAATTTGGGGCAGGGATTGTCTCTTACTCTGTGGCTATGTCTTCATTACCAAACAGGTGAGATTTTTACAGCAAGATAACTAACATGTATTTGCTATCCCGCTGTAAAACCCTAGTGGAGACAAGGCACCTGTAGTTTTTACCACGAGGTAGCTAGGTGAGGTCAACATTCAGTCCTGACTATAGTTGACCTCACAGTAAAAACTACAGATGCCATGTCTCCTCTAGGATTTGGCAGCAGCATAGCTAAAGCACATTAATTATTCTATGGTAAAAACACACCTTTTTTTAGCAGTGAAGGCACGGCCTGTGTCTTCAATCTCTGTGTGCCTAACACAATGGGGCTCCAATTTTAAGTGGGTCCTCTAGACTACCATCATCACAAACAACAATTAATTTACATAAATACTGGAAGGAAGACTTCATAATCTACACATGTGGTGCCATATAACTTTAGTGGGAATTTGCCCAACGAATGAGTAAGAACTGAAAATGAGCTCAAGAATTGACTCAGAGAACTGTAAGGGACAAAATCAACAGTTTTTCTCCTTAATTTGAGCCCTGATCCTACAAATATTTCACTAATGTGGAGTAGTCTTATTGACTTCAGCAGGCTTACTCAAGCAAGTAAAGTTATGCATGAATGAAAGCATCTGAAATCCAGCCATATTTAACGGTAGCTCTCATCAGGGTTATTTATTTAAACTTCTGTAAGAAGATTTAACTCGGCAACCTCTTAGTTGGACATCTATATAACTACTCCTTCACCAAAACAAGATGGGTAATGCCAAAATATATAGCCACATTCATGTTACACAAAATACTATGTAACCTGCATTTACTTCTCACAGGTCTTAGTGATATCAAACTAGTGTGATTATGTCATCCAAGCTGCTTTCTTTAATGATCAGATCGTTGTTCACATCTCCGATATATAATCCTTATCAAAACTAAAGTTACATTAACAAAATAAGTTACCTTACAAGTGCTATTGAGGGGGAAGAGAGCCAGAACAAAGAACGGGGAAGGCTAGTTGAAGAAGAGAAAGGGAAGGATCAAGCACCTGGTTTAGCAGCTTCCTGTATTAATAAGTCCAACTTTGAGAGTTTATCATTACTACTCTTTTTAATGGTCTCTAAGTGATTAATAGGACTTTCCTTCAAACATGCAAGTATTGAAGAAGAATTTCTATAGGCCCAGTGGCACCACCTCTGCCCCTTAAGAAAAACCTCCTGGTGTATATTCTATAAATAGGCTCCCATCTATTTGTACAAGAGAAATATATCTGCACAGCTACAAGATGTGTTGTCAGAGAAGTGAGAAGCAACAGCGTATGGTAAAATTTTCAGTATAGCCCCTTTTAAAATGAAAAAAAAAATGCATGTATTGGCACTGAGGCAACTCCTTTGCTAAGTATACAGAAGGTCCTGTGGAGATCCCAGAGATTTTCATAGAAAAATAAAAACCGAGGAGCATAATGATACAGAGGGGAGATCCCTTCATACATAAGAAATAATTGATTTTTGAACACATATACAAGTTATGGAGCTGTGTGGACTATAATCCTACTTGTAATTCAACTATATTTTAACTTGGTATGGATTTGATAAATCTCTGCTAATTGCTTGGTGACTCAGATGAAAATTAAAAAACATGTATGATTAAATTCTCCTACCTTCCATTGGTTATAGCCTAGATCATACTATGGCTAGAGAAGCTAACTTCGTAAGTGGGAACAAGGGATTTGGAATTAGGAATAAATTCAACAATTCAACCAGTTTTATATCTAGTACAATTTGGCATCAACATTTGATTATGTTTAGGTATTTTATCTGGTTTTCTGACAGAGCCAACTGCTCTCTGATTACTAATTATTCCTCCTCCTTCCCCAGTCCCAGTATCATAGTCAGCTCTGAACATCCATAGTCAATGGCAGGGAATTTAAAATGGGAGTAGTTTGCAGGCAGAATATAGTCCTCACACATTAGTATTCAACCATCATGTTGGCTTTGCATTAAAGACTTTACAACAATTCCTGTTATATTCTAGGCAGGCATTCTTGGCAGCCAAGGTATTGCACACACAGTATCCCTTTCTAGACAACCAGAAGTTAGAATCTCATTTGGCCAATGTGATTTTCCATCAACATGTGTCTCAACTGCCAGTTTTGCTTTTCAGGAATATTTCAGTCAAATCATACATTTTTCCTTGTTTACAGAAATGTCTACCAAATGCATTATGTACAAAACAATCTATTAAGAACATTACATGGTGTCGTACAGAAGCACCTTTTGGCACATTCCATTTTTACATACAAACTATCTTTTTCCAAAGAATAGTTTTTGACACACAAATTTCTTGTTTCATCTCCTGACCCTCTTTGCTGTGATCAGATGACATTGTGCCAGCTGCCATCTTGGCTGACACACTGGGGTACAAGCTGGGAACCTCCAAAGCTAAACACAGAAGCCTCCAGCTAAGCGCCATACTGTGGGCTGTAACAGACTCACACCCTTTGTGGCTCAGGCACAGAGGGCACAGATAACACACATAACCAGCGGGTTATTACATGTACTCCCATCTTGGTAAAAGGGGCTATGTAATCTTTTGGGTTGGGCTACAATGCTATTTTGGTCTGAAAACTTGCCCAAATGTTCACCACAACTGGCTGAGAGAAGCAGTCCATGAAGGAAGTGGAAGTCCGTATTCTTTTTCCCATGCCCTCCACTTCTGAATTTGCGCCGCACCCCAGAAAAGGTGGGAGGAGGCTAAAAACAGAAGATCAGAAATAACTGCACCAGCTGAAGATTTGTCTTATAAGAAGTTTTCTGTTTAAACTATTCCAAATATGGTAGACTATGGTTTCAAACCTGTGATCTTAAAATAACAAATACAGCATATTATATGTTACTGTGATTACACAAAGCAATGCCTACAGAGCAAATGCATGCACTGCTAGGTAGTGTATGTTTAAAATTTTTAAATACTACATACACAGTCAGAAGAATCCATGTAACAAAATAAAATGAAACTGTTTGGTTTTTTTATCCAGCAATATTATACGTTGAGCTGTTTAAACCCCTCTGAGCCTAATCACAAAATTTTATTAAACAGTTTTCCATGTTTAACAGTTATTCATAGAAAGGTCCACTATAATAGTATTTTAGCACCATCAACCTGTCGAAATCAACCTGCCCAATTACTCCAAACTACATTAATAACACCGGATATTACACTAATTGTGTCCAGTTTCTATGCAGACGAGGTCCCATGGGGCTAATTTTGCATCCTCAGGGGCAAGCAACTCAGCCATCAAACTGATTTCACAAGGAATCCCTCCTCATTACACAGGTCCAGGCTGTCAAACATTTTTTTTTAAAAGGTTAATGGGCCAATCAGTCATCAATTATTTCCTGGAAGCCTAGCAGACAAAGGGTTAAAGTGCTAAAAAACAGCTGCAATTGTTTTACATTTGGAAGTTGTTATCAACAGGAGATGTCTGACAAGAGTACCTTTTTGGATGGGAAAACAGGAGCTGGAAAGAACTGGAAGGAGACACGTACGTACGGATTAGAGTGCATCATAATTAAAGAGTAATGCATCACTGTGATGCTTTTTCAAAGAACCAATGAGAACTGGATATCCAAGACAATGCATATAAAAAAGCTTGTAGAGTTTTCTTAAGATTCAGTGTAACAGCTGCCCTTCATGTTAGAATATCACCTCTTATATTGCAGATCTGGCTTTTACTATTTTCCTACACCACCACCTTTGGTTTTTAATTTTGCCTAACTCATCTTCAGTTATATGTGGTTATTAGTTACTTTCATTGGGGCAACAGGAATGTTATTGCATCAACAACCCACTGACCCTAGGAAAGAAAGAAATATTCCTTATATATCAAGTACAATACAAGTGAAAACAAACATTGATACACCATATATAAATGGATAACACATCCTATGGATCCAATGAAATAAGGCTTACAATGGGTTATAATGTATTATTTCAGGCTACCTCAGTGGACGGATCCCTCAACGCTTTCCTTTTTGGATAAACTTTATTCTTTGTGAAGACATACCTCTGGTATCCCTTCTGTGTAAGCCCATAAATGCTAAGTGAGAAATGTTTCCCAATGGAAAACAGACGAAGGCAGTGGGCCCACAATGAATGCCATTAAGTGTCTTACCTCTTCTAACATTCTGATAGGAAGTGGAGAGGCCTAATTTGATTAATTATATTGAACATGGCCAATGCATAAGATTGACTCAAATCGCTTTATATTCATAAAGGCAACACCTCTTCCCAGAAAACTTTTCAATGTCGGTTGGCTTTTTATCTGAAGAGTAATTCTCAAATCATGTATAGATCAATTTGTGATAGTAGGTGCCACTTCCAGCATCATCTAATCTAAATGATGCGAGTTACCCCAAACATATGCTGCACTATGCATCCATTAGTGGTGGTGGTGGTTTGTATCATGGTAGCTCCTAGAGGCCTCACCTCAGATCAGGGTTCCATTGAATTAGGCATCATGCAAAGACATAGAAACAGGGCCTGCCTGAAATACTTACAATCTAAACAGACAATGGGGGAGAGAGAAAGAAAGGAAGATTTTGCAGATTTGAACTAAAGCATAGTGGGAGTAAGGGACATTTGGTCACGTGTGACGTCTCTGGAAGAGGCAGGAAGTAAAACCAGACCTAGTCCAGTGCCTTAATCATAAAATTAATCTTCTTTGCACTGGTACCAGGTTTCGTATTTTTGGGATGCTGATCTTACTATAACGTAGCCATTATCACAGGTACATCAGGCTGGCTGCTTACTTGGTAATTAATAACAGCATTGCACATTTAGATTGGATGAGTCAACTAACTCTGCAACAGGGACCATATACTTTCCCTTTAAATATAGTAACAAGTGATGTGTAGGACTAAAGATATTGGCATATTTTTAATGATCCAAAAACAACTTCAACAGTTGGGACTGAAGCCTGAAACCCATTCTATTACACATGCCTGAAATGACATATTGCAAGCTTAGTTTTCATAACAATGTGGTATCAAAGACTGATTTAAACTCCCCCAGCCAAGCCCTCCCCCACATAAAATTCCTACCCACCCACACTTTTGAATCAGTCATTTGAAAAGACTTAGGGTTGCAGCAAAAAACTATATTCATGCCCTAAAAGAGGCAGTAGATATTTACGCCCTACCCATGTAGTTGTGAAAGAAATACAACACCAAAGGTATTTGTTTTAATTTATTTAGGTACTTGATAATTTTCGCCATCATTACCATTTGTCACTCAGTGTAATTTATCTTCATATCTTGGAAGATTATAAGTATGTTTATTAGCAGCCCCAATTAAGGAAATAAATTTGTGCCATGTCCCGCTGGGCATGACTATGCTAATACTTCTCTCCCCTCTACAAATCCAGTGGTCTAAATCTAATTAGTTTTGAAATTCAACCCTATCAGGACAATGTGACTCTGCCATTAGTCACCCACAGGTATTCTGGCCCACAGCTCTTGATAAAGATTGTGATCTATTGGATGAATTATATCACCACCCTTACATGACAAACTGGAGACAAAAAGTTTGTTATTAGCTCAGGGGAGTGGATTATTTTATTGTAGGCATTCGTTGTTTTTGTAGGACACTTGGGTTTGAGGAAATACATGAAATCATTTTCAGTCAGTTTATGCAGAATCTACGTCAATGCTAGACTGATAATTTTCCTAATACTTTTAAAAACAATTTCACATTTCAGTTTGCCGTTCTATAGTTTACATTTCAAAGTGGACATATAATTCAAATGTTAAGAGCTTTCTTAACACTTAAGTACATTTAAATGAGACAACGATAGTGTCAAGGCAGCAAAGCCATGGTTATAGCAGAAATGTCAGTTCTGTATTACTTTTTTAAAGGGACTGTTTCATAAAAATCTGATCAGGCATTTTGGAGTTAATGAACATGGACAATTTTTTTCATATGATTAGACATTTTCAGATTTTTTTTATAACTCAAATACAACTTGGGTTTAATACTTGAAACTTGTCATGCATGTAGCCCTGAATGAAGACTAGAAGAAATGTGGTTTTGATATAATTATAGATGTTTAAATATAGCATACTGAGCAAGCACAGCATTAGTTTCTTTAATTTTAGAAAGTTACACTGGTGTACAATGCTTCAAATGTGCTGATCGCTGAAAAATCACATTTGTATTTAAACAGCATAACGACGATAATTGAAATTACAATGGTGAGAGGGGTCAGGTGTCTTTTATAAACATACCAAATTTACATTATATACCTTCCCCTCTAAACATTTTGGATCTTTCACGCAGAGCGACCATTGCTTTGCCTGCAATAAGAATTCAACTTGTCACTTCTCTATTGTAGAATAAAATCTTAAACCTAATGTTTGCAGCAAACCCTAATAATGGCCTTGCAAATGTAGAATTAAATCAGTGAATAACTATATAATGGGAGTCTCACTAAATTGCAGGTAAGAGGGAGGGGGCAATTCCTTGAACACAGACGACCTTATTGGTCTAAACAACTTTGTTCTTTTCTGATTATAGAAGTTAGACAAATTTAGTCCCTTTTATTACTTGGACTGGTACCATTGCCCAAATTTTGCCCTCAGTTACATCCACATAACTCCCAATGAAATCAACATGGTTGATCAAGTCTAAATGAGGATGGAATTTGGGCCCTGGGGTGTAAGGATGTTGAATTGCTGGGATTCCACTGATCACTTTTAGCATATATTACCTATTATATATTAATGACCTAATGGTAACACGCTAGGGAGTGAGACCTGGTTTCGCTCCAGCTCTTGTTAGCTCTCTTTCTCTATGGGACTTCTCTGCATGTCAAAAAATCAATAGTCTAAAGCAATGGTTTTCAACTGTGGTCTGCAGATGCTTGGGGGTCGCAGACTACGTCTAAAATTTCCAAAGGGGTCCACATCTACATTTGAAATTTTGTAGGAGTTCGCAAATGAAAAAAAAGTTGAAAACCACTGGTCTAAAGCCATGCTGTCATGGGCTAGGATATTGACAAGATCCCAGTTAAGAAATGATGAGCCTAGTCAGTTTGTGGATGCAAGAGTTCCAACAGAATACAGTAACTCCTCATTTACCGTCCTCCCGCTTAACGTTGTTTCGAAGTTACGTTGCTGCTCCATTAGGGAACATAGTCATTTAAAGTTGGTCAATGCTCCCTTATAACGTTGTTTGGCTGACTTTACAAGGGAGCATTGCACAAGATCCTCTTCTCCACCTCCTCCTCCTCCCTTCCTCCCTCCCAGCGCTTCCCCCGCCGCCAAACAGCTGTTTGGCGGCACTTAGGACTTGTTGTATGATTAAAATATGACAATAGATATCACTATTGCCACCACTGTTATGTAATTATGACAAATTTATATGAAATATGTTAATGGAAAAGTTACAGTGTGTCAAATATGATTATCCTATTTGTATGCATGTTTCATCTTTGTATCTAAAGTTATGAATATTAACTAGTATTAGTATTTCAAGTGTGTTTGCTCCTGGGATAACACCCACAAGGTAATTTACATCCAGTCTGGCCAGCACATTGTGAATGGACTATTCAAATTGATGGTCCATTAAAGGACACTTAGCTCGCGCAACAGACGATGGAAGAAGCCTGTCCCCGCCTGATGGGCCTTCCTGGGGACGTTTTAGCCAGAATATGGGTAATGACTGTTTCCATGACTCATCGAAGCATGCAAGGGCATGTGACCAGCTCATGTGACCCTGGACTCCTTTTTGTGCCTGTTATTTCCCACAAACTAAGACTGAGAGCAGTCCCTCCACATGGGAGAAGATATAAAAAACCCTAGAAGCATCTGCATTTTGCCTCTTTCCTGCTCTGATCTCTGGACTATGGAATTACACTAACAGGAACATTCTACTAATGGACTGAGTACCTTTCAATCATCAGTGACTGGATCCCCAGAGACCACAAGTGATCGCTGGGCAGACCGAAAACACACTGGGCCGATCCCATGACTAAACTCTTTGGCCAGAAATGGAAGGAACGTGCTTGCAACAAAACAGAATGGTGTGGTGTCGACTTGTGTTTGTGGAGGGATAGACGAGGATACGCCGGACAAAGGTGACCTTTCAATCTTTTGGAAATTACCAGAGACTTTACAAGCCTGCAGTTTATAACATCACTGCTTCAAACCTGATACAAGAACTTTGCAATGAGTGTATTTGTTTTCGCTGACCATTATAACTCTCTCCTCTTTCTTTCCTCTTATAAATAACCTTTAGATATTAGATACTAAAGGATTGGCAACAGCATGATTATTGGGTAAGATCTGAGTTCTATATTGACCTGGCTATGTGGCTGATCTCTTGGGATTAGAAGAACCCTTTGATGAAATTGGCTTTAAATAACCACTCATCATTAAGTCTACTGTCTGGATGGTGAAACAAGGGCTGGGATACCCGAGGAGACTGCATTTATGACTTCTTGTTAACCAGTGTGGTGAGACAGAAGTTTACTTTTGATATTGGCTTAGTATATTTTATGAAGGAATAACCACCAGTTTGGGGGAGGGAGGTCTGTCCCATTTCTCAGCAGTTTGTCCTGAATCCGGTATTTTCAGCTGTGACCCACTGAGGCACGGTGACAGACTACTACTATGTATACTCCTGATTAACTGCGCATTCCCCAGTTTTGCAATGCCGGCCATTATCCAGAGACTTTGTTTAGTAGCTCAAAGATGCACGATTATTACTCACAATTTTCCTGGACTCTCTCTTTCCCATGTGGTGAGTACTTCTGAGAAAGACCACCCCTCCCCCTTGCCTAATCAGTTAAGATAGAGAAAAATCTCATTGGTGCTGCTAGTTGCAGTCTTAGGAGTTCAACTTTTACAGTTATGTTCTCCCACAGATGAACATACCCCTAGCATACCCATATATTAATATGAAAGGTATCAGTATGTTAAATGGCACCGAAGATTGAACAGGCCCCCAAATATGAACTCCCTTTCTGTAAAATATATGCAATTATTTCTATTTATTTTATTGTTAAAATTTTAGTAAAAATAGAACAATAAATCCCATGCTTGTCAAGAGTCATCCTACAATAGCAAACATGCCTGCATGTTTGATCTGGGGGAAAAAACATGTCTAAAAGAGATCATCAGTGACAAAAATAAGAACACATTTTGCAAATTACAAAAAAGTATCTCAGAAGTTTCCTTTCAAATAGCAAAACGCTTATTTATTCATGTTCAGCAACTAGTATTTATTTCTCTCCAATTCATTTCACACTTTGCGCTTAAATGCTTTAAAAGGTAACACAAAAGTATCACAATGGATATAGCTCTATTGTTACTTAAAAGGTGAGAATTTTAAGTTTACAATGAGGAATAAAACAAGATTATAATAAAATGTGTTTCCTTAACAAGCTGCAGTAAAAAACACACTTTTGTTTCCCAGACACATTTTATCTGTCGGTGAGAGCAAGGCATCCGACAGCAATACGGTAGTAATTGTGCAAAAAAAGGCTGGTGATATAAATCACCAAAGGTTAATGATCAGGATGTGAACAGAGGGACTTGTTTACAGAAATAGCATGCAATTTAAAATTTACAAGAGATTTAATGCCACTACTTGGCAATCGCTAAAATCAACAGCCCAGAAAACAGTGACATTAAGAAAAATATTACAGTTATAATCATTCCAAAATAAGTCAATTAGTGTTAGGGCATGCGCTTGCGATTACTTGACCCATTTGGTTCGCACTTAAGTGAAAAAAAGATTTCCCCCCTATAATACCAAGATTACCGAGATGTGACCTATTTTGCATTCCATATTTCATATACCATCCCCTCTTACTCGCTGTCTGAGATGGTGGCCGAGGGTTTTTCTCCTTGCCTGGCTTCCAAGTAATTTTGACCTCTGACATTTGTAATAATAATAAAAAAAGAAGACAGTTTATAATTGTGTTGTTCAAATGAAGGTGGGGAAAAATTCAATCTGCTATTATACAAAAGGCATGACGGCTGTCTTCAGTGAAAAAAGCAATGTAAGTCAATTTGTGAACTTTGGCACCAGGCGACCTTTAGAAATACAACAATATACAGAATTTACAAGCAAGAGTAGCACATGCAAATGACCTGGCTCTGTCTCGCCTTTGGATTAGAGCTGCAAAGAGCATTATGGAGAACGCTTTCACAAAACAAATTAAGACTGTTACTTAAATGTCACGGCACACTATTGTATTTGGCTACAGATCATTACACCTGATACTAACACTTTTAAAAACTGTAATAACTTGGGAAATATTACATTGAGTGCCCACATGTATAAAGGGGGGAAAATAAATAAATAAAAGAAAATGGGTTCCCGAAGTAATTTAAACATCACCACTCCACGACTAGAGGGAAAGGTCAGAATTTAAGTAAGCTGAAAGGAACATGAATGGCAAAATAAAACGCACAAACAAAAAGATGAAAAGACCATGGGAATGACTCTGCAAACAAAAGGTGAAAGCACGCATGCTTTGGGCAAATTTGATTTCCATTCCTGCATTTGGAAAGTGAGAGGAAGGGGGAACAAGTCTGGAGAGGCAGGTAAAAAGGGGAGAGAGGGTAAGGTGTTCATCTAAAACGTGTTGTTTTAATTTGTTACCTTCAGTGTTGGTGCTGCTGCTGCTGTATATATTTCGCAGGCTACCAACACGGTTTAGTTTCCATGCTTTGCGTTTGGCTGCATCCAGAGAGCAGAAGGGGAAGAGAAAAAAAAAAGAGAAAATAATAAAATATAAAGAAAAGAAAAATATGAAAAGGGGGAGAAAAGAAATGTCAAAGTAGCATGTGAAGTAAAATACCAGCACAAGCCTGTTATATGTGAAACAGCTACACAGACAAAATGCACACAGAACACCACAGCTTCTCAGAACCACCACCAACACAGAAGGCCTTGCTCCTCCCCCCCCCCCCCCGAAAAAGATACTTTCAAGACTTTACAACATGACAAGACTTGTCAATAATAATTGGATCTAAAATAGCAATGACAATGGAATAGAAAATGCACTCAGTACTTCTTGTATACATGATGCACTATTAGAGACAAGACAACTACCGAGGTATAATGCTGTTTAAATCATAGCAAAAATTGCCAAACAAAGGATTTCCCCTTTTGCTAAGAGGATGCACGAATCACTAGATACCTGTAACCGTAAAACCTTTAATTCCAGGTGATGATGTAATAGGTTCAAATAATCTAAACCACCATAAGCATTATTTCTAATGTTATGCTTAGCTGTTCTACTTTATTATTATTATTATAAATGTCAAGTAGACATTGTTACTATGCACATCTTGGTTTTTCAGAGGCAGGTTACTGGCAAAGTATAAATTCTTGTTTGGAAGGTAAACTGTAATGCCACCATTGCTTTATTAGAATTCCATCAAACTTTTAAATCTCTCTCAGTTTCAAGTTCCCATTTTTGACGTTAATAGGCAGAACAGTACAAAAAGCACTTAAATCCTCTGCTCATTATGGGAAATTAATTCTCTCACTGTCTTTTAGCAGAATCTATATATTTCTCCCCAAAAGCTAATTCACAACATGAGAAATACACTAGACTAACAATATTTTTAGAGTAACTTTCATGGGGCAGGGCCTGTATCTTTCTTTTCAAAACAACACCAGGCACAGAAAAACACTTAACAACCACCAACATTAACACACTGGAAAATCTTATCTGTTATTTATCCACCAAACTTGTATGTATGGACAGTAGCAGAGCAAGCTTCCCCGTCGCTATCCCAAAATAGGTCTCAAATGTTACCTACTGGGGCCACGTCTCAGGATGAGGTGGTAAAGCAGCGTAGCAGCATTGCGATTGTCAGGTAACTGTATACATGCAGCGTGGAAAACAGACTTCACAATACTAACAGGGATAAAGGCAAACCTCCATCAGCTGTCAGCAGTATTAGAGCTCATACCTATCTTCAAGCCAGACAGAAGAGAATGAGACAAGTACCAACTGATAGACACTTCAGCAGGCCTTATATTCCACCTAATCTCTCCCCTCGTTCAAATCTTGGTCTAAGGCGGTCAAATACTGCAGGGTTAATTGTGATGATGCATCGTAGTGCACACTTTGGAACTGGTTAGTCTACCATCTCAGTCAACATGGGATCTGTTGGTAACAAATCTGTCATAATTAGGTGTATATATTGTTTCTCCCACTCCTGCCCAGTATGCTCCTTCAACTTTTGAGATGATATGCACACAACAAATAAAATATGCAAACTCTGAAAAAGTCTTTTACTTGTTTTCTTTTCTAGATGTATTTTATAATGCCAAGAAGCGCTTAACCAAAAGATTGTTTATACGGAAAAGTAACATTACAGTTAACTCATTCAAATGTTTAACAAAAAGCTGTATCTTCAGTTGAATGGCTAAGAATAGAAAAATACTTGTTTTCCCGTAATGGACAAGTAGCTCAATCAGAAGATTGAGCATGTAACCTGATTCGTACAGTAGGTGACGTGATCATATGCTGAATCCAGTTTAGTGCTGTAAGGAGAAACCCTGTCCTACTATCTTATATTAGGAAAGTTGCCTATTTGGAGCAATTCCTCAGGTACAGCATTGAGAATGATAACTACAATCTGCACGCAACCAGTAACACTATTATAAAATGGTAATTCAACTGTAATTGAACAGCAGTACCCAGCCACCCTAGAACGTTAACAATATACATTCTTTCAATGCAGTGGCATTCAGTTTTTAATACTATGCATTGATAAGGGGGGAAAATGGAAACCTGGACACTTGACTGCCGTCACCCATCCCCTTAACTTTAAAAAATAGATAATCTATTACTGAAATGAAAATCTACAATATTATCCAGAAGACCAACCGATTCAGTCAGATTTATCTACACATTTAAGTTGGTCAAGCCTAAAAGTGACTGTGTCTACTGTGTCCTTTAATATTATGAGGCTTTAGTTTTAAGAGACATTTAGCAAGTCACAGCAGGAAGTAACAACTAAAGAGGCTCAATCTCCCCGCTGAAAACTTACTTTTTCTGAAAAAATTTGCATATAAATAGCAAAGTCTAGACTTAGCACCCCTCTGAAAGGGGAAGCTGTCTCCAGTACATAAAGCCCCTTTCCCAGTCTGCTTTATGTCTTTCATTTTTCATACTCTAATCGCACATTAGAGAATGGATGTATAAGCAGGAAGTGAACTTGCAGCCTGGTTTTCTATTAACCTATTGATGAAATAATCAATTTTAAATGTGTTAAATGTCATGCCTTTTTCTTCCTTTAAACAAATGGACATTTTCTGGCTGAAGCTGAGGTCCTGATACATCCTAGTGTGTCTTGCAGCATTGATTGGACTTCAGTCTACTTTTTGCGGTGCTTCACTGCCTCAGATAATACAATACTGTTACCATCAGCAGGCTTTGGACAATGCCAAATGCAGCCTCCAGGATTCTGAGTGATGTATGTGAGAACACCAAGGCCCATCTTAGACAGCTTACCCTGACTGCCTTCACGATTACACACCGACTATAAAAGTTTGTAACTTACAAACAAGGCCTTAAAAGGCACTGCAGGTAGTTTTGTGTCTGATGTGTCACTGACTCACATCCCAGGACATTCAGGCTATCTAGTTTGGACTCTCTTTCTAATTCAAAAGCCAGTTCAACAGAAGATGATTATATCTCCAGCCTCTGATGTGCACTGCTTATTAAATCTCATAACAAGCTTTCTATATAAAGAATCTAAAATAAATATTTATTTTCTTTTGTTTTTAATGGTAACTCAGCTTCCTATTTCGAAAGAATCTTCAAACAGTTGGATTTGCTAAAGTCTTTTTCCCTAGGCCTCTCCTCCATTAAAAAAAATACTAGTTTCTTTTTTTAGCCTATTAATTTAGCAAGAAATGCAAGTTTTAGCTCTTTAATTTGCCCTGACATATCTAGCTTTCTGTCTACAATGTTGAACTACCATAACCTGCATTATTAATGTATTATTTTAAAGGGTTTCAACAAACTCTTTTATTAATGTCTTTGAACTCGCATTGATTTTGGCTTCACTGTCTATCAAAAACAAACCAAAAAACCCAAACATTCCAACCTGAGCGCACAGCTAGATTACAAGTATAATTTTGATCTCATCCAAACTAATTAACATCTAGAATTTAGACTGCTGAGATTAAATTTCTCTCTCTTCAGTCAGGAAAATTAATTTGTGCTTTCTGACTCCCAATCTGGACTGGTACAATAAGTCATTATATGTAGCCCAGCAATACAGAGCTATGTTATTAACTACAGAGCTGCATTATGATACCACACTGTGAAACAATAGCATAAATTGTTATAATATTTTACTTCAGCACAAAATATAGCCCAGCAATTCCTGTTATAATTATCATAGCAAGAGATTACACAATGATAAGCCATAAAGACTTTGAATCCATGGCTCTGAAGCATGTTTTCTAAGATGAAGGGGTCAAAAAGACTTCTTGAAATCTTGCAAGCCAGCCACTTTTGATTAAATCATTTCATTCTGTGATTTGATTTATTGCTTCTGCATGGCACAAACTTACTTGACTACGTAGGTCAAATACACTGTTTAAGACGGTCGAATCCAGCAGAATGACTGATCCATAAGGAGGGAAGACTGATGAGTAGCTTGTATATAGATGTTTTCATGTCCAAAAGAGGTAGTGAGTGGTTCCTTTATTGTGTTTAGGCATTTTAAAAACTCTGTTAAATATTTCCCTAGTTAAATTCAGCAACTGCTGTGACCTATACCCTGTGTGAACAAGTTTCTGAGGAAAAAGAGAACGACCATTAATATGCCCTGTTGTAGCATGTGATACAGCCATATGCTTCATGAAAACTCATTGGTCTTCCCTCTCTACGGATTGTGTAATATTCTCTCTTTTGTCTAATGCTCAAGTTAAGAACCTGTTCCCCTCTCTCCCCAAAATGTCTGTTGCAACTTTAAAGGCTTAGCAGTGCCCTCAGCACACTGTGGCTATATCCACATTGCAGCCGGCGACAATTTCTGGCTCGGTACACCTGCTACCTTTGACTGAGCAGGCATGCAAAAAATAACAGCGTAAATATGCCTGCGCGGGCGGCAGCAGGGACTAGGTGCCCGAATACATACCAGGGGAGTTGGGGGGGGGGGGGGGTTGGGCGAGACCGTACATGGGGCAGCTAGCCCAAGCCACTGTGGCTACACTGATATTTTTAGTGCGCAAGCTTGATTAAAGAGCGCAGCTATGTCTACCCAAGTTGGAAATCGCACACCCCTGGCTGCACAGTTATGCAATAGTATACACCATTTATCAGAGGTGAAACTAGGAACGTCTCTGGTTATTTCGGTACAGTTTTAAGACCTCCTCCCAATCTTCAAGGAGGATCAATGTAAAACATTAATTATAAGGGTTCTTATATGCAGTAATTTTCATTGTGGCTAAATTGCCCCAATTTCTTTTATGTTTCCTGATTGGGAATTGTGTACCCAGACGACAGGACTGTATGATTCTCTTTCCTCATAAACAAGATGTGGTTATTATAGAGGGAGTGGCAGCAACCCCTGCTTGTTACTTTTCTTATTAAAAGAATTCCCTGGCTGGCTCGTAGGAGGATTTTGAAATTTGCCATCAGGGAGGCACCTTTCTTTTGGTGTCTCCATTTACACTGACTTGCTGCCAGAAACCCTCATGATTTTCTTAGCATTGCCTCAGCATCTCACTTCAGCAGTCCACACTGGGTGGAATCTCTGGCCAGGACACAGAGAAAATGGATCCTCCTCCTCATCTTCTGTCTAATCAAAATGTGGCCTAGGGGGAGAGGACACTGGACTGGGACCCAGGAGATCATACATTCTAGACTCACCACTTTTACCAGCTGGTGTTAATAATCCTGTCTTTTTCACCGCTTTTATTAGTAAATAATGCCTCACAAGTTACGCAAGCTGGAAACAGAACCCAGAACTCCAGTGTGGCAGACCCAAATCTCAGCCATACCACATGTGAGGTGTTCTGGATTTGTTGTCTGTAAGAACAAGGCTATTCTTGCATATATAATCCACTGTTTCAATGTGGTATGTGATGTCCTCTACGTACCTGCCAAGTTTTGTTCACTCCATGGGTAACATTTTATGGAAATGTAAATTATTTCAACTAGTTTGTATGTAACCATAAACTTTGGCTTCAGAAATGTTGTGTGGATTTAGTGCTATCTACAGGATAGCAGCCGGGTAAGCTTTCCACACTCTCCTCTCCAAGCGTGTCTCGACCCTGATCGGAGGGTGGAGGACCTTCCTTAAGGGGTAACCGGGATAAATTCAGGTTCCAGGCCTCATGAAGTTCTCATAGACTCATAGACTCAGACTTTAAGGTCAGAAGGGACCATTATGGTCATCTAGTCTGACCTCCTGCATGATGCAGGCCACAAAAGCTGACCCACCCACTTTCCCTTAACTCAGCTCTTGAAGTCTCCAGATCGTGATTTAAAGACTTCAAGTCGCAGAGAATCCTTCAGCTTGCGACCCCTGCCCCATGCTGCGGAGGAAGGCGCAAAACCTCCAGGGCCTCTGCCAATCTACCCTGGAGGAAAATTCCTTCCCGACCCCAAATATGGCGATCAGTAGAACCCCGAGCATACAGGCAAGATTCTCCAGCCGGACCCTCATTTTACCAGCGATGGCACGTTATTGCCTAATTGACTAAAATCACGTTATCCCATCAAACCATTCCCTCCATAAACTTATCTAGCCTAATCTTGAACCCAGAGAGGTCTTTTGCTCCCACTGTTTCCCTCAGAAGGCTGTTCCAAAATTTCACCCCTCTGATGGTTAGAAACCTTCGTCTAATTTCAAGCCTAAACTTCCCCATGGCCAGTTTATATCCATTTGTTCTCGTGTCCACATTAGTACTGAGCTGAAATAATTCCTCTCCCTCCCTGGTATTTATCCCTCTGATATATTTAAAGAGAGCAATCATATCCCCCCTCAGCCTTCTTTTGGTTAGGCTAAACAAACCGAGCTCCTCGAGTCTCCTTTCATATGAAAGGTTTTCCATTCCTCGGATCATCCTAGTGGCCCTTCTCTGTACCCGTTCCAGTTTGAGTTCATCCTTTTTAAACATAGGAGACCAGAACTGCACACAGTACTCCAAATGAGGTCTCACCAGTGCCTTGTATAACGGAAGCAGCACCTCCTTGTCCTTACTAGAAATACCTCGCCTAATGCATCCCAAGATCGCATTAGCTTTTTTCACGGCCACGTCACATTGCCGACTCATAGTCATCCTGCGGTCAACCAGGACTCCGAGGTCCTTCTCCTCCTCCATTACTTCCAACCGATGCATCCCCAGCTTATAACTAAAATTCTTGTTAGTCATCCCTAAATGCATCACCTTACACTTCTCACTATTAAATTTCATCCTATTACTATTACTCCAATTTACAAGGTCATCCAAGTCTCCCTGCAGGATATCCCGATCCTTCTCCGAATTGGCAATACCTCCCACTTTGTGTCATCCGCAAACTTTATCAGCCCACTCCTACATTCGGTTCCGAGGTCAGTAATAAATAGATTAAATAAAATCGGACCCAAAACCGAACCTTGAGGAACCCCACTGGTGACCTCCCTCCAACCTGACAGTTCACCTTTCAGTACTACCCACTGCAGTCTCCCCTTTAACCAGTTCTTTATCCACCTCTGGATTTTCAGATCGATCCCCATCTTTTCCTAGCTTCTCTGCTGAGTCTGCTAATTATTGCAAAGCATGGTGGTGAATGTGTGCTTAGGGAGATGGAGCTGAGATTCCCCCAAACTCTTCTCATATAGGGGCTGCCAGGGCCGGCTCCAGGCACCAGCTTCTCAAGCAGGTGCTTGGGGCGGCCGTTCTGGACAGGGGCGGCAGTTCCAGGTATTCGGCGGCAATTCGGCGGACGGTCCCTCACTCCGCCTGGGAGTGAAGGACCTCCCGCCGAATTGCCGCCGCAGATCGCGACTTTTTTGTTTTGTTTTGTTTTTGTTTTGGCTGCTTGGGGCGGCCAAAACCCTGGAGCCGGCCCTGGGGGCTGCCAAACATCCATTAGACAGAAACCTCTTTTAATCCTTACTGAGTGGGGTTGGATTCATACCAGCAACCAAAGAGGCAAAAGGCTCTGACGCTCATCATTAGCAAATGCCCTCAGGCATCCAGGTCCCCTAATCCGTACTAATGTTACACCTTCAAGTGTGAAGCCTGTTTTCTGGAAGATAAATTTATTAAATCAAGTTCTGACCTTTTCTGGAGTTTACACACGCAGGGTCTTATACAGTCTGTAGTCACAAGCAACATCTCCCGCATCCTGCTCTCAGTCTTCTTCAAACAAAAAATGTGTCCCACCCTTTCTTAAACGGATTGGGCCCATTAACCAAAATACATACAAAACAAATGAAACAAATATTAACAAAACCTCCAAATTCACCTCTAATGTTGTTTTGCAATATAAAATAATTGCAACAATTATTCCAGTGTTTTCACACTAACTTACATATATTCGTCTCTCCGATGGGTCATCGGCTGCATTTGAATCTATAACCTTCAGATACACAGCAGAGGCCGCTACTGCTATTGAGGCAGGCCAGTGCCAGGAAAGCTTAGTTCCACCTCTGTCAGAAACTTCTAATGTAATTCTGGGCAAATCACTTAAATCAAAATTCCAGGTGTTCCACTAATTGTGCGCTCCTCATTTTCTGATTACCGCCTGAGACAGGTGGGGCCTGACACACACAGGTGCTGAGCACTCACCTGCAATCAGAGTGAATAGGACCTGTGGATGCTCAGCCTTTCGACCAGTTTGACAGTGTAGTCTGGAGAATGAGCACAAGAGTGGGGAGTCAGGAAGGCCAGAGTTCTAATCCAAACTCTGCAACTGATTCATTGTGTGGCCTCAGGCAAATCACTTTTGTCTGTGTCTCAGTTTTCCCATCTGTAAAATGGGGATAACTCTCACACTGGGGACTTGTAAGCAATAATTAGTTTGATCTTTGAACATGAAATGCTATACAAATACTGAATACTGGGGGTTTCTCAAGTTTGGTTGTAATCACTGGGCCCCCCCAAAATTAGTGAAGACTATAAAGCTTTGGCCTGTCTCCTTCTGCATCAGGTCCCTCTCTGTAACATGTGGATTATAATTCTCTGCTATTTCACAGGAGTGTTACAAAGATAAATTCATAAGTATTTGTGAGGCAAACGCAACCTTAAGTCTGCCATTCACAACTTTCAAGTGCTCGATTTTGCAAACTGAACACAGGTGTATTTTGTATGTAGCATACATTTCTATATTTTAAAATATATATGCATACCCCTTACATATTAAAGAAAGAGAGGGACAGTGTGTCTATAAGAGAGAAATGCTGCTTTTGCTAGGATATGGAGTAATTGGGAATCATTTAAACTTAATGACTCCCAATTACTGCACATCTTTGTATTTGTTCAGTCAAGAGCTTTACATCTGTGACCATCCCATGGCAGACAGGATTTTTGTGTGTGTTTGCTTTCTTTAATAGGGATCCCAGGTATTTTGCTTTTCTGAATCTATTTTTCCACTGCTTTTTTATTATCTAGATATTATAGCAAATATGTTTACCACCATTACTACGACAATGTGATTTCCAAAAACAGTGTGCCACCTAGGTGCTTGTATATAAATTCATTTAGTACCTGGAACACTCCCTAATGGAGCCTAAGAATATAATCTCCTGTAAATCTTATTAAAAAAAAAAAACTCATTACAACTCATTGCTTTTTTTTTTTTGGTAAGTGAAATAAAAATACACTTCCATTCTTAGGAGTGTTCTAATGTCTACAGTTTGATTCTAAAATCTTCTTCCATCATTGTACCAAGAAACTACAGACTTGTTAATGTCACCTCTGGTCTCCATGTGACAGAGCTCTTTGTTGATTAGATAAATAGTCCTCAGATAGCTGATTAAAAAATGATGTAGCCGTTAGGTTGTGTGCCCAAGCCTTGTCAGCCATGTTGGATGTTAAAGTGTGCATGAATTACATCCCTGGAGTGTGCTGAACAGTGCTGATTAAATGAGGCACGCCACAGCCCTCAGCATCAATTATCAGAAATAATAGGATCTTTTCACCTACACCGGAGGAAGGGGGATGGGGATGTAGTTGGTGTGCCACTCATTTCTGAGAATATCTCATCATCCCCAGCACAAAATAAATAACCCTGTCCATTCATATAAAGAAGTTTTATTTTTTATGAAACACAAGGTAAAGCAAAAGAAAATGTAAGGCAACCTTTCCAGATAACACATACCAGCCTAACTTGTATATTTTAAATATCTATGCTAGACTTGTATAAATACCACATTTGCAGAAAGGCAGGCCTGCCTGAGAGAGGGGCATTTTAGGGTGACCCCATGCTCCAGGACAATCTGCATAAAGCTAACACACCACGGTGGGGATCGGATTCTGCTGTTTTGTTCTCCTCTTACATTTTTTAGTGTGCTCTGCATCCCATGATCTTTTATCAGTTGTCATTTCATTGAGAAGCTGCAGATTGGGGATCTCTTTTATGTTGGCCATCTGAACGTTCATTTGCTCAACAAGACTGTAAATGTTCTGTTCTTTCATAATAGGAGTAGAATTATTTCATAAGATGCAACCCAGAAGATTCTTACACTATGTGAACTCCCTACTTCAACTGCAAAGGGGCTTGACACAATGGTCTTTTCCTAGAGGATGCCATACAGGGAAGTAGTAAAGTTGAAACATCCATTAAAAGGTCTTTGAAAGGATTAAAAAACTAAGACCAAGCAAATACAACACAGGACACATATTCAGAAAGTAAAATAACCCTGCTGAACTGAGTTTCTGACTCTGAATAACATTATGCCTGTAAATTCTACTCAAAATTAATATAAAAATTAATCCTAATTAAAAAAATTTCAAAATAGTGCAAATATCTGACAACACACATGAAGAATTATTGTCACTTTTCTGCATTTCCCAGCAAATTCTCAGAATAGCTCATGTTGCAGTTCATACTAAACTAGATTTTCACAGTAAAATTGCTTTAAAAACTTGAAAGAGATTTGAAAGCTTCAAAAGATTTCCATTTAGCGGGTTAATGTGGATTCTTGCCACCAGACCAAGGCAAGAGCTAAAATAAAAACAAAAGCAAAGACAACTGGGTACTTCATTAAATCAGAAATCCAAGCTTGGAGGGTGCTGAACTATTTGGAAAATTTGGCCCCACTTTTAAATAATCTGGCCCTGAATGTTTTTGGAAGGATGGTGATTGAGAAGGGAAATTGGTAGGAATACTGAATTCTGGATTTGAAGATCACCTACACGCTACACTAAAATTTCACATCTGACAACAAAATGGAAATTGACCATCAGTGCTCCATTTTACAACCATGAAACAATTTAAGGGTAATAATTGTATTCATATTAATATTTTAATTAAATTTGGTTTGCAGCTTTTTCATCTTCATATATTTCAAAGAGAGAAAAGATGAAAATTGGGAGAAGAAAAGTTCATCTTGATCACTTAACACGAATTTAAAGTTTTATATTTACTCATTTACACAAAAGCTAATCTCAAACTAATATTAATGAAGAATGGGGTTTTATATTAACGATTCATTCTTCTTTCCATCTGAGTAAGGTTTTTTTCCCCACTGAAACTTCTGCAGAAGGTAAAGGATTGGCCTATTTATCCAGTGTATTAGCAACATACTATAAACATTCAAGATTCACAAAGACAGAAATAGATGTTAATTGGAAACATTTTTATTTTTTCTCAGCTTTTTCATTTCCTGCAGCTGAAAATTACAGTTCTTTTATACACACACACAAATCTTTTTCAGCCACCTAGAAAAATTGTCTTTTAATAAAAGCTTTAATTTGTGCTATCATATTTCAAAGGCAATGAACAGCTAAAGCAGCTAATCAAAGGTATAATTATTTAATGACTAGTACTCATGCTATCTAAGAGGGACATAATTGCTTGGCTGTGATCACTAGACCACCAGCTTCTATACTGGAAAACAAGTACTTTGCTTGTAGTATTTGATCGACCAATTTCGAAGGTTAGTTTCGACAACTGAGTTATCTGAATTATGAGATTAGATAATCAGTTGATAACTCCACCTCCATTTTTGTTGCACATATTTTAACTAGAGAGAATTGGTGGGGAAAAGAAAAACCTCTCTAACACCACCACACAAAAATATTTCCCTAGACACACCATACTGGGGGTCAACATCACCAAGTGTTTTTTAATGGTACATGGCAGCTTTCTATATATTCCGGCCCACCTTATTCCAGTAATTATAATGTAAACGAAGAAACTGCTAGTTAAAAGAGATTTTTGTCCTTAACTGCATTTTGATATTTACCATCAATATCCCATTTGTTCTGAGTTAGTGGAACAGCTATAGAAAAGTTTTAAAAGATCAGTCTATCAGTGACTTGTACAATTAGGCATGTTGCAGTATAACGCCTGATGGTACATTTGTCATTGTTAAACCTATCAACAATTTGCATTTATTTACATGATCTGTGCTTTCATGTGTTTAAGAACAAGATACTTAACTAAAGATATTCCATCATAGAAAAGCTTCTTGAACTTAATACCAAGCGCTAAATATATAATATACATTGTTACCATTATTGACTCACACACTTCCTTTTAGGGTACATTAAGAAGGTACCCCATGTAAATTCTGGTATTCCAAAGACTGCTGGGTTCCAAAACCATACCTAATCAACATTCTTGTACTTGTGCCAAGGTGAAGGTTCAATCATGTAATTAATATAGAATAAGCTTCACAAACACAGGATGCCACTATCAGATCTGGATACTGCACAGACAAGTCACCGCTTGAGCCAAATTGCTTTCTCATGTGCCACTGCTTTTTTCAAGTCTTATAATTTAAGGATAATATACTGTTACGCAAGTCAGGACTTCTGTTCACACTGCTAGAAAGGAGATTAAAGCCTTACATTTGTAACAACAAATCAAGTACAAACCTAGATCACAAATGAAATTGCTTTTGGTAGTCAATCCTCAACTGGCAATGCTGCCACTGCATACAGTAAAATGTGTTAGCATTACAAGCAAACAGATTTACTCCTAAAGAGGAGGGGAAAAATAAGAGATGGCAGCAAAGAAAGGGAGTGAGGGGAACCCCCCACCACCATCGGGGCATACTGCCCGAAATGGACTTAAAGGAGATGAATACTAGAAGAGCAAGTATGGAACATAGGTGAACATGTTCTTCTCAATAAGCTGATCTTATTTCCTCTGTTTAGACTCAGTATTGATTCACAGCAAAGAGAAAATGCTTACTTGCTTACCCTACAAAGACCCACTACTTTTATGGCATGATGGATTTATTCTTGGTTTGGACCATCAGTTTCATCTACAGATAGGGAGCCTGCAATCTTGCCCGTTATAGGCTGATAAACAAGCAGCATTTAAATCCAGTAACCAAAGATGCATTGTTCTGTACTTTTTCTTTGAACAAAACGCAGCCACATTTTGTTGATAGTGCAAGCAATTACTGTCAAGAAAACAGTTACAAAACAGCAGAAAGATGTTTCTGCTAAAAGGAATTTTATTCTCAAAGCAGGGATCCTGAAATTTCTGAACTTATTTTGCCACCACTTTATGAAATTTCTTTTCCAATGTATACTAGGTGTCAATGTGAAAAAAAAAACAGTAAATTAAAAAAAAATTACTATTCATTGGGCTACCATGATGCAAACAAAGCCATGAAATTTAGAGACAAGCCTCCAGGGCACCCATTCTCTAACATGGTATAAAAATAATGTGCTCTTCAAAGACTGCCAAATATTTATGTACAATGTGAGTTAGGAATGTGCTTTCTGAACTGAAGTTTTCCTTCAGATACTCTGCTCAAGTCCAACTCCTGTCATGGTTAAGGCTACACCAGCCAGTACCAGCCACTGCAAAAGTCACGGAGGACTTCCGTGATATAGACAGCCTTAGTCATGGTACCTACAAGAAATAAGGCAATGTTTAATGGTGTTGCTGAGGAGCCATTTAGGCAGGCATTTGAAGGGAAAGTAATACATGTAAAACAAAGTTTCTACTAGAAGGTTGTTAAATCTCACTTCAGCCCTGTTTTGACGTCGAAAGTGAAAATTAAGTGGTGGAAAAGAGAGCCATGTGTTAGCCATGTGAGGGGTTTGATGGTTCCTAGTATCCATATATGTTGCAAAATCTAGCATCATTTGTAATTTGTTCTCTAGAGGCGCAAGGCTGGAGTTTCTTTCGCGATGCAGGTGAGGACTGAGGTGCACTGGAAGAACTTTGTGGGAAAGCATGCACAACACTAGTTTGGACTATTCTTGATGGAAAAACATGCCCAAACTTTTGTCATGACATACTAACAGCTTCCATTGGATCTGTATTAACTTGAATTTTCTGAAGATCATTTTTCTCGTTTGTCAAGTGAGCATAAAAATACCTTCCCCCCACTTGAAAAGTGTTTTGAGATCTAAGGATGAGAAGCACTGTATACGAACTATTATGGAACCATAATTAATTTAACACCTTAGAACAAGCATTCTTCACATGAAAAACTCTAAATAGTAGAGATCTATTTTAGCAAGGCCTTTTCAACTTACAGACTTATTGGCATTTGTAACAACTACTTGTGTGTGTGTGAGACATACTATGTAGTCAATACCAAGTTTAAGGTAGGTGTGAATTGTTATGGATTGCTTATATGGCCATGTAAATAAGGAATTATCATAAAGGTAGAAGGTCTAATTACAGCATGTTATTGTGCATTTCTATAAATTATAAACTTCTGTTTCTACTATAAATGAAGTCAAGCTACCATCTATTCATGTAGTTAGGACAGAAGACAAACTTGGGAAATTAAAACACAGGAGTAAGGCTGAAGTTTATGTTAACCTACATGTAAAAGATAATAAATGTAAATCTATCTCTCTCAGGTAAATCATTGGTTTCATAGTGCATTTGTCCAGAAGTTCTTCCTCAAGGTGACCCGTAAAGAGGAGGGCACATTGGGGAGTGATCCTAGTACTTAGACACTAGACATGTAACTAGACATCCTAGACACTGGATTTATGATTTAATACAAGAATCTGTAACCCACTAACTTAAGTTGCCACCCCCCAAGTGACGTACATTACACCGATCTAAGCGCCACTGTGGACAGTGCTGTGTCAGCAGGAGAAGCTCTCCCATCGACAGAGTTACTGCTGCTGGAGGAGTTGGAGTAATTATGCTGACAGGAAAGCTCTCTCCCATCAGCATAGAGCATCTGTACTAGCAGCACTAGAACAGCGAGCTCCATCCACAGGTGTGGGAACTAGCAATGCAGGGGGATGCTGCAGCACCCCCACATTTTACACGGGGCTCTGCACCGGGTCCCACACCTGGGGCTCCGTGCCCTCGCTCAGCTGAGGCCCCAGCCTCTGCCCCCTTTCCCCTGTCTGCGTCCCCCCCTCCCAGAGCCATGGCCCTGCTCCTGGCCCCAGCTCTAGGGTGTGGCGGGTGTGTGCACAGGGGCAAGGGGGGGCGCAGCACCCCTACTATAAAAAGTTTTTGAGAGCCACTGGCTACATTGGAACAGTTATGCCACTGTAGCAAATCTAGTGTACACTAGCCTTAAGTACCTTTCTCAGATCTGAAGCATAGCTCTGTGTAGTTGTCCAATAGAAGGTATTATCTCAGCTGCCTTGTTTCTCTAATATCCTGGGACCAATATGACTACAACAACATTGCAAACTATAACATCCAATGGCTATCCAGGGACATAGTTCTTACTGGTAAGTGTCCAAAAAAACCCAGGAGCTCCACAGGGAGAAAGAACTGCTGTTTGGTTGCTCCTTTGTAACTGCTGGGATTGTTCCAATTTAAGGTTACAGACAGGGTAGGAAAATGTTCTTAAACAAATAAATTAATGGAGATATCCTATCTCCTAGAACTGGAAGGGACCTTGAAGGTCATCGAGTCCAGCCCCCTGCCTTCACTAGCAGGACCAAGTACTGATTTTGCCCCAGATCCCTAAGTGGCCCCCTCAAGGATTGAACTCACAACCCTGGGTTTAGCAGGTCAATGCTCAAACCACTGAGCTATCCCTCCCCCCATTAATAAACTAGATTTGACTTTCTGTTTTCTATTAATTATGCCTGTTATTTTAAATTTCACTCCTTCATGTGTGTATTATTTAGGGTTCATCTTGGATAGGACTCCTCAGCTTCACTTATGTCCTATTTTTGGTTCTCTGGACCTTTCTGATCACCTACCTAAAACAAACTATAATTAAGTCTGGTGAGGGCACACAATATTCAAGCACACTCTGAACTCTGAGTAATGTTTGAGATAAGCCAGCATGCTCAGGGTTAATTTTTCTCTCTACTCAGTAGTTTTTACATTAATGTAATACTAGCAGTGTTATAACTCCGCTTACACAGAAGATAACTGGAATGGCAGAAAAAAACTCTCCATGAACTACAGTGATTAGCCTTTTGAACAATTAAAGTTAAAAAAGGGAAAATTACGAGGCCAATTTTATATTCACATTTTTTTAACACATCTTGTCAAAACATTTGCGTGGAACAGACTATTTGTAACTGAATTCAAAGTAGCCGTTTGAGAAAGCACAACCACCATAAAATTAAGAGTCTCAAGTCTAGGGTTGATTGTCTTTAATCTGTCAAAAGGCATTAAGTAATTGACCAGCAAGTCCAATTGCGTTTCACCTGTATATTAAAACTTCCTTTTACATCAGATGCTAGTGTCAAACAGTTCCCTTACTAGCCAGAAATCTGAGTTAACTACTAAACAGCTAAATGACAATGGCTGTTACTAATCGCTTATTGAATAATGAAACTGACACAACTGATAAAAGGTTTCAATCCTGGAAAAAAATGATTTATAGTATTTCACTCTACCGGCACTGTTATTTGTATGACAAATGGTTGGACAGACACCAGTTAATCTCTGCACACCTCCAACTCTGATGTGGCAGCTTCTACTGGAGCATCCAAATAATCAAGAACAGCTAACAATACAGCTATGATGTTGTGAGGGGCTGAATGCTGGTATTTTATCAAGGCTGATCCCCAAATCAATTTACGCAATGGATTTTTTTTGGTTACGGGGGAGGGAGAGCGTGGAAAGAAAGAGGAGTCTCATAAAAACAATAAGCTGCAGCTTGCAGCTAGGTATCTAGGCCACACTCCTGTAACAGAGAAATGAAATCATCAATACAACTAAGGCATTAATGATTTCAGAAAGCTCAGTATAGTTTATAGATTTCCTTGATGGCAAAATCTGAACTGCAGCATCATACAGACCTGTCAAGGTTGTTTGTTATGTTGTAGTGTAATATTACATTTCCTGCTCTGTGCAGCGAATCCCATTTTCCCTCAGATGGAGGAGAGGGATGTGGCTTCTTTTGAGGATGTTACGATATGTGATTTTTTTTTGTTTGGAAAAATGAATGAAATATTATATTTATAAGCAGCACACCAATAGAAACTTTATCTGGATGGTACTATAGCCTCATTCTACTTCCTGCAGAAGTAGAATGTATTCTATCATTCTTTTCTTTCTTTTGAAGGAGGGGCAAACACCTCAGACAGTTACTATGCTTTTTCTCTCATTAGAAGCACACTTAAGAACATAAGAACTGATATGTTCGGTCAGACTACTGGTCCATTTAGCCCAGTAACCTGTCTTCCAACAGCGGCCAGTGCCAGATGCTTTAGAGGGAATGAACAGAACAGGGCAATCAGCAAGTGATCCATCCTGTTGTCCAGTCCCAGCTTCTGACAGTCATAGGTTTAGGGATCCCTGACATCTTGGCTAATAGCCATTGATGGATCTAACCCTCCATGAACTTGTCCAATTCTTTTTTGAACCCAGTTATGCTTTTGACCTTCACAACAATCCCAGCAATGAGTTCCACAGGTTGACTGTGCATTGTGTGAAGAAGTCCTTCCTTATGTTTGTTTTAAACCTGCTGCCTATTAATTAACCCTGATTCTTGTGTTATGTGAAGGGGTAAGCTGATGTTACTTACCTGTAATTGGAGCTTCTTCCAGATGTGTGGTCCCTATCTGTATTTTACTGTGGGTTACACATGTGCACTATGTGAATTGTAGAATACCAGGGTTGGAAGGGACCTCAAGAGGTCATCTAGTCCAACCCCCTGCTCAAAGCAGGACCAATCCCCAGAGCTGGAGAATTTGAAATCCATTGGTCCACATATGTGCCTTGGCTCACCATCTGCCTCCAACTTAGGGGATAAAGGGCGGGGCGGACCGCCTCTCCAGTTCCTTCTCTACCACGAATCATATAAGATACAAAGCAAAGAGGACGGCATCTCAAAGAACTTCTAGTTACAGGTAAGTAACCTCCTCTGTGAGTGATGGTCCCTATTGTATTCCACTGTGGGTGACTGACAAGAAGTACCTAAGTAGGAGAGTGTGAGGTTGTAGATGGTAGGGCTGAGCAGAGTACCACCATCCCAAAGGAGGCATCAGCAGAAGAGTCCCGCACCAGGGCATAATTTCTTCCAAATGTGTGAATGGAGCCCCACGCAGCCACTTCACAGATGTCCAGGAGGGCACCTCCTGAAGAGATGCCATAGTTGTTGCTCGTACTCTGGTGGAATCAGCTCTTATCCCATGGGGGTGGGGGCAAGTTCAAAAGCTGATAGTAGAATACAATGCAGCAAGAAAATAAAAGCATTTCATTTTTTTCAAACTGAGAATTGATGTGTCAAAGGTTTTTATATTCACAAAGTACAGCTTGGCTAATCCCTACAATACTAAACCTCATGCCTTATAAATTATTCAAAAATCTACAAAGACAGATACTAAGTTGATCTCTCATATCACAAACATTTCATGATGTTAGCTCATCATAAATAAAACTAAACAATTCACAAAATATGGCCCTGATTCAGCAAAGTACTTAAGCCTGTGTTGAACTACCATTGACCGAATAGAATTACTCTCATATTCAAAGTTAAGCACATCCTTAAGTGTTTATCTGGACTGGGGACTAAACGAACAAGTACAGTTTGTTATGCATTACTCTTCTTAGTATTTGCTCACCTAGGCCCTGATTCAGCAAACCACGTAAGCAGAGATTGATAGATTTAAGGCTAGAAGAAACTATTATGATCATCTAGTCTCACCTTCTGCATAACACAGGCCATAGATTAAGCAGCGGTCCTCAAACTGTGGGTCAGGACCCAAAGTGGGTACCACCTCATTTTAATGGGGTTGCCAGGGCTGGCATTAGACTTGCTGGGACCTGGGGTCAAAGCTGAAGCCCGAGCCCTACCGCCCAGGGCCAAAGCCCCACTACCCGGGGCCAAAGTCAAAGCCTCCAGCCTTGAGTGGCAGGGCTCAGGTTACAGGCCCCCCACCTGGGGCTGAAGTCCTTGGGCTTTGGCTTTGCCACCTCCCCCTACACACACATCTGGGGCGGGCTCAGGCTTCAGTCCCCCCTTGTGGTGTCATGTAGTAATTTTTGAAGTCAAAAGGGGGTCGTGGTGCAATGAAGTTTGAGAACCCCTGGATTAGAGAGCTGTCTACTATCAGAAATCTCTTCCCCATATACATACCTGCAAATCGTGATCAAGTAGTCTCTTAACCTTCGCTTGGACAAAACTAAATAGACTGAGCTTCTCTCATTATAAAGGCATGTTTTCCAGACCTCGAATCATTCTTGTACTGTAGCTTATTTCTGAACTCTTTCAAATTTGCCAATATCCTTTTTTTGTAATATTGACACCAGGACCAGACACAGTGTTCCAGCCATGGTCTCACTAATATCAAAGAGCTAATTCCACCTCCCTATTCCTACTTGATATTCCCTTTGCTTATGCATCCAAAAGATCACCTATACCCTCTTCGCTACACATCACACTGGGCATGTTCAATTGACCCCCAAGTCCTTTTCAGAGATGGGACCTTTAGATGGGACAGAATGCAAAATAGTCACAGGTGGATGAGAGAGAAGCGTGGAGAGAATCAACACCCATACCAATGGAAGACAGGGAAGAGAGAGCAGGGAGGAGAGCAATCCAGGTCACACTGTATAACTGACCTATCCCAGTATTTATTTACCTCTCCAGTTTTTGTCTACTTTACAAACAAGGATTTTTTACAGATCACTGACAACGAAATTGAATAGCAGTGGGCTGAGAACAGATCTCAAAAACATCCTCAGTGGATGACAGTTACCAGTTTACAATTACTTTTGTGATCTATGGGTTAAGCAGTTTTTAATCCATTTAATATGAGCTATGTTGATTTTGTATAGTGTTCGTTTTTTTATTTTTATCAGGATGACACATGGGCTAAGTCAAATGACTCAGAGAAGCCTAAGTATATTATGCCAATAATTATCTTTATCAACTAAATTTGTAATTTGATCAAAACACACTCTTGGTTTTATAAGACTTATTTTTCATAAAACTATATTAACTGGCATTTCATCATCTTTAATTATTTAATGATTGTCCAAAATCGGCCTTTCCATGATTTTGCCCAGGATCAATGTCAGGCTAACTGGCCTATAACTTCCTAAGGCGTTCTATTTACCCTTTTGAAATACTGGCACAGCATTAATCTTTATTCCAGTTTTCTGGAACTTTAAGAGGGTTCTCAGATTTGTTAAAAAGAGAATCAATATTCATGGCTCAGACAACTCCTCAGCCAATTCTTTTAATACTCTTGGATAGAAGTTATCTGGTTCCGTGTATTAAAAAATAATTCACTTCAATAGATGGTGTTTAACATCCTGCCTACTTACTTATGGAACAGAAAGTATTTCATGACCACTGTAAGATATTAATACATCATCCTGCTGCTTTCCAAATACAGAAAAGAAATATGAATAGAATACTTCTGCCTTTTCTGTATCATGATAATAATCTTACCACTGTTGTATACCATTAGACCTACACCACTGTTAGGATTCCATTTGTTAGTGGAATATTTCAATAATTCCTTCTTATTGTTGTTAACACAATTGGCCTTTTTTTTTTTTTTTTTTTTTTTACTGATACCTTCAGAATCCTCTCTCAATTGTCTACACTGCCTAACTGCTGATTTATACTCATTGCTGTCACCTTCCCGATTTTTCAAATTTTCATATATATATGTATTGCTTCTCACTTCCCCTCCTAACAATGGTGCTCTAACCAAAGAAGCCTGCTTTTGAGTGCGCAGAATTGTGGTTTATTTGAACATTTAATAAAGGATTCCTAAACAATTCCCAATTACCATTCACATTTTTACATTTAAAGCATTTCTTCCCACACAAGTTTGCTCATGATTGTTTTCATCTTTTTAAAACTCCAAGTGTGTGTGTGTGTATATATATATATATGTATATATATATAACTGAACGAGACTATATTTTGTTTGCACATAGCAAATGAAACTAGACAATCGTAACTTTAAGCATGTTTAAATGCTTAGCTAAAATAAGACCTTACTTAGTAATTCACAAAATTCATTCCTTTACAATGGATTGCTAGGAATCAGGGAGATTCCACTGCTATTTTGAGAGCGAAGTGTGGTGTTTTTTCATATTGAGTCAATAAAGATGTGGACAGTGGTACTAAACAACAGTAGTACATAAAACCCCAAAGACACTTAATAGTACAAGATCAATGTCAAATGATATTAAAATCAAATATCTATTAAAACGCACTTATGAGCTGGGAAATGTCTATTTTTTAATAAACGTGCATACCTCTGTGTGTTGATGGATGACAGATTACTTGCTAAGGGGTGAGATCAACAAGGGGTTGTTAGAGGAATCAAGCAGGAAAGGAAAAACAATGGAAAATATAAAGTACTATCACAAAGAATACTAAGGCTCCTTATTGGAACAAGGGGGCAGCTACTAAGTGGAGAATGTCTCTGTTTGGCTCTCTCTAGGTTGGCAAAAAGACGGTTACCTTTCATAACTGTTGTTCTTCGAGATGTGTTGCTCATGTCCATTCCATTGTAGGTGTGTGTGCTCGTCACATGCACTGGTGCAAGAAGTTTTTCCCTCGGTGGTATCCGTAGGGGACCAGCTCTGGCGCCCTCTGGAGTGGTGCATGTATGCGCTGGTATAAGGGGCGGGCTGCCGGCTCCCCTGTCCCTCAGTTCCTTCTTGCCGGAACTCCGACAGTGGGAAAGGAGGGTGGGTTATGGAATGGACATGAGCAACACATCTCGAAGTATACCGGTTATGAAAGGTAACCATCTTTTCTTCTTCGAGTGCTTGCTCATGTCCATTCCATTGTAGGTGACTCCCAAGCAGTACCATTGGAGGTGGGTAGGAGTTCATGGACATGTCGATTGCAACACAGCTCTGCCAAATCCAGCGTCATCTCTTGCTTGCTGGGTGATGGTGTAATGCGTTGTGAATGTGTGTACCAAAGACCATGTTGCACCACTGCAGGACATGCGACAGGAAGGCAGCCGAAGATGCCTGAGCCCTTGTAGAATGAGCCTTTACTGTTGGTGGAGGCACAGCCTGCGCCAACTCGTAACAAGTATGGATACAGGTGGCGATCCAATTCAAAACCCTCTGAGAGGACACCGGAAGGCCCTTCATCCTGTCAGCTATCGCGATAAAGAGCTGGGTCGATCTGCAGAAGGGCTTGGTGCGTTCCAGATAGACATCTAGAGCGTGCAGTCGCCTCTCTTCATTGGTTGTGTGAGGCTTTGGACAGAACACCGTATACAGGGGCTCCGAAGCGTGGGATTTAATTTCGGAGACACGTCTTGTCGAGGTAATAGCTACAAGGAATGCAACCTTCCACGACAAGTGGGAAAAGGAACAAGAAATCATAGGCTCAAAGGGTGGGCCTGTGAGCCTGGAGAGGACCAGGTTGAGGTCCCATCAGAGGACCGGTGGAAAGAGTCTTTCAAGGCCTTTCAGGAACGTAATCGTCACGTCATGAGAATACCGACCTACCCTGGACGCGAGGGTGGAAGGCTGATACAGCCCCCAGGTGAACCTTGATCGAAGAGAAGGCGAGCCCCTGGTGCTTTATGTGAAGCAGATAATCCAGAATGGACTGCAGAGATGATTGGGTCGGGGAGATACTCTGCTCTGCTGCTCAGCATGGGAGTCACTTGCACTTTGCCAGGTAAGTTGCTCTGGTGGAGGGCCTCCTGCTCTCCAAGAGAACCTGCTGTACCCGACTAGAGCAGGCTTATTCCTCTGGATTCAGCCATGCAGCATCCAAGCTGTCATGTGGAGCGAGGTGAGGATCGGGTGCAGCAGCCAACCGTGATCCTGCAAGAGCAGGTCCGGGTGGCTGGGAAGTGCTCACAGGACTGCTACGGCCAGGCCCATAAGCATACCAAACCAATGCTGGCAAGGCCATGCTGGGGCAATCATAATGACCCGTGCCATGTCCCTCTTGATCTTTAGGAGGACTTTGCTGATGAGCGGGATGGGTGGAAAGCATACATCAGGTCTCCTGACCAATGCGGGAGAAAGGCATCGCAGAACGAGCCTCTGCTGAGGCCTTGTAGGGAGCAGATCTGATGACACTTTCTGTTCTGCCTGGTGGTGAACAGCTCCACTCAGGGAGCTCCCCACTTCTGGAAGAGCATCCAGACAACGTCTGAGTGGAGGGATCACTAGTGGTCAGAGGAGAAAGACCTGCTGAGGCGATCTGCTAGAGTGTTGCGGATGCTGGGGAGGTGTGAGGCTTCTAGGTGGATTGCATGTCAGATGCAGAAGTCCCACAAGCGAAGGGCTTCCTGGCACAGAGCCGACGAATGAGTTCGCCCAACCTGTTTACACGGAACATGGAGGCCGTGCTGTCTGTCAACACCTGCACTACCCAACTGGATAGGTGGGGAAGGGACACCGCACAAGCTAGATGAATGCCTCTGAGTTCCTTGACGATTATGTGAAGTGTGAGCTCCTCTCTTGATCATAGCCCCTACGTTCGCAGTGTACCGAGATGCGCGCCTCATCAGAGGTCGGACACCTCCGATATTAGTGAGGCTGTGGGTCGTGGCTTCGCAAATGGCACACCTTCCAACACCAGCGCCGGGTTGGACCACCATTGCAGGGAAGTAAGTACCTGTGTGGGATCATGAGGCGCTTGTCCAGGTGATGCCTGGCCGGAGAGTAGACCGACACCAGCCACATCTGGAGGGGGCATAGAGTGAGTCTCACATGCCGAACCATGCACATGCATGCAGCCATGTGCCCCAATAATTTGAGGCACAACTGGGCAGTGGTGAGTGGGTGGACCATGACTTTGGCAATCAGATCTGACATTGCCCTGAACCTGGCCTCTGGCAGAAAGGCTCTGGCAGAGTCGAGGACCACTCCAATAAACTCTATTCTTTGAATCGGAACCAATGTTGATTTTTGCTTGCTTATCAGTAGGCCCAGAGCTTGACAAGTGGCTTGCAATGTCTTGATGCTGCATTGGACCTGGACGTTGGAGCGGCCCTTGATGAGCCAGTCATTGAGGTATGGAAAAATCTGGATACCCCGACATCTGAGGTAGGCCGCCACCACCGACATGCACTTCGTAAACACTTTTGGTGCTGTTGCTAGGCCAAAGGGGAGCACTGCGAGTTGGTAGTGGGTGGTCCCAACAAAGAAAAGTAGGAACCTGCTGTGTCTGTGAAAGACTGATATGTGAAAGTAAATGTCTTTCAGGTCAAGGGCAGCGTACCAGTCTCCCGCATCCAGGGAAGGAATGATGGAGGCCAGGCAGACCATGCGGAACTTCAACTTCTTGAGATACTTGTTGAGGCTCCGCAAGTCGAGGATGGGACATAGCCCGCTCTTGGCCTTTGGGATAAAATCCTTGCCCCCTCAAGTGCAGAGGGACTTCCTCCACAGCTCTCACTCACAGAAGGCCTTGCACCTCCTGCGTGAGCAGATACTCATGAGAAGGGTCCAGGATGAGGGACAGGGAGGGAGGGTAAAAAACTGGAGGGTGTACCCCATCGCTACTGTGCTGAGGACCCACTGGTCCAATGTTATAGAAACCCAGGCAGGGAGGAAGGGGGACAGATGGTTGGAAAAAAGCAGGGGTGCTGGATCCAGGACAGGCTGGAAGGTCGTCCTCGAGCGCACCCTCAAAATGCCTGCTTATTACCCCGTTGGTTGCGGGTAGAGCTTGAGGGAGTTGAGGGTGCTGGATGTTGGTCTTGGCAGCGCTTGCAACTCCTATCCCTTCTGAGGAAGGGCTCTATTTGGGATTGGCCCCTGAACCTCTGGGAGAGCTGCAGTTTGAACCGCTTTCTCGCGGGAGCCGTCATGTAAAGGCCCAGTGAGCGCAAGGTAGCCCTAGAGTCTTTTAGGTCATGCAACTTGCTGTCTATTCCGTGAACAGTGTCAGGCCGTCAAAAGGGAGGCCCTGGATGGACTGCTGAACCTCCACCGACAGGCCCGATGACTGCAGCGAGGACGCATACCTCATGGAAATGGCTGAAGCCATGGTCCGGGCCGCAGAGTCAACCACATCTGAGGCCGCTTGGAGGGCTGCCCTGCCCACAGCTCTGCCCTCATCCAGAATAGCCAGGAACTCATTCCTGGACTCCTCTGGCAGCGAGTCCGCAAACTTGGCCATGGACGGCCAAATGTTAAAGTCGTAGCAGCCAAGTAGGACCTGGTGGTTGGCCATTCTTAACTGGAGGCTGGCTGTCGAATTATTGGCTGCTGATATCACCAGTGAGCTAGGAGTGGGGTGTGTATATAGGTATTCAAATCCCTTAGCAGGGACATAGTACTTTCTCTCTGTTCGCTTGGGGATGGGGGGCAGGGAGGAGGGAGTTTGCCACAAGGCTTTGATCAGCTTTACCACTCCCTTGTGGACAGGCAATACCAGCCTGGAGGGGGCTGCTGCACTTAAAACATCAAACAGGGAGTTGGAGGGTTCTGCCAGCTCCTCGGCCTCTAACCTCAAGTTTGAAGCCACCCTCTTAAGAAGCTCCTGGTGGGCTTTATCATCATCCTGGGGGACCACGTGGAAAGGTCCTGCTATCGCCTCATCAGGCAAAGAGGATGAGGAGGTGGGTAAAGGCAAGTCTGCCACCTCCGTGGCTCTGCCAGGGGAGCCCCAGCTAGGGCTACCTGACCCTGGGGACCTTAGTCTGACTCTGCTTCCGAGTCTGGGGGCAGACAGGAGACTGTCACCGACCGTTTCTCAGACGCACCTGAGACTGATTGGTGCCCCTGCAATGGTTGGGGAAACCCCCAGGGGTTACATAGCTGCCAGGGAGTCGGCCATTGACCTTGGGGCCTTGCGGACATTGGTGGTCCTGATGGGAATGTCGATGCCCCTGGTGGGTGGCCCTGGCCTGCTGGTAGATCTTCCTCCTCACTCTCTGAGCCTAAGGAGGGAGAGACTTGTCTGGGGGACCACTCCAGGACAGTGCTGCTGCCACCTATCTACCCAGATACTGTCGGGCCTCTCCGTAGGTCTCCACCCTCCAGGAAGACGTCTCCCGGTGTTGCGTATACCAGCGATCGACACCTCATGCTTTGAGAGTGGTGCCACTCCGTGGATCAGGAGCGAGAGGACTGACATCCCGGCTCAGGGAATCGACACCTTGCATGCAGGGATCTGTACCAGCGAACCGGAGACTGGAGACAGGACTCTGGGGACCAGTGTCTTCTGTGAGCTTGGAGATCAACCCCGCCACTCCAGGGACTAGTGCTGGGACTCCACGGACTGGAAAAGCGCCTGCACAGGTCTGCGCCAGACCACTGGTGAGTAATCCCGGGATCCCAGGGAACGATACCGGAAACTCTGACAGGTAAGATAGTGGCGCTACTCCGGTGAGCGCTAGCGGGGCACTATCTGTGTCAGGGAGCTGTGTTGCACCGATGGGGACCTGGAAAGGTTCCAGAGCAGATTTTCCCCTCAAACGGGACACCTTGCTGGCCGGCGTGGGCATCACCAGAAGGGACAATATGTCCTTAGCGGCCTGAAAGGCCTCCGGCGTAGACAGCACTGCCAGGTGCTGAATGCCTCTGCTGCTTCCCGGCATGGCAGACGGGTCACGAGGGGGGCTCAACAGCCTGGCTACTGTCCGGAGGGGAAGGGCTGCCCCACACGGGTCTTTGTTCTCCTCCAGCTCTCTCCTTCCCGTTACAGGACATAGGAGAATGCCCTCCACCCAGCCTTTGTCTGCTTTTTAGCTGGTCCTGGGAAGGGGGATCGGCGCCGGTGAGAGGCTGGTGCTGGCGGCATGCTCCACACTGAAGCTGTGGTGCTTGGAGCGGAGTACGATCTGGCTGGCTCCGAGGCTGGTGCAAGGGCCGACTCCATAAGGGGGGCTTGAGGACGAATGTCCTGCTCCTTTTTGGTTCAGGACTTGAAACTCTTACAAATGCGATACTTGTTGCTCATGTGGGTCTCCCCCAAACACTTAAGACATTTTTGATGGGGATATTGAACGGCATAGGTTTTTTGCAGCGGTTGCAAGGCTTAAAGCCCTGTCCCTAGGCTAAATGCCACAGGGGACTAACTATGTCTAACTTCTACACTAAGGGAACTAATACACTACTCAAACTTTCTAAGAACTATATACAAGAGAATTCACAACTAGGCATAGTTAAGAAGGAAAGCTTGCCGAGGCAAGGAGACATTCCAGCACCGTCACTGGCGGTAAGAAGGAACTGAGGGAGTGGGGAGCCAGCGCTGCCCCTTATACCGGGGCATATGTGCGCCACTCCAGAGCCCCTACAGATACCACTGAGGGAAAAAACTTCCAGTACTGGTGCATGTGGCGAGCACACACACCTACAATGGAATGGACATGAGCAAGCACTCGAAGAAGTGTACTCAAAGATCAAAGGGGATATTAAAACCTTAAGCCTGCAGAAAGCCAGGGGGAGAAAGCCTCACCCCGCTGACAAACCTAACACGCAGACTCAGAGAGAGAGCAAGAGAGAGAGCGCATACTGCAAACTGCACAGTCGACTTCTACAAGGAAGGGATGGAATAAGCTGGACCTACCTGAGCTGGAGATAGAGAGATTAAGTTTAGGTAAGGAAACATGCACACAGGACTTTGTTTTAAACCATTTCCCCAAAAGCATAGTTCCTTTTAGCAACTAAATACTACTTAGTTTTCAAGATGTTCCTGTGCTACTGCAACCTTATTTTGTCACAGATACGGGAGGGAAATTAACAGCAGAGCCAAACACCCATTAGGACTGGCGGGGGTAACACAGCTGGCAAAGACAGACTGGATCTCTTGGCCTCAGCCTAAGGGTATGTCTACATTGAACACTCCTTATGGTAGCTTGTATAGTACATACACTGCACACCCTCCTAGCACGGGAATACATGGCAGTGTAGCCGGTGAGCCTCTGCTTAGATGAGTCAAGACGCTTGAATCTTAAAAGTATGTACCCTACATAGCTCTCTTGGGCACACGCCCAAGCAGTGCCTCCCCCATTTACACTGCTATTTTTAGCAGTACAGGGTCCCGTTGCCTCCCTGCTGCAGGAGCCTTTCCACATCGCAGGGAAAGAATCTGGCAAAGGAGACACTGTGCAAAGGCTCTGGCAGCTCCCTGCTCCTGGAGACTTTCCTCGCTGCAGGGAATGACTCTGCCAAGAGAGAGGCAGCAGGGAAAGACTCTGGCAGCTCCCTGAGGGAAGTTTTCCTGCCAAAGTGAAAGACTCCAGCAGTGGGGAAAGGCTCTGGCAGGGAGAGGGCAGCAGAGAATGGCTCCAGCAGCTCCCCACTGCGGGAGCCATTCCCTGTTGTCCCCAATCTGTCAAAGCCTTTCATTGCCACGTGTAGCTACAAACCGCACTGAGGAAACAGCCTGCATTTCACTATGGTGTGTAGTTACCCATATCCTACATGCCACTGCCAGTGGTGTGCAGTGTGGACATACTAAGGGGACGGACTGTGTGGTTCCACCTAGAGAGGGGGAAGGTAGCGAAATCTATTCCCAAAGGGGTCAGAGGCATGGCTTCTCCAGTAACCATGGCAAACACAGTGCACTGCCTTCTTATTTCAGTCAAGTCCATTCCTAGGATGTCATAAGGAGGAGGGAGAAAACTTGTTCACCTTAGTCTCTAAGGATAGAACAAGAAGCAATGGGCTTAAACTGCAGCAAGGGAGGTTTAGGTTGGACATTAGGAAAAAGTTCCTGTCAGGGTGGTTAAACACTGGAATAAATTGCCTAAGGAGGTTGTGGAATCTCCATCTCTGGAGATATTTAAGAGTAGGTTAGATAAATGTCTATCAGGGATGGTCTAGACAGTATTTGGTCCTGCCATGAGGGCAGGGGACTGGATTCGATGACCTCTCAAGGTCCCTTCCAGTCCTAGAATCTATGAATCTATCACCTTGATGGAAAAGTGAATGATTCCCTTACCTATATTGCCCCCAGGGCACACACCTCTGCTTGCATAGCATTTGACAGTACTTTTTATTACAAATGGGCAAATCTGGAAACTTTCCAGCCCCTAAAACCTTTAGCAATATAATCAGAATGGAACCTGGATCCCAACCATGTTGAGATCAGTTTTACAAATCAAAATCTGAGGCTTAAAAAATTACTGTGGTTTGCCCACCATAGGAATGGGACAAAACTATTACCGTTACCTCTTGGGGGAATTCTGTGCCACTGCTTAGAATTGATGTCCCTCACAGATTTCCCCGCACTCTGCAGAAAATAGATTCTGCCAGGGAGGTGTTCCAACCACACCTTTTGCCCACCAGGGGCTGCTGTGGTGCCCGAAGAGTGGGCAGCTGACTCAGGGCCGGAGTAGTGAGCTGCGGAGAGGGAGGGGGCAGTGACTGCCTTCCTTACAGCGCCTTTCCCGTGGGGCCGGGTGAGGAGGCATGGGATATGGGGGGTGGGGGGAGGGCGGACCGACAGAGTGGCTGCTGGGGGATCACATAGACTGTGAATCAGACTAGTGGGGGAACAGACTGGAGTGGGGGCACAGGAGCTAGTGGGGTGACATCACTGAGTGAGGGGCTGAATGGATGTGGGGTGCAGGACCACATGGGGCTGGGGGGAGTGAGGGGTGTAGGAACACATGGGACGGGGGCAGATGTGCCTGACTGAATGGAGTAGGCTAGGGGTTATCTGGGGTCTGCATGAGGGAGGCTCCCCAATGCCCTAACAAGTGCTTACCCCCCCAAAAACCTGTTCCATACTTCTCCCATCCACACCCAACAACCCTCCAGGGTCACTCCCAGGCTCTTTCCCAGCAATTACTTCCCTCTCCCTCACTCCTCCATTACCCGACTCCCCCAAGCCTTTGCATTGCTTCTGAGGGGTGTTGGAAATACCTTTCTGTATGGTAGTTTAAATGAATTATTACTCAAAGTTCTGTATTAATATGCCTAGTAAAGAATCTATTTGTCAAAAACATTTCCTGAATCTTTTTTGTTGTATGTATTGTTAGAGACATACTTGCTGACAAGTATTTTAAAATAAGTTACCAAAATAATTGAAACTGGTGTGATTATATTGTGTTATTTTAACAAATAAAATATGCAGAATTTTGCAGAATTTTAAACTATTGTGTGCAGAATTTTTGATGTTTTGGGCACAGAATTCCCCGAGGAGTAAATTATTTGTAAAGCAACAGATGAAAAGTACTATATAAAAGCTAGATCTCATAATTCTTAAAAGTTTAACCGACTAGCTGTCCTTTGGATTGCAAATGCATGCACATGGGATTATCTCTCCAACCTACCCCATTCTTATGAGTAAAGGAGGGTATTTGACAAATACAGGAATCCTGTTGTCTAAGTACACTGTAGAGTAAGGTTTTTTTTGTGTTTAATATCTTCCTAAAAATAGTGTTGACAGGCAGTGACAAGGTACAGAACAATTTTCACATGCATATTCTTGAAGAAACCAATATACTGAATTTGCGAGTTGCCCAGCAGATGACTTTGGATTTTATCCAGACGGCAGCTTTAATTTTGGAAGCTGTCAGATTTTTTTCAGGCTCTGGGGAGTGATTTAAGTTAACCTTTTTCTCTTTTTTTCCAAAGGCACTGTAGGTTAAACTTTGGACCTAACAACCTTGACAGTATTCCTTTAAATTTTTGAGATGAGCCACTGAGTAGTATTATGACAAATTATGGGACCTGATGATATGTAACAAGAACATCTTCCGAAGTCAAAGCCTACAGAGGAAATAAAAAAGCTTAAAAGAAATATTTCTGGCAAAAAGAAACTTTTTCCTCTTCATTAGGATAAAGAATTGTAGACATGAAATACCCTGTTTCATGGGTAATTAAGGTATCTTTGTGCAGTGATTGCATTCACTTAAAGATAGTTGACCACTAGAAAAACTGATATATGAACAATTCATATGCACTCTGTCCTGTTCTTAAAGATCTATGGACAACTCATGAAAACCTTTGAAAATCATCCTAGTTAGAAACAAAACTGTCTTTACATCATATTTTCTATATTTTTAATCTTTCATTCTTTATTCCAGAAATAGTTAATGTGAAAGCAAGATTTTGTTTGAGTTCAGCCACTTCTTGCTGCCCTTTGCTCACAGAAAGCAATAATTCTCCATTTGTGATATCACCACTGGTTGCTGAGGAAAGTACTATGATGTCACAAACAGAGGCTAATGTTTGCAGGTTGAGAGCCAGCAAAAGCGGCAGCCAAAATCCTAGGGGTATATTGTTTTCATTCAGTAAATGTAGAATTAAAGACCTGAAAATATATTGGAATATAAGCAGAGTTCATTCTAAACAGAATATTTTTAAGTATTTCCTAATGGTCTTCAGCTGTTTGCTGAGGAATACACTCAAAAATAATAGCAAAATAAAGCTGAATCAAAGAAAAAGCATATCAGTTGTATTGCTACTACACAAAAAGTGGATCGTTTATGCCTCTAAAGCTGGTGAATAATTAATACTATGGATAAGGACAGGCTCAATTTTCTCCTCTTATTTATTTTTCTCATGTCATTGTTAATAAAACCTGTACATAGACTTTGATGAGAGTTTTGTACAAATGTCTCTAAGTGTATGATAAGCCGAAACCAGTACCCTGAATATAACCCCCCCTGAATTTTGAGCACGTTCCAGTTTGGAGAAGCAGATCCGGAACTGGACTTCTCCCAGGAGTCTGGAACCAGCTCCGTAGCTCAGAATCAAACGTTTGGAAGGAAGGGGAAATTAGTTATTCTCTTTAGGTGGCTAGTTATAATTCAGACTACATCCTTTTCCTGGTAATTAGTCTAACAGTGTCAGTAAGTGTCCTATAGAATTACCTGCTGATTGAATTAGCAAATATTTTTACCACCTACAGGTGACTGTTAGAATACTACTCTATTACTCATGTGTTTTAACACATGTACAGATAGATCAGAGGATCAGTCTTCTTACTTTAGTCAAGAAAGAGCTCTCTCAGACCTTCTAGAATACCCTAACTGTAGCTGAAGTCCTATAAAAAGAACAGGAGTACTTGTGGCACCTTAGAGACTAAAAAATTTATTTGAGCATAAGCTTTCGTGGGCTATAGTCCTATAGGCACTAAATATCCTGCATTCTGCATTGTTGTTTTTGGTATTAGGAAACTTAAATGATCTGCCCATGAGCACTAATAATCTAGTTACTAATATGGATTTTGGCTTGGTGAGCTGAAGTAGACTAATGAACAGGAATCCACATGATATGTGTTTACTATTTTGGAAATTTATCATGGAAGGGAGGGAAAAATCAAGTAAAGACAATTATCCACCTCACAAAATATCTGCTGAACCCTCCTCTAGTAATTATTTTGGAGCATCATACCACGTGTACATAATTTTTAGAGCATGGTTTGTTATAATACAATTAGACTACACTTATGCACCCTCCCCTAGGGAGCGGAACAATTCAGTTGTCTAGCAAATATGGTTTTTCAAACATAACTGTGTTGGGAACCTTCAGGATACTTTGAAATATTTTTTGTTTATCTACACCAGGTGAGTTCTTAGTGCAGATTTCACTGTCTGAACGATTTTATTTTTTTACTGCAACTTATAAGATCATAGTTAGCTAGTATGCATATAAAAATCAGTTTTCCCACCCAATCCTGAGCACTAGAAAGTCAGTGACATAGTCTCCATTGATTTTCATCTACTTATATTAAAATTCAAATCAAGGGAAAATCAGAAGTGAGAAAACGCATGTGGAAAAACACGTTTCACACAATTTGCAACTGCATCTACAGGTTTCATGCAATAAAATGACAGTGTAATTGGTAGGGTGGACTAGGTCCAGAGGCCCCCTGCTGGAGGCCTCATGGCCCTGCATCACCCTGCCTCAGAATAGAGGAGTGAGAAGTCCTCCAGACAGCCTAGAGTAGTTGCAGAGGAGCAGCCAATCAGAGGGGCTGCTGGAGCGACCAATAAAGGGCCAGATAAAAGGTAAGCAGCAGAGCAGAGCCTTTATTTGCTGTGTTGAGCTCGCTGAGGATGGAGTAAATTCCTGGCTGGCTAGATGAACAGCAGGACTGCGGACAGCTCACTGCAGAGAGCTCACCAGACAGAACCAAGTCCAGGGAAGGCGGGCAAAGACCATGTGTCTGTCTGGATAGAAGAGTAGCAGGCCCATCGAAAGGTCAGTGTGGGCAGGCTGAGCCCAGGGGACTAAGCACAAAACCTGGCCAGACCAGACGAGGGTACCGAGAAGTGCTCTGCTGGTCTGGTTTCAGACTGAGCCCAGGGAGGGCTGCTGAAAAGGACACCAGCTGACGGTAACGAGATGGGCCCCAGCTGGGTATTTGAAGAAGGTAGTGCCTCTGGGAAGAAGCCAACGAGCTACAAACCCATACCAGAGCCACGATAAGAACTTGGGACTGCATACCCCGGGGGGGGGGGGAGGGGGGACACACAGCGTATGCAGCTCAGCCGGGGGTCTGAGTTGTTGAAAACCTGCCGAGAGAACCATCAGCTGGGAGGGCGCTCGCCAGAGGCGGGTGCCACCCCATTGAAAGAACAAAAAACCAAAAGCAGGCTCACACCCAACTAAGCAAACCGGGCTGCCCATGAGAGGTAGGTGCCGTCCCGTTGGAAAGACTGTGTTGGCAGGCATATCGCTCAGAGAAAGGGGGTGCTCACAAGAGGTGGGTGCTGACAGATTCTAATAAGATAACTTTGTTCAATTCTGTCTTAGTGTAATTTGCAGAAATAATACTTTTATCTGTCCTAAAACAATTCTGAATAAATTCTCATTCTAATATTTTAAGCATGTGTTAAATTTTAACCATTCCCAATAAAGATTCTTGTTTATTAATCTCAGCCATTACCCTCACTATATTATGTACAAAATCTCACTCAGTGCACCCCCATATTCAATTAATAATATAGAGAACAGAGTAATTTTACTACTGTTTTCAGTAGAATCATAATGTAAATAGAGAGTCAGTAATGATATCTCTACAATATGTATATGCACACAGGGAAATGGGAGGGAGAGAGAGAGAGACTCTGCATGCTAGTGTGTGGTAGTTAAGAGACTTTGGGCCTAACTTCCTGCAACCATATTTGGTACAAGGATTCTGAAAAGACGTTGACAATAGATGATACTGAAAACAGATATCATTTATGGAGAAGCTGGGCCAGAAAGGCAAGTTTTACAGGTTCACTGAAGTAGCTGGGTTCTTGCCCATTTAGGCATAAGTACAATAGATAATAATCAGCACCTTGAATCTCATCTGGTAGCTTACTGTCAACTTCTGCAAAGTGCAGATACATAGATACCCAGGCCAGAAGGGACAACTGTGATCATCTAGTGAGACTTCCTGTATAACAGAGGCCACAGAAAATAATTCCTAGAGCAGACCTTTTAGAAGAACACCCAATCTTGATGGAAAAATTGTCAGTGATGGAGAATCCACCACAGCCCCAGGTAAAATGTTCCAACAGTTAACACTCTTACTGCCAAAAAGTTATGAGGCAACAATACCAACACCACCTTCTCCTAAAAGGAAAAAGCTCTTACGTGATCTGGCCAGCCAGCCATATTCAGATGGCAGGCCGGCACATTCTGCAACTAGGTGCACAGTAGCCATTGTAGTTAGTCATATCAAGTAAATTGTGTTGCGGTATTTATTTTGGATAGCACAAGCGTGTGGATGAACCAAGTGAGATTTTCATCAAAAAGAAAATATTTTTGGCAGGCCAGAATTTTAAGTGTTTCGGGGCACTGATATCATGTGGCAGTCTAGGACAATATGTCAAGAATACAGGTAAATGGGAAGAAGATGGAAACTTGCTCTGAACTGGTGGAACAGTAACATAGTATGCAATTCCTCAACATGTTGCTGCTTCCCCATCAGCATTATTCTGATTCTGGTCCAAACAGAAGTTCATCCAAGCCCCTACTCTGACCAGTAACTGAGAGAGTAGGGAAACAGCTTCTTAGGGCAGAGAAAAGGAGACAGAGCCGAATGTCTCAAAGGTACTATAGATGATATGATAGTCCATACATCACATCACTAGAGCCCACAGACAGTACCACTTATGAATCTGATTTGTCATCATTTGTGTGGTATAAATATCCTAATTTCATACCTGGAAATTTGGTTTCCTTGACAAACTAAAATCAATGGGCTACAGATCAGGTTGCAATAAGAAAATAAATGTGTACATCTTTCCCTCAACAAGAGAGCTACTGTGTGATTAATTCAAATGTGTTAAAAACACCCACCCCTCCCACAGAAAGACATACCTATCCAAGTTCCTCAGACTTTTGGATAAGAACTCCGTTTCCTTCACTGAATACACCTTTCTGTCCACTCTGCTGCAATCTGACAGTTCACTCCCGTTAAGCACGTCCCACCATAAATCTGAATTGGTTTTTGAGAAACAAGTTATTTATAACTGACCAGTCACAGCCTACTCATTGCCAGCCATCCAACCAAAAAGTAATTATGTGTGTGACAATGACAATATTAAAACTCTACGTAATAGGATAGCTTCCAACCAATTTCAATGCAGGTTAAGTAAACCGTGAACTGAACTTTATATATAAATTTATACTTTTTTTTTTAAATGATTGTTAAAAGTTGGTTGGAAAATGGTCTTCTACATAGTTATCTTTATGATGTCACAAATAACACCACTTTCAGAAATCAAGGTACCACCAACGGTAGCCTGAGATTGCTAATTTATTTCTAAAATAAAATACTTTGATTTGTTTCTCAAAACAATAAAATATTAGACGAGCACTTACATTACGCGTGTCATTCACTGTGCACAAACATAGGAGGAGGAGAACTCAGTGCATTCAGTAAAGGGAATTGGGGAGTTGTTTTAGGGGCAGAGCTGCAAATTCTAAGTAAAATGAAGCATAACTGAATCACAAACTTGAGCCAAATGATTTCTAGTTCCCTGTGAACCGTGGTAATTCCACCCCGACACTGCAAAGAAGTGGACTGAAAGGATTCGGGGAGGTGAGGTGAGAAGGGAAGCACACATCATTTTGAGAATGGTAATGAGGAAGATGAATGTGTGGCTGGTGCCTCTGCCCAAAATGTTTTATACTGCCTGGCTTCTTCTGATGTTACGAAGACAGCCTTTTCTGGAATTGACACTGGAAGTCAGAGGATGTTGGGTAAGATCTACAATGTCATAAGGAAGAGGACATGGATGCCTTTCACTTCTACGCTGGCACAGAAATATCTTAGTGCCTTTCATTTTTGGCCCTGCACATCTTGTCCATCTTGAGGCCTAACACACCCTCCTGGCCAAATGGGAGGTCTTCCATATGGGCCTGAACCTCACAGAAACCTCTGAGACCACCATATGAGCCAGAGTATCTGAAACATCATAAGACAGAAAGAAGAAAATAAACAATATCTGCTCCACTGTTGCATTTTTCTTTAAGAACATAAGAACGGCCATACTGGGTCAGACCAAAGGTCCATCTAGCCAAGTATCCTGTCTTCCAACAGTGGGCAATGCCAGGTGCCCCAGAGGGAAAGAACAAAACAGGTAATTATCAAGTGATCCATCCCCTGTCACCCATTCCCAGCTTCTGACAAACAGAGGCTAGGGACACCATCCCTGCCCATCCTGGCTAATAGCCATTGATGGACCAGGGTGGTTAAGCACTGGAATAAATTGTCTAAGGAGGTTGTGGAATCTTCATCATTGGAGATTTTTAAGAGCAGGTTAGACAAACACCTGTCAGGAATGGTCTAAATAATACTTAGACCTGCCATGAGTGCAGGGGACAGGACTATACGACTCTCAAAGTCCCTTCCAGTCCTGATTCTATCCTCCATGAACTTATCTAGTTCTTGTTTGAATCCTGTTATAGTCTTGGCCTTCAGAACATCCTCTGGCAAGGAGTTCCACAGGTTGACTGTGCATTGTGTGAAAAAATACTTCCTTTTGTTTGAAATCTGCTGCCTATTACTTTCATTTGGTGACCCCTAGTTCTTATGTTATGAAAAGGAGTAAATAACACTTCCTTATTTACTTTCTCCACACCAGTCATGATTTTATAGACCTCTATCATATTCCCTCTTAATCATCTCTTTTCCAAGATGAAAAATCCCAGTTTTATTAATCTCTCCTCATATGGCAGCCATTCCATACCCCTGATAATTTTTGTTGCCCTTTTCTGAACTTTGTCCAATTCCAATGCATCTTTTTTAAGATGGGGTGACCACATCTGCACGCAGTATTCAAGACATGGGAATACCATGGATTTACATAGAGGCAATATGATATTTTCTGTGTTATTATCTATCCTTTTCTTAATGATTCCCAACATCCTGTTTGCTTTTTTGACTGCCACTGCACATTGAGTGGATGTTTCAGAGAACTATACACAATCACTCTACGATCTCTTTTCTTGAGTGGTAACAGCTAATCTAGATCCCATCATTTTATATGTATAGTGGGATTATGTTTTCCAATGTGCATCACTTTGCATTTATCAACATTGAATTTCATCTGCCATTTTGTTGCCCAGTCACCCAGTTTTTGAGATCCTTTTGTAGCTCTTGGCAGTCTGCTTGGGACTTAACTATCTTGAGTAGTTTTGTATCATCGGCTAATTTTGCCACCTCACTGTTTACCCCTTTTTCCAGATCATTTATGAAAAAGTTGAATAGGACTGGGCCTAGTACAGACCCCTGGGGGATACCACTATTTACCTCTCTCCATTCTGAAAACTGACCATTTATTCCTACCCTTTGTTGCCTATCTTTTAACTAGTTACCAGTGCATGAGAGGACCTTCCCTCTTATCCCATCACAGCTTACTTTGCTTAAGAGCCTTTGGTGAGGGACCTTGTCAAAGGCTTTCTAAAAATCTAACTACACTATATCCTCTGGATCCCCCTTGTCCACATGCTTGTTGACCCCCTCAAAGAATTCTAGTAGATTGGTGAGGCATGATTTCCCTTTACAAAAACCAAGTTGACTCTTCCCCAACAAATTATTTTAATCTAAGTGTCTGAGAGTTTTGTTCTTTACTATCATTTCAACCAGTTTGCCTGGTGCTGAACTCAGACTTACCAGCCTGTAATTGCCAGGATCACCTCTGGAGCCCTTTTTAAAAATTGGCATCACATTAGCTATCCTCCAGTCATTTGGTACAGAAGCTGATTTAAATGATAAGGTTACATACTGCAGTTAGTAGTTCTGCAATTTCACATTTGAGTTCCTTCAGAAGTCCATCTGGTCCCAGTGACTTATTACCGTTTAGAAATATTTCTTTAGCTGATTAAAGGAAGCACCTCTTCCCAAATATATTAAACTCATGCTAAGTTGACAGTTCAGTAACTGTCCATGGAGACACTCAAAGTACCAGAGAAGTCGACTTTCCTCCCTTAAAAGTCCATCTTTTCAGAGTCTGTAATACTGCAAGGTCTGACATGCCTTAGAATTTCTCACTCTTTCACTGTTTGTGACCCTGGCCAACTGTTTGAGAAATAATGAGCACCTGCCATTTCACCTGATAAAGTTGATTTTTCATGTCCACCTTTGGGAACATGGAGAATGAAGCATGTTGCTTAAATCCATTATTCTATCAGTGTCTTTGAAAACCTGATTAGCAATGACCAAAATCTTGGGTCTCTATGTCCAGAATAAAAACTAAATAAGAAAGCAGACCAACACTTATTAACAAATTAGCTACAAATTAATGGATTTTTGTCAAATCCCCCAGATATTGCTTTGATTGGGGGAGATGGTCCCCAACATCTAGAGCTGGCCACGGAAAGTAAGCAAAGGAGGTGGTTGGACACTGCCTGATCTCTATAACCTGGTCTTTGAATGTTTGGTGCCACAAAAGGATATTAATTTGGTCCCAGTGAACCTTGCTTTCCAGAAGGTTGCTGAAACTCCATGACACAAGGGTATGCATCCCACAAGTGGGAATATACAGAGGCCACCTTGAAGGACTTATTTTTCTGTCAACAGATAGCAGATTTTGGGAGAAGATTTTTCTTTCAAAGAAAAAAGGAACTATGAACCCTTATGGCCTACATAGGAGCAGTAAAATGTTATCCATGGTCTTAGGTTAAAAAACAAAACAAACTCTTAGCCTTTGGAATTTAAGACATCAGTTGAACCTCAAATCCTTGGAAGAACATTGAAGGGCTCTGTTTTGAAAAGCTTGAAGAAAGGAAGCGACTTTGATGACCTTGCTTAGACTTGACTCTGGATTGCTCTCTAAACAGGAAGGAAGTCACAACTGGACTTGAAAAAGAATAGTGGAAATCTACAGAAGTCAAAGCTGCTCTGTAAGAACTTGGTCAATCTATGCTCAATTTTACAATGCTCTCTACAAGAATCACAAAAGTCTGATTAAAAAAAAAAAAAAAAAGGAAACAATAGGCAGTGCTATGCTCCAAAAGGGAGGTTTGTTTTTAAACTTGAGTGCTGAGCTTTTGTTAACATCCTACCAGTTTCAGGAGCCCTATAGCTTCTGATGTTTCATCTGTTTTAGTGGAGCAGTCCCATGATGGAGGGCTTGAAGAAGTGCACCACATTCATTTACTTGCATCATTTTCACTCTCCTGTTGTGGGGCTGTTTTATTTCACAACTATATGTTTTAAGCTGTTGATAACTGGAACTGAATTAGACTGAAGAACGGAGATAGAAAATGTTGGTGCTTCCAGATTACTCTGATCCTATATTCTCACTGACAGTCACTCCCTGAATGGCAAATTCAGAGGATGGGCAACATCAGTGCAGATCTGATACATTGATACAAAAGCATTTTATTCCAGTTTATAATAAAGTCTCTCTCTCTCTCACACACACACACACTTTGTAGAGAGTATATGTCCACACTGGCAGAGGGTTTATTTCTTCCTCTATTCCAGCATATATTTGTTTCTCTATTTCCTAATCCACAGCTCATATTTTTTAGGATATTCAGATATAAGATGCCAGCTTTTCGGTGTTGGAAAGGTAGTGCTGCTGCATAGCAAATGGCTAAGACAGATAGACCAATTATTTAAAGTGAGATACCCAAGCCCCTGATGTAAAATGATCAAGCAGTGATCTTCTGATTTTAGGAGTCATCTGTATGAAGAGAGAGTTTTACTTGTGATAAATTACCAAAAGTCATAAATGTCTCTACAATATAAGAATAAGAATAAAACAAAGCAAACCACCAATATTTTTCCTTGATTTTTTAAAAAATTTATACAGATTACCCTCACTGTGAGATTAGAGTTTGTTCATTCTAAATGATCAAGTAAACTCTGTAATATCTGTGGCTAACCCAAGTACCCACTAATACAGGCACCAACACACAATTCACTTGTAGTTTGAAGGTTAAACTGGACTAATTTGGAAAATCTGAAAATTGATACGCTATAATTTAACACGCGCTCAACATGTGTGCTCAGCAGCAACTGAAATGAAATATCTCAAATATTATCAAATGTTACATCATTAAATATAAATTAGACGGAAACAGTGGAAAGCTAAAAATTGACTAGGAGTTCAGATACTCTAAATGGCTAATATGTCCATTTTTCACCTGAAGCCCTCTCCAATGCAGTTTTGCTATTAAGCAAAACCCAAAGAAAGGTAATCAATTCCAACTAAAAAGCACTTATCCTGGAATGACTGTGCGTAAGGCACTTCAAACCCCTGGCTGGCTGCCAAAACCCAGACAACAGCTATCAATGTTTCTGACTATCACAGGAGCACAAGGGGCCATGCATAATTGACTAGAAGATGGGCTAAAACTGTGCCCAATCAGTGTGTGATCAAAAACGCGTGGAATATTCAGCACCACTTGATTACATGGAGGCACGTCCTTTCACTCTCCTCATGAAATCTCTTCAAGGTCCAGAGTACTGTAATAAGATCATTACTGTCAAGCGGTACGAATCGCAGGCAATGAGTCTTGGGATAGGAAGTCATACTTCACAAGCTCCTCTGGTCTTTTTTTTTTTTTTTTTTTTTTTTGTATTTTACTGTGTGTTGAGGCAGCAAGGCGACGAGGTGACAGATAATGATCACATCACTGTGTGGCAACTAGAAAGGCACTTTTAAGAAAAAGCAGAGAGAAATCAGCTTAAGAGAAACTCAAACAATTTTTCTTTGCTTTTTTTTCCTTAAAAATTAAATAGAATTAAACTGTGTGCTGTATTCTCTTTTCATGAACTCTGATATAATGTCACTGAATTTAATCATTTGATGGATTTTCATATTACAGCAAAGCCTATTACCTCACACACAAATGGCCAATGTTCTTTATTTCTCACTTACAAAAGAAGCCTTTATTAATTTTTGGGGGGTAAATGGCACGACCTGTTGAAGTTTTCTTTTTACCTATTTTTATGGAGATACACAGTGCATTTAATGCCTGGTGTCTATTATAAGCAATCCAGATCTATGAGAGAACATAGGGTGCAGAGGTGGAAAAGGAAGACAAGTAGATTAATGAACAGATTACTAAACAAACATGCAGCAGGGCAACCAAAACTACACACAGCTATGGGATGAAAGGTAGACTGCAAATACATAGATACAGAGTACTGCTGATTGAACTTGACAGCCAATTTAAGGGAAGTGGTTGATTAAAACTTAGAACAACAATGTCGTTTTGAAATGACTGAATGATCAGGAGTTTGAAATAAACAACAGTGATGCGGATTTTTTTTAAAGGTTGTCTTACAAATGGCTCCCTGTAATGACAACATCAATACCATGAGAGCTTCAAAAATGGAATTGCTCTTGTGCTGCATTTCTCAAATGGGGAGGCTGGTTTGTCTGAAGAAGCACCTACTGCTTCCCGGGGAGGCATAAGTCAGAACTGGGAGCATTTAAAAACACCACCACATTGTTTTTTCTGTTTGTTTTTCCTTCAGGCAGAGACAACACAGAACTGTCTCTTGAACAGTGAATGTGTCAAAATCCACCATTTTCCTACCTCCTGGGCCCACTTTTTTAAAACACAATTCTTTAAACCAAAGGGCCATCTCTCTCTCTCTGTATATCTATATCTTAGATAGAAAGTATCAGGGTAAAATTTGGGATAATAAATTCCACACATCACTCTGGACATTGGGTGTCTCCCTATCACAAAGCTTATTTATTAACGTGGCACATAATTACACAAATTAGTAGTACTCAGGCTCTCCTCTTCTTAGGGCAGGAGGAGGAGCTTAGCATCTCCCACATTTTAGAATGTGCCAAATCCCACCAAAATAACAGTGTTAGTTCTAGGCACTATTACCATGTTTGAACCACACAGTAATACATGCAGAGGTGTACAATGTATAGTCCTCAAGCTACGTGCACCATGTTTGTGCCCAAAGTGACCCTTATGGCCCATAAAAAACTGATGCATCAGCCCCAGTACACCCAAATTTACCCCTTCCCAGATTCTCCACAAACTGATTCACACAACCAGATGGGAGAGGGGAACAGTGAATGGATGCAGAAAAATTAAGTTATCAATAAGTAATCATCAGTGTAGATGCATCAGAACTACAAAGATGTGGGAAATTAAAAAAAGGGACAAAAGGGATGGGGGAAGAAACTCTAGTTGTCTGACCAAGGGAAAGAAAGAACTTCATTTTGAAGCCCCAATAAATCTGAGTAAATTGCCTACACCCCAGTCTTAAATTGATACTAATGGAATCACAAGAAGGAACATATGTGGGCAAAGAAAATGCAAGTCAGAAGTTTTTTTTACGTACTGGCAGCTGTGGTAACTGGTATCTCCAGAATGCCTCTTCTACAAATCAGCAAAACGAGCTCCACATGAACCCAAGAGGTGGCAAGAGACTGGTTTGCCTTGATATTCATTTTTATTTAATGCACTTATATGGATACAGACTCATTTTACTCAATTTAGTATTTGATCTGCCTTCAAAAAGAAATCACAAACACTTTGACAAACTGAATGGGAAGAAGAATGGAAAAGGACAGTAGACTCATTGGATTCTGAAGCCTAGGAGAGAGAGAGGCTCAAAGCAACCCCATTCAGAAACACCCTACTGGAAGGAAACCTGGCTGGAACTGCTGAAACCTAGAGTGGGCATCAATCTGCAGTGCAACTCAACTCATGCTCCAAAGGCTATAAATGCCTATGGAATGGTACTAAACAAGATGTCAGATCTGAGGAGCCTGTCAATACTGAGAAAATATCTTCTACATAGACTTTTGAATCTGAACTCTTTGAAGACATCTTCACTGTCACTCCCCTAGAATCTAGGTGGCACCAGAGTACGCCTGGATCTGGAGTGCCTCCTCTGTAAAAGAGAGACTTGCTCACAAGACATGCTTGGAATGATTTAGTTTAAAGTCAGAAGAAAGAACTACTGAAGTGTTCTGGTATACAGAAAAGACATATCCAATTATTGTCTCAGTTGGATCTATAGACTTTTGACCAGACATTGTTTTGGTACCTACTGAGGAACTGAGCACACAAGTCTTCTTCAGTAGGATCACCTTCAGGTGATGCTCTTACTAGCTCTTAGCCCAAGAGCAAGCTGAAGAATGCTGCTCACTAAGGCACCAAATATACATTAACTTTATAGCAGAGATATACTTATTTATTAAGTTCTATATGATTATTTAAAAAAAATCATAGAGAAGGTCATCACTATAATAATTATAAGTGTAATTTTTGTAGGATCAAAATAGAACCTTGTTCGTTTAATTATTTTACATTCAACAGGACTTCTCCATAGCCTATTAGGAAGGGAATTACCTTCTCCTGAATGGTTCACAGCAGACAAAACAGTAAACAGGAATAGAATTTTCAGGTATTTTTTTTGCCTAACAAGGAGACTTACTTATTCATACGCTGGTAACTTCTCTTCCATATTTCAGTTCACATTCTGTTGTATTGTGTTCATCCTATTTAAGGAATCTTTTGAACACACTGTCAAATATGTGCTTTATAAATCCAGTGTATAATTAGAAAGGTCCAGATATTTCCCACTGAATTCTATAGGACTTTTCAATAAGGGTATCAAACTGGTCTCCGGTGTCCAGAAGGACAAAACAGGACACATTAGCAACGTACTGTATATCTCCCCGCAAAAAGGCAGGAAACCAAATACAAAGATGTCAAGTACTCTGCCATGGACTTTGAACAAATACATCATATTAGGTAAGCAACTATCTAAGGGCTGGTCTACACTGGGGGGGGATCGATCTAAGATACGCAACTTCAGCTACAAGAATAGCGTAGCTAAAGTCGACGTATCTTAGATCGATTTACCTCGGGTCCTCACGGCGCGGGATCAACGGCTGCAGCTTCCCCGTTGACTCCGCTTCCGCCTCTCACTCTGGTGGAGTTCCAGAGTCGACAGGGAGCACGTTCGGGGATCGATTTATCGCGTCTAGACGAGACACGATAAATCGATCCCCGATAGATCGATTACTGTAGTGAAAACATACCCTAGGAGAATATAAAGGTAATGACTCCCTATATAGCAGTCATCCCTGGAGAACAAAAAAAGATTTCCAGGGTCATAGTATTGCAGGTCTGGAAGGGACCCCAAGAAATCATCAAGACCAGATACCCCTGTACTGAGGCAGGACCACATAAACTTAGATGATTCCTGACAGGTGTCTGTCCAACTTGTTCTTAAAAACCTCCACTGATGGGTATTCCACAACCTCCCTTGGAAACCTAGCCCAGAATTTAAGTACCCTTATAGTTAGAAAGTTTTTCTTAATTTCTAACCTAAATTAAGCTCATATTTGAAGATTCTTATCAGGTCTCCACTCAGTCTTCTTTGCTCAAGACTAAATATACCCAGCTTTTTTTTTTTTTTTTAAACCTTTCCTCATAGGTAGGGCTACGATTTTGTCAAGGAGGTCATGGAACCCGTGACTTCCAGAGAGCTCCGTGACTTGAGCCCACCCCGGGGCCTGGGAGCTGTCGGGTTCCCCCACCACCCCCGGCGGCTGGGAAATGTGGGAGCCTGAGCTCCCAGCCGCAGAGGGCAGCAGGGGTGCCTGGAGCTCCCAGGCGGCGGGGAGACTCAGAAGTGTGGGCAGCGGGGCTCCCAAGAACTCCCAGCTGCTTGTGGCAGCGGGGGTGCCCCACAGCTCCAGGCCACCGGGCAGTTGGGGCTCCAGGAGCTCCCGGCCGCCACAGGCTCACACGTGCTCCGCAGTTCCCAGCCATTGCAGGCAGCACGGCCCCTGGGAGCTCCCAGCCGCTGCAGGCACGCGGGTGCTCCACAGCTCCCAACCATCGTGGGCAGCAGGGACTCCGGGAGCTCCCATCCGCCTCCAGGAAGGCCCGGAGCCGTCATGGTAAGCCGGGGTGCCCCGGAGCACGGAGCCTCTGGAGGCGGAGAGGGAACCCCCTCCGCGCCACCGCAGGAGGTGGGGGTGCGCTGGAACTCGGAGACACCGCAGGTGGCAGTGTCCCAAGCCTGGAGACATCTGCGGTGGGGGGACCCTGCAGCTCCTAGCTAGGCCTCCCTGGGTAGTGTGGGGGAGCCTGCAGCTCCCCATTTTGTCATGCATATTTTTAGTAAAAGTCAGGGATAGGTCACGGGCTTCCATGAATTTTTCTTTATTGACCGTGACTTTTACTAAAAATATGCATGAGAAAAATTTAGCCTTACTCGTAGGTCAGGATTTCTAAACCTTTTATAATTTTTGTTGCTCTCCTCTGAGCTCTCTCCAATTTGTCCACATCCTTCCTAAATGTAGTGCCTGAATTGGACACAATACTCCAGCTGAGGCCTCACCATTGCCAAGTAGAGTGGGATAATTACCTCCCGTGTCTTACATATGAGACTCCTGTTAATACATCCTAGAATGATATTAGCCTTTTTCAGAAATGCATCACATTAGTGACTCATTTAATTTGTGATCCATTATAACCCCCAGATCCTTTTCAGCCATACCACTACCTAGCCAGTTAATTCCCCATTTTGAAGTTGTGCATTTCATTTTTTCCTTCCAAAGTGTAGTACTTTGCACTTGTCTTTACGGAATTTCATCTTGTTGATTTCAAATCAGTTCTCCAATTTGTCAAAATCCTTTTGAATTCTAATCCTGTCCTCCAAAGTGCTTGCAAGCCCTTCCCCAGCTTGGTGTCATCCACAAATTTTATAAGCATCTATCATCCAAGTCATTAGTGAAAATATTGACTAGCACTGGACCCAGGACAGAACCCTGTGGGACCACACCCAGTTTGACAGCAAGCCATTTTAATTACTTTGAGTACACTTCCTATCAGTTCTGCACTTACCTTATAGTAACTTCATTTAGACCACCTTGCCTGTCATTCCTAAGCCTTTTACACGCAAGGACTCCTTTGGATCCATGTCGTCGTTCTTATGTTATGTTCATAGCAGCCACCAGGGGAGACTGAGATGTTTCCACACTGCAATGTCACCAGTTAGCTAATGATACTCATCTCCTCTTCATCAAATCCAAATTCTATATCATTACTCTCCCGGTTTCTAACAGGGATGAAGATGTGGTTGAAAATTAACTAGCTGTGACCCAATCTGCAAGGTGAAAATTGTGTGTAGGCAGGGGATAATTTTCAGAAGTAAAAGAGGTGCCTGCACCATCGGTTGAAGATTTATACCAAACTTCCACCAGAAGTGGTTTGTGGCCTTAATTGTGGACTGTAATGAACACACAACAGCTGTGTGAAGTCAACAATGACTCCCTCTTCACTTCCATGTGTAAGTTAAGATGGAGCTGGTAACCTTTAAAGTCCTAAATGGTCTGGGAGCTGGTGTGACGTTATCTAATTAAAATATGACCATGCAAATCATTGTTGCTACCACTGTTATATATTTGAAACAAATCATATACAAATGTGTGACGTATGGCCAGAAAGAGTTAAGCACCCTGCAGGATAAATGACCCAGATTCAGCTTTTAGAGACAGGTTAGAAAAGTATGTGAATGGTAATTAAGGCCATTCCATGTTAGATAGGCTAGAACTTTGAAGTGCAAAGCTGTATTGTTAAAGAATTAAGGTGATACTAATTGTACGTTTACACTTATATCTCGTTAAATGTTAGTCATGTAAACAGACAATTCCTGTCTGTCACTATAGCTATTGATTCAGAAATCAAAAGGAAATATTAACATTTAGATGAATCTTGGGTGCAATAAAGTCATTGTCTATATGTCTCTTTAAAGTTTGTGGTAAACTGCCTAAAGGATAAATTGCCTTATGTTAATTTGTGTAGCTAATTACCAGCAAGGTTTGGGAAACAGTAGATTACATCAAAAGCCTATTGTTCACCCAGGACTGTATGGTCAAGTGGTTGCTAGAAATCTGTATAAAAGACCCTTAGGTCCTGATCCTGTCATCTTAGATCTGCTTGAAGTACCCTCCAGCATATCTACCTCTCCCCCCAGCTTAGTGTCATCTGCGAACTTGCTGAGGGTGCAATTAATCCCATCATCCAGATCATTAATGAAGATGTTGAACAAAACCGGCCCCAGGACCGATCCCTGGGGCACTCCGCTTGATACTGGCTGCTAACTAGACATCGAGCCGTTGAGCCCGACAATCTAGCCAGCCTTCTATCCACCTCATAGTTCATTCATCCAATCCATACTTCTTTAACTTGCTGGCAAGAATACTGCGGGAGACCATATCAAAACCTTTGCTGAAGTCAAGATATATCACATCCACCACTTTCCCCATATCCACAGAGCCAGTTATCTCATCATAGAAGGCAATCAGAAGTAACAGTGGCAATACCATACCATGCCATCCTTACTTCTGCGCTGCTGCTGGCGGCAGCTCTGCCTTCAGAGCTGGGCTCCCAGCCAGCAGCTGCTGCTCTCCAGCTGCCCCGCTCTGAAGGCAGCACCACCACCAGCAGCAGCAGCACAGAAGTAACCCTCCCCCACAATAACCTGTGACCACCTCACAACTCCTTTTTGGGTCAGGCCCCCTACAATTACAACACCGTGAAATTTCAGATTTAAATAGCTAAAATCATGAAATTTACGATTTCTAACATCCTATGACCGTGAAATTGACCAAAATGGACTGTGAATTTGGTAGGGCCCTAATTATACAGCATGAAACAAAGAACAAGGTTCTAGTCAGCTGACATCTTCTGCCCACAGAAGAGGCCACTGCGTGCCTTCAGGGGCAAGTCTGTATTACATAGATTGCAGTACATGATCAGTTCCCAGCAATGTTAGCAGCTTGCAATCCGCACTGACTATCTGTGTGGTTCTGTGTGTAATTGAAGGCATTTGGTTTTGACCTAAAAAACCCTAAATAGCCTGAGAACTGCATACTTGAAAGACTGCCTCTTTCCCATGCCACACTGAGACAGCTATGATTAGCGGAGGCACTCCCGCTGGTTTGCGCAAGGCTAAAACAGAGGGAGTTGCTGGTAGGACACCGTCTACAAGGGGCCCTCAACTTCGGAACTAGTTCCCCTGCTTAGTCCAACATCCTGTTCATTTGCAGGTCATACTGGAAAATCCATCTTTTTGGGGGATGGGTACTGCAGGTCTTGTTGGTACCAGGAAATGCTCTATATCTTGAAGATGTAATATCCCCCTTCAGGCTGAACAAAACAAATGATGTAAAACACATTTATACAAATAATTGATATATTGTAAAGTTCTAGTTTTACCCAGATTATAAAAGTAGAACCATGTTCTAAGTTCCATGTTATACAATGTGTAACTTTTAAGTTACTGTAAGTTTCTGTGAACGCAAAAGATAAAATGCAAAACCAATATGCAATGAACCCTTCCTTTCTGTAGATACCAAAATTTATGTAATTACAAGAGTCCAGTCATATGTAATCTTATTCTCCTCAAAGGAAGCTGATTTTATTTATTAGCATCTTTAGTATTATCTTTAATTGCACTATTGTAGTTTTAGATAGCCACTGCTGCACACTGAAACTTTGCATCAGGGTTCATAGAATATCCGGGATGGAAGGGACCTCAGGAGGTCATCTAGTCCAACCCCCTGCTCAAAGCAGGACCAATCCCCAGACAGATTTTTACCCCAGTTCCCTAAATGGCACCCTCGAGGATTGAACTTACAACCCTGGGTTTAGCAGGCCAATGCTCAAACCACTGAGCTATCCCTACCCCAAAAATTTAAAATATTATTGCCAAATTATTCTATTACTAGTCCTTGATGACTTCGATGCTTTTTTGTATATATACATGGATGGAGATATACCTATCTCATAGAGCTGGAAAGGACCTTGAGTCCAGTCCAGTCTCCTGCCTTCACAGCAGGACCAAGTACTGTCCCTGACAGATTTTTGCTCCAGATCCCTAAATGGTCCCCTCAAGGATTGAACTCACAATCCTGGGTTTAAAAGGCCAATGCTCAAACCACTGAGCTATCCCTTCCTGCCCCCTCATGTCTGTTGGAAGTTCACTGTACAAATAGACATTTACTTGGGACAAGATGCATAATTGTCTTTAATATACACAACGTGTTCTTTTCCTACCTGAGGAACTGGCAAGGAATATTATAATTTCCAAGACAGGGCAGAACAAGAGGCACTATGGGAAATACTCTGATCCCTCTCCAACAGTAAACTTAAAATTGGGAATTTTCAATTCCCATTTAAAATGCTTCCCCTTATATTCCCAGTCACGCACCTTGTGGGCAAAGAGCCGCAAATCATTTCCTGATCAGGGCTGCTGCCTTTGACTGACAGAATAGTTTTAAGTATACTGTAGTACCTGAAGTTAGTAGGACTCCCAAGTTGTCAGTTATCTACAGAGAGTACTTTTATTTTAACCTTTACTCACCAAGAAAAAGATTGGTCAAAACATAACATCACAGCAGCAGTCAGTGCCCTACCCCATTCAGAATACATCAGGTGCTGGTGCTGGACGCCAAATTGTTGCATAGTTCCTAAAATGCCACAGGGATACTGGGATCACTTCTCTGAGACAGACAAGTGATTTTTTTATTCTATATCTTTTTGGAGATATCCAGGTATGCAAGTACTTGCAATAATCACCAATTCATCCTGGGACTCACCCTTCCCAGAATCCCCTTTTCTGCTGACCACCACTGTGACACTTTTCCCTCCAACCAGGGAGGCGGAACGTGCAGGCCCTTCTGACCCTGAAGTTAACAGGACTTTTAAAGACAAGAAGGAACCTTTCAACTTGTTTGGTCCGCAATGAAGTAGGTTAAAACAATAGATGAGCTTCACCTCCCTTATCTTCCGCTCCTCAGCATCAACATAAAGGCCTTTCAGTAGCAAACCTTTCATGTCAGATAGGCTGTGACAACTAAGGCTGAAGGTTTCCCAACTTGTGACCTTTGTCCCATGGTTAAAAGTGAATCTCTGTAGATTTGGTCTAGATTTTATTAATTTCTGCCCTCCTGTTTCTCAGGTGTGCAGTGATAGTCCACTCTTATATCTCCTACAAGGCAGTGAATGAAGTCATTATGATCAGTTGAATTATAGCTAACACTGAACACTGAATAGGTGGAAACCTTTGGAGACAGTTGCAGTACCCTTAAAGATACATGTACATTCAATATCACAGATTGCAATATAGTCAAATGCAGTTTATATTGCCTAAATGTCTATATAGGCATGGAAGGAAAATGTCGTTAAACCCTTTGCTACTTCCAATTTTTTTCAAATGCAGAATCAGAGCCCCATTTTTATCTCTTACGACATCAAAGTTTCTGCACAATTGCAGAGAAAAACCTCTGGCTCAGAAAAGAACTATAAATGTTCTTAGACAATCTGTTTGCCAATGAAACAAATCTACTCCAAATCAGTTTCATTCTTTCATATAATTTACAAGATGCCATAATTACAAAACACTGTTAGCAATGTATCGGTGTAACAATTACCTTTGTAACTGGAATAAGTAAAGGGCTTGAGCTAAATCATACAGGCACAATGGCAGCCCTGGATAAATAATAAAAATACAAACTTACCTTTGGTAAAAGTTTTGGTGGATGGAGAATCTGATTTCTCTGCTACATGGTTTTCAGACACTGCTCAGTACCTGCCTTTGGAAAATCAGGCACGCTTTGAAGTGTCCAATTAGGCACTCGAAAACTTAGAAACAAGTGAAGGTTTTAGCAAGGAACAGTCCAAAGCTAGATGTGTATTAATACAGACCACGAGGGCTGAAAAAGGAGAGGTTACTCACTTTGTGCAGTAACTGGAGTTCTTCAAGATGCGTGTCCACTTCAGGTGCCCATGTGCCTTTCATTCGAGATTTCTGGTAGCAGTGCCTGTTTGGCCCACTTATCTGCCCTACACCTCACCTTCTTATGCCCCACAATGAGGATATACAGGGCTGTGTGTATGAACCTCCCTGAGTTCCTTTACCACCACAAAGTCCCTTAGAGGAAACTCTGAAGCAGAGGGGAAGGCGATCCGGTAGTGAAACACCCATGGGAACACACATCTTGAAGATCTCCAATTACAGCACTAGGTGAGTAACCTCTCTTTCTTCATCAAGTAGTGTCACTATGGGTGCTCCAGTTCATGTGACTTCCAAGCAGTATTCTCAACAGGAGGAGCAATCTTCAGAGGACAGTCCAAGACAAGACTGCCTTCCCAAGGGCAGCATCTGATCTACAAGAATGAACCAATGCATAATCCTTGAGAAAGGTATCAATCGAAGACCAAGTTGCAGGCTTTGGATCTTTCAGCAATGCAGATGAACATTCTGGGATGCTTTCTCAATAACCTTGTTCTGTCCAAATAGAAGGCTAATGCCCTCTTAACATTCAGTGTTTGGAAAGCCACAGCCGCCTTGTTCTGATGTACCTTCGGGGGGAAAAAACCCAGGGAGATGAATAACTGGGTTGATATTAAATTAAGACGATACCTTAGGCAAGAATTTAGGATGCGGTCATAATGAAACTTTGTCTTTGAAAAACACTGTAAAGGGAGGGTCTGGCGGCATATTCCCTGATTCTTTGGGCTGAAATGATAGCCACCAAGGCCATTTTCACTGATAGGCGAAGAAGCGAACAGCTGGCCATCGGTTTGAAAGGGGGGTTCATAAGGCCCTTACCTACCAAGTTCATATCCCAGATATAGGTGGATTCCCTAACCTGCGGAAAAAGGTTCTTAAATCCTTAAATAAATCTGACTATTGTGAGATAAGCAAACACTCACAACCCCTCAGTCAAAGAATGGAAGGCTTGTTAAAGTTGCCAAGTGTACCCTGATAGAACACAGACAACCCTGATCTTTTTAATTCCAACAGATAGTCAAGAATAGCTGAGAAGGGACAGTAGACAGAAGAAATATGCTGCTGGACATACCAGTGGTGAAATCTCTTCCGTTTATAAACTTAAGTAGATTGCATAGATCTTTTCCTGCTGTTTAACAACGTGCCATGAGATGAACAATTCCCAATGCGGATGAAGAGAGCAAGTGGCACCTTGAGAGAAAGAAAGTACGTAATGGATGGAAAACTGATTGCTGGGCAAACCGCAAGGCTCAGGTAAGGGTGCCAGCCTGTCTGGGTCATATTGGAGCTATTAGTGTAACCTTAGCTTTGTCTTGTCTGAGCTTATCACTTTCGACATCTGATGTATTGGGGGGAAAGCATGAAGAAGGCCTCTTGTCCACGGAATGAGGAAATCATTCCCCAGAGAGGGAGGAACTGTTCCCATCTTGAACAGAATTGTTTGCACTTCCTGTTGGTGATGGTGGCAAAAAGGGCTATCACGGGGACTCCCCATGTCAGGAAAATGCATTTAAGAATGTGAGAGTCCAACTTCCATGTGTTATCTTGGGAGAAGTAGCTGCTGAGGTTGTTGACCATGGTGTTCAACATGCCCGGAATGTGGCTGCTGAAATTAGAATGTGATTTGTTATGTACCATTTCCATAACTTTTGGCACAAATTGAAGGGGATCCTACCCTTCCCTGCCCGTTGATATAAAATATGCAGGCTACTCCATTCATCATAATCTCCAAGTGTCTGTCCTTTATTAATGGAAGAAAGTATATACAGGAATTTCTGACTGTCCTCAGCTCTAAGAGTTTGTTGTGTAGATGAGCCTCCATTTGTCCTGTGTGGCGTATAGTCCAAATGTGCTTCCCTGCCAACAACAGATGAATCCATCATTATGGTGACAGTACAAGCATGCTGAATGAATGGTACACCTGCAGAGACACTGTGAAGGTCCTTCCACCAGTTGAGGGAGTTCCATACTTGATGATGGACCAATACTAGCTTGTCTAGATGGGGTTTGCTTGGGCTATAAATCATCCTGAGACACTCCTGGAAACACCAAAGGGATAACCTGGCATGCTGTGTCACAAAGGTACAAGCAGCTGTGTGTCCCAGTAGCTAAAGGAAGCTTCTTGTTGATGTCTGTGGGCTTATTTGAATTCTTGCAATCAAATTTACTAGAGTGCTGAATCTGTCCATGGGGAAGCAGGCTTTGGCTGTCACTGTGTCCAAGGAGGCTCCTATGAACTCTATCCTTTGTACTGAAGTCAATATGAACTGTTCAACATTGAGCTGGAGACCTAACTGGAGAAACAGAGACAACATCATCTTTGTGGCTGTGTAAGTAGGGTCTGAATGAGTTCTCCCTTGACATCTAGTGATGAGCTGGGGGAAGACACTCCAGGAACCGATCTTGTTTGCATAGACCTACTATGTCTACATGCTCAGCATGATTGAGCTGCTTTGCCCAAATGATCACTGTTGGCTGGTGCTGGATTGCAAATCACTTTGGTATTGGGTGCAGGGGTAATAAAGTGTTGTTACCCTGGTTGTGCGAGTAAAGGGCCACAGAACAGGACTTGGTATGCCGTGATTGAGGGTGGGTCACACTCAACTGAACTGCACTTGCTAAGCATGGGGTAGGGGTGCCAAAGACCAGTGGAGAGGAGAATGGGTGGGGACAGATATGTGCCTGGTGGTGTGTTCTCTGCCCAAAGAGTCCTAGACACCATTTGACCCTTCCCCCTCCTCTGTTAATGACAGAGCTGATTAGATTCAATTGGGAGTCTCTTGTTTTGTTACGGATCACTAGAACTGAAATCACTGATAACCAGGTCTAAGTGCTAAGTCTTAGACCTGCTGTGGGGCAGTGGTCTCCAGGGAAAGAGACTGACCAGCCTGCCCTCACAGTAAGGCTCCCCCACTAATTGCTGAAATCACGGAGAGCTGTGTTAAGTGGTGGGATCTCAAGACGCTGCAACAGAGCGACGCAGCAGCAGAGTGAATGAAGATGCAGCAGCTAACAGTGCAGCGGTGGAGTGAACAACGATGCAGGCAATGTCCAGAGGCGCAGTGGCGGAGTGCACGGCGATGCAGGCAGCAGCTAACGGTGCAGCAGCAGAGTGATCAACGGTGCAGTTGACAGTGGCAGAGTAAACAATGTAGCGGTGGTGGCAGCAGGCAGCAATGCAAAGCGAACAGCCTCCCCCCACCCCACCCCACTGGAATGGGAGGCAAACTCATGCAAACGCATCTCTGAACTCCGGACAACAAACGCTGACCAAGGACAACAATTGTGAGTGGGGTGCGGTGGAGGGAGAGGGGAGTGGCATGTTAAAGGAACATTTGTTTGTCAGACTTTCACACCACAAGGTGAGAATCTGAGGCAAAGGACAGTGCCCAATATACTCTGGGGTAGGTGTTTTGCTCATGGTCACATATCTGCGAATCACACTTGTGGCATTTCCCCAAATAAATGCTGAGTTCTTTCCCCCTGTTTATTAAAAGTTTTCTTACCTATACTCCGACTCACTGCTTGCGAGAATGGAAGTATTGCCTCTTAGAGGTGCCCAGATGTGGTGTGTAATTTTCCCAGATTACTGGGTGGGGGATCGAGTTGGTTCTGTGTTGTATTGTTAAAAAGAACCCCTATATATTGAACCTGGCCCTTGTCGCTGCCGACTCCACCTGGTGGAAGGGTTACAGCAGAAAGAACTTCATTATAATACCGGCCTTTGATCAGCCACTCTGAGTTATGGGAAGACTATTATCCCCAGGTGACGCAGATAGGCAGCAATCACTACTAACACCGTGGGGAAAACTCTTGGGGCAGAAGAAAAGCTGAAAAGAAGAACTCGGTACTGAAAATGGTCTTGACCAATCATAAATGGAAGAAATCTCTTGTGGGAAGGGTGAATCGTGATATGAAATTACACATCTTGAAGGCCAAGGGCCAAAAATAAAACTGACAGATCCAATGATGGAATTATAGCTACCAGAGTCACCATTCTGAACTTTTGTGTTTTCACAGAGTGTTTTAGGAGCCTTAGATCTAGAACTGGTCTCCATCCTCCATTTTTTTTAGGAACAAGAAAATACTTGGAGTAAAAACCCTTCTCCCTGTGCAGAGACAGAACTGGTTCTCTCTCTCCCAAGTACGAACAGCTGATTTCCTGTCGCAGCAAGCAATTATGACAGGGGACCAGAGGAGGGATGGGGAAGGGGAGGTGAGGTGGGTGGAGAGCTGTAAAATGGATGGAGTAACCTGATTTTATAACCTCCAACCTGAAGTAATCTACTCCCATGCCAGCTGGAAACAGGAGAGGTTGCTCCCAGTGGGTGAACTGGTGCAGCTGAAAAATTGCAAAGCGGGGTTGATCCAGACCCTTGATCAGACCACCCAAATTGATGCTTTGATGATGAGCATGGTTGTTGACGAAGGAGATGTAGTGGATGGTCTTTTTCTTTGAAACATAGGTCTCTTCCTAGGTGGCTTAGTGGGTCTCTGGAAACCCAAGAATTGTGAGGAGTGAGAGCTCTGCGCCAATTGAAAGTTACTAAATTTTCATTTGCTTGCAGGTGTGTAGATCCCTATAGTCCTTCAAGGTGTGTAATGACTTGCCAAATGGGTGGTCTTTAACAGTATTTTGGACCTCCCTCGGGAATCCTGTTAGCTGTAGCCAAAATACCTGTCACATAACATCCATGGAGATGGAACAAACTACCATATTATCTGCATCCAAGGAGGCACATAGTGATGACCTTTGGCTATGGTGTCCTGAAACTGCTCCCAATATTCTGCTGGAAAGTGTTCAATAAAAAGTGAATTTTGAGTAATTGGTGTGACTTTACTTTGCCATAAGTGCCTTAATTCACATTGCTAAATTGTAGGTTATAAGTTTTATGGCCAAAAATGTCAAGGAGCTTTTGGTGCTGTCTGCCACATTCATTTACAGCTTCAACCACCAAGGAGTTTGGTGCAGGGTGTGAAAATCAAAATTTGGAATCTTTGTCTGCTACTTTTTCTCAGCTTTTTTACACAAGGATTGTACCATTGCTGGGGTTTGCCATTGTTTTGGCAGGATTTAGAAGGGGTTCATTTATGGGCAGAGCCACTCTTGCAGAAGGTGACATTTGCAGAATGTCCAAGAGTTTTTGTTGAGATTCTCGGAGTTCTTTTAGTGGATCTGCAATGAGTCCTCAATCCATTTCAATAGATCCTGGAACTGCCTGAAATCATTAGCCAAGGAAGGTAAAGAGGGCATCACAGCCTCACTTGGGGAAGATGAGGAGATGTTGGTTATTGGAGTAGTCTCGTTATCTAGTCTGGCTTCTTGCTCCTCAGAGGTTTCCTCTTGAAAAAAGGAGGCTGAGGAGGAACAAATGGAGCAGATGACTGCCTGTTCCGACTGTCCTGATCAGAGAGGCTGGGGGCTTGCGAAAACTGTTGACAGTAGGCAACCCAAGGGTCTCAATATGGCCACTGGGGGGGAACATAAGGCATTGGAGTTGGCACCCACCGATGCTTATACCATGGAGGAGGAGCACATCTCTCACGTGAATAGTCCTTCCCCCTGTAAGTCTCAGGGAGGAAGCCCCTCTGATGGTAGGTAGGGGAATTTTGGATCGAGACATGTGAAACAGATTATCCTCCTCAATGTCCAGAAGGGGAGACCTCTCTAGCTCTGAAATTGGTAAAGAATCTGGCGGTACTGGAGAGACATGCAACTGTGGTGACCATGATAATCTCAGTATCAATATGTGCTCAGTACCCATTAAGAAGGAAAACTCTGGCTCATTGGAAACATGCAGAGTCTTGGAGTAGCTAAACTCCAGTGGTACCGGGTAAGATATTGGAGATGGGAGAGAGATCTGCTTGATGAGTCCCTTATAGATGATGTCCATGCCGATGATACTAATGGCCTCAGAGCGTGTAGCACGAGGCAGCTTAGACCTCTGAGGTGGTCATCCAATCCCTGAAGGAGACTACGGGCCCTATTAGAAATTGGTCAATACAGGGAACCACACCAGAGAAGAACCCCATTACATTTCTGCTACTATGCATTTTACTAAATTGTGTATCTCTAATTTAAAATGGCACTATATAAATTTGCCCTTTGGTATTAACATCCCCATCACATAGACCCTGTTCCCAGATTGCAAAATGCAATATTGCCTAAGGTCACATATTTTATATTATATATATTTCATCGGCTTTCTTCTACTTTGGAAACCAAGATACTTCTTTACATTTAGATACAGCAGGTCAATGTGTTAGGTACTTACCTCAAATTACACTGCTTGTCTTGATAAGATGTCAATTACTACACATCCTATAACTTGTAATCAGTTGAGACAAATAACTTTGACCCTCTCTGTATGAAGTTGAATGAGCTATTATTTGGCACTTCCCACTTACTTATCCCCAACCTTAACTCTGGTATTATATGGATTTTCAGCAAACTGATCAGAACATCTCACAAACTCACTAGGAATCATGGCCTTCCCTGAATTTTAACCGATTTACCTAATTCACTGCGGCTGTAAAACTATGAAACAAGACTCCACTTACTAAAATAAGAGAAGTTCTTCAGTAATGCCTCCACATCTGCTCCTCCTATCCAGTGAACTTACCGTCTATCACAATTGGTATGAAAGGACTACCAGAAATAACTTTTTACTGTACAGAAAATGATTATTTACTTATACAAATCACAGTAATATTCCTCATTTGGATGTGGTTAATCTGGAAGACCTTTAAATTTTAAACATTAATAATGTTACTCAATTTTAGGTATTATTTTCAGCAACATAATCCAGACATGACCTTGACATCTAACAGATTTGAGCTCAAAGGTTATAAATTCTTTATTAAATGAGCAGTTTCCCCTTGTATAGCAACAGGTCAAGACATATTTCACATCTTCTTTCTTGTGAAAAGGGAGTGATAACGCAGTGAATTTTTTGTGCTGAAGAGATTTCTGATCAGGACATCACGCTGTCCTCTGACAATGTTACAGACGACATTCTGCCAGGGCGTGGAGGGGACTCCTCCACACTTTGAAGGAATCTGAAGACTGCCCTTTCCTCTCCAATGTTAACCAAAGATCTTTAGACTCTGCATTCTGCATTTTAACCCTTTGGTGTCAGAAACTGAGGCTAACTGCTAGTGCAGTAGAAGAAGATTTAGTGGTCAAACATTAAGTACCATTGCATCTACTACAAGGATGCTGAATTGTGAAGAGACAAGGTGGGTGAGTAAATATCTTTTACTGGACCAATTTCTGTTGGGCCAACAAAAGATATTACTTCACCCACTTTGTCTCTCTCATACCCTAGGACCAACACAGCTGTAACAACTCTGCAAATATACATGATATAGGAAGGTATAAGTACTTTTAGATATATAATTTTCCCCTCTTTCAATAGAAAAATTCATTCCCCTCCAATCACGCACATCTATTATTGCTCCTGTTAGAAAACTGTGTAATGGAAGAGGTCTCAGTGGCATTTGCGTTGACCTCATTCATATAGAATTTCCTTGTATGCCTCATCATAGGGGTTGGTTTGTTTCTTTTAAAGCTATTCTAACTATAATGGTACTAACTATTATTAGTACTGTGTATCACCTGGTAAATGTGCTAACTTTATATTTATTGTATAACTTACTGTAACAGGGAATGTCTGCATTTTGCATCTTGTAGAGAGCTAAGCACTCTTAGCATTTAAATAAATAGTAGCACTTATGAATGAATATGGTATGGGAAATGCCTGGGGTCATGCGGAGCATGGAAAGGAAAGTTTAGGATAAGAAATATTACATGTAACATTTGTATTTGTTTTCTAGACCACTTCTTTTCATGTATCATGGAGGAGGGAGGGATAGCTCAGTGGTTTGAGCACTGGCCTGCTAAACCCAGGGTTGTGAGTTCAATCCTTGAGGGGGCCATTTAGGGATCTGGGGCAAAAATCTGTTTGGGGATTGGTCCTGCTTTGAGCAGGGGGTTGGGACTAGATGACCTCCTGAGGTCCCTTCCAACCCTGATATTCTACAATATATGTGAATAAATGCAGTATTTTTAGTTTTTCATATCATGACTGTACTGTACAGTATTCGATATCCCATGAATTCTGGATACTGAGTTTGAGGAGGGCATTTCCCTACTCCCCCTTTCTCTGTGAACCATTTTGGTTTGAGTGTGGGGACAAGGGGGACATAAATGTTGAAATGTATGGGTTAATACATTCTGATAAGACAAAATCTATGTTCTTACCAGTAACTGGGGTTCTCTAAATATATTGCCTCGCACAGCCATGCATCTGGAGCCCATGAGCTGGGCTGCACAGACATTAGGACCATTGAAATTAGTTAGCTCTTGGAGGGGGATTCATGTCACAGTGCATCTGTGTGTCAAAATAAAGACTCTGAAGGGAAGCATATAAAGGTCCTCCCTCTCTGCATAGGAAACCGAAGTTCTGAAGAAGTGGGGAAGAAAGAACGGTAAGGGTGAATTTGTGGAGGAAATATACTGAAATTGAAGTACTAACCACCAATCCCCCCACCCCAATACAGTAACTCCTCGCTTAATGTTGTAGTTATGTTCCTGAAAAATGCGACTTTAAGCGAAACAATGTTAGGCGAATCCAATTTCTCCATAAGAATTAATGTAAACGGGGGGGGGGGGGGGGGGCATTAGGTTCCAGGGAAATGTTTTTCACCAGACAAAAGACACACACACACACACACACACACACACACACACACACAGAGTATAAGTTTTAAACAAACAATTTAATACTGGTACACAGCGATGATGATTGTGAAGCTTGGTTGAGGTGGTGAAGTCAGAGGGAGGGATATTTCCCAGGGAATGCCTTACTGCTAAATGATGAACTAGCAATTGGCTGTGCCCTCAAGAGTTAACTCATTGTTGTTAATGTCTACAAGGCAGCACGAATGGAGGGAGGGGAGACGGCATGGCAGACAGAGACACACACCGTGTGTATGAGAGAGAGATGCGCATTGCACCTTTAAGTACACTGACCCCACTCTAAGTACATTGCCTTTTTAAGTAGATCAGCAAGTTGAGACAGCAGCTGCTGCTAGCAAGCTCCCTCTGTCCTGAGCCCTGTCGTGTCCCCGCCCTGCTCTATGGAGATGGGGTAAGTGGGGGACAGGAGCAGGGGGGAGGGGGACACCTTGACATTAGCACCCCTCTTCCCCACCCCCGCAGAGCAAGCAGGAGGCTCCAGGGAGCAGCTCCGAGGCAGAGGGCAGGAGCAACACATGGTAGTGGGGGGAGGGACAGCTGAACTGCCAGCAATTGATAGTCTGCTGGGCGGCTGCCGCACAGGGAACTTAGGGGAGTGGGGAGCTGATAGGAGGGCTGCCAATCCACCCTGGTTCCAAGCCCCCACCAGCTAGCTGCAACAGGCTGCTCTTTCGGCAAGCGGTGGACAAAGCAAGCGGCTGCCAAACAACATTATAAGGAAGCATTGCGCAATTTAAACGAGCATGTTCTCTAATTGATCAGCAACGTAATAATAAAACAATGTTAACTGGGACAACTTTAAGTGAGGAGTTACTGTATTTGCTTTCATATATCCCCACTGTTGAGGATATTAAACAAGCAGCAATTTCATCCCAGGAGTAGGCAATTTCTAACACCTTCTTGTATAACTTGGACTTCATTAGCGACAAAGAGTCCTGTGGCACCTTATAGACCAACAGACGTTTTGGAGCATAAGCTTTCGTGGGTGAATACTCACTTCATCAGATGCATGTTGGACTTCATTGAATTTTACAGGCAACAAGTCCAAGTATCCTGGGTGAGTTCTCCTATCGGGGGTTTTAAATCCATCCCTATTATGAAGGTGGGAGAAGGCTAAGCAAAAGGAGACCCCCCCCTCCCCTCCTTTAGGGCATTGGATAGGAGAAATTTCTAGACAAATACTGGGAAAATCAGACCTTTGTTGAGGCTATTGAATCTGGGAAGATATTGAGTAGTAAGTCAGGCCTGAAGAGGGCACATCCGGAATCTAGCAGAAATGTGCATGATGCACCTGCTGACCCTGAGGCACAATCAAATTCTGACCACTATTGGTGACTGAGTAATTAAATAGGTTGTTCCAAATCTACAAAGTTGTCCCACAAGACACTTCTACAAAGATAAGCAAAATGAAGAATCAGCTTCATCCTGGTGAACTGAAGCCTCAGGGAGGAAGACAGAAAACAAGTCTGGTCAACCACGAATGATATCAAGCCATGAACCCGGGCTCAGATCAACTCATAATCTGGATATCTGACAATAAAGATAATCTGCCACTATGAATGAGTACAAATAGGTAGACATCCCAGATGCTGCAGCACAATCTAAACACCCTTTACAAGTAAATAGTTCAAGTGGACTACACCTCCTCCCTTTTCATCTACTTCTGACTTTGGCGTAGAGGCTGAGCAAAAAAATACCACAGATTATCTTAATTTTAGATGTAGACTGGTTTGCCCTGCAACATGCTAAAGGCCCAGAGTGTGCCACGAGGGTAGGTGTTTGGAAGAAGGGTACTGAGGGTTACTTTCTGACTCATGAGGAGGATTCTACAGGGAGCTGACCCACTTTCTAGTTGATGTTGAGGGACAAGTTTATGCTTTTGTTCTTAAAATGGCTAGATGGTGTCACATCCTAGATAGCTGAAAGTGCCAAAAGCATAAGAGAATGCCCACTTGGAAGCTAGACCAGAGACCTTACGCAGAAGTGGCAGGAACAGACAAAATGCATTGATACTTCAGAGGAGAGGGATGTAAAAGTGGCTGTCTGTGCTGGGTGCTACTTTTATGGGCAGCTGTCAAAGATACTGTAGCATCTTCTAATGCTTGACAATCACTTCTTGTCCTTTCAAATGTGCTTTAAGGCCTTCGGACAGGAGGAGGCAAGACTTGTAACTGCCCTCAAAAAGGTTGCAGGCTAGGAAGTTAAGGTCTCTTCCATGGGAAATTTGGAGGTACTTCTCTTGAACCCCGTAAGCCTGAGAGTTAATCAAACACTCCTTTTGTGTATGAGTGAAACATGTTCCCAGGCCAGACTTACCTTCAGCCATAATGAGCCAACAACAACAAACCGAGCTAAACCCAAGCTCCACAGTCTCCTAAGAAAACAATTATGACTAAGATTTGAAAAACAAGAACAGAAAAGAAAAAAAATACTCAAATTTTGGAACTGATGTGAAAAAAAACAACCACGTTTGTTGAGAGACCAGAAGTCCTGAGCTGTGCGGATATGAAGAGGACAGGGAATGAGGATGAAGGAGTCATTTACTCCTTAACAAACACTGATCTTCTCACCAACACATATGGCTCAAGTGGTTCTCGGAACTCCGGGGAATCTGTGGAGATAATATTTAACCTTTTGTCCTTCCCTTGAGAAATTAAGAGTGAGATTTTCAAATGCCTTTGGTGCTGGCTAATCTCAATTCCCATTGAAGGCAATGGTAAAACCCCTATTAACCTCAATGGGAGCTGACTTTGAGCCCTTTTGAAAAATTCCATTCCTGGTGTGCAAATAAATGCAAATGTGTAAAGTGGAGTAGAAAAAGAACTCAAATAAAAAATGAAAGTCTAAAATAAAATTTGGCTTTCCATGGTCAAACTAGGGGGAGTCCAATGGTAAAGATGACATATAACATGGAGAGAAAGCAGCAGGAGCTATTATGGACAAAGCCAAGGTTTTCAACAAAGAATTCACACATGCAGCTATGGAAATAAAACATAATCCAGAGGTGATAGCACCACAACTGAGAAACTAAAGTAAATGAAAAATAAGGATGACTAAGGGCACGTCTTCATTACCCGCCGGATCGGCGGGTAGCAATCGATCTATTGGGGATCGACTTATCGCATCTAGTGAAGACGCGATAAAATCGATCCCCGATGGCTCTGCCGTCGACTCCGGAAATCCACCGCGGCAAGAGGCGGAAGAGGAGTCGACGGTGGCGTGGCAGCGGTCGACTCGCCACCGTCCTCACAGCCAGGTAAGTCGACCTAAAATACGCAACTTCAGCTACGCTATTCACGTAGCTGAAGTTGCGTATCTTAGGTCGACCCCCCCCCTCCAGGTAGTGTAGACCTAGCCTAAGTAGTATTTATTATGTCCCTTCACAGTTGTATACTATTATCCCATCTCTATTTTAATGTCTCCTCAGATGCCTGCAATTGTCATTCCATTTCCAGGACTTGCCCCTTTGTTCTTCAATATTGAATTAGCTAGTTTTACCCTCCAATGCTTTTCTTAACACTCCTCTTCTTCCACATTGTTATTCCACTCTCTCTCTTTTGACTCTCCCGTTTCTATGCTTCCCACTACCCTTGTTCATTTTTTTTTTCTGGAGCTCATTCAGTTGAATTGTAGCATGTTTCTATTCTTCTTTTCTACAGATATAAGTAAGTTTTTATATCATATCTAGCTACTGTGTATATGTCGCTATCTCTTCAGCAGGATATTGAACTACTAGCACTGATAGCATTGAAAATATTAAGATAAAGTAAGGGAATAAAAAAGCTCTTTTGGCTTTTGCTGTCTAGTTCTTAAAAATGAACCCAAACATTTAACTCTCCCCTTTCCTTTATTGCTCTTAATAATGCAATCTTTCCACGAGCAGCTGAATAGTCAAACAAACAACAGCAGGCATCAAAAGCATTGACGACTGGCTCTGGAACACGGAGTGTGCTTAATGAACAAAGATAATATAGGATTTAAGCTGTGCTTATTGGAGATGTATACATTTTAATATGATGCACTTGCTACTGAATATATGTTAACTTACTTTTGTCTTATAAAAAGGCCCAAATCTCATCTGTGCTTCCCATGATGACAGACACACATGCACATGACTAAGGAACAGGTTGGGTACATTTCTAAAAGCAAACACCATTTGATGAAACAAGATTTTAAGATCACAGAAATTTGTCTATTATGATGTCTCTTTTACCATACAGCTTTTCATGAAAAGGTTGGATTGCTGGATTTCTCTTTACATGTGTTTCTGTTCACCTTTAAAGATACAAATCTAGCAATCAAGTTAAAATAGTATCCAACAACAGAGATCCAAGACAACACTTGGAGGCTTTCAGGACAATGAAAGAACACTGGGAATCTGGACCTCCCGAGAGCATAGAAAGCTTACCTTCAGCAGTGCCTGAGATACCGTCAGCTTTAAAATTGCTAGTGCTTTTCTTCCTACGATGTTTCTTTCTGTTGGCATGAGGGGAGGGAGGAGGATCCAGTTTGGGACTTGTGGTACTGGATATACTTGGACTTGAACACACAGAATCTCCCAAACCAGTATCTGCAATTTGACACAAAGCAGACAAAAAGTGAAAAACTCTATGAATAATGCATAATTTTAAATAAATGCCTGAAAGATCCTGCCAAAATAAGAATGTTGTGAGAGATTACAGTTCTGTACTGCCTAGTACTTATTTATATTAGGACATATTCAGATTCGTTTTAACTTACCATCCAAAGATTACAGGAAAATCCACTACTTTTTGCAAAAAATATTCACTAGCAAATTGGTTAAGGACTGATCCAACTCCCACTAAATCAATGGGAGTCTTTCCACTGACTTTAATGGGAATTCAAATGGGACATAAAGCTGGGAGATTAGTTTAATAGTTCCAGGTGTTCTCCTCACCACAGAGAGCTTACTGCTACCCAAAACACTCAGTTCATACTAGGAAATCGGAAAATATATGGGAAAAAGTGTGACTGCATGCTTCCATTGAGTATTGTTCATTTGTCTTCAACAATGCTAATCAATCAGAAGAAAGATAAAAATGGTGGGGTTGGCCAAAAATAGAACAACCATTTTTCTTTTTAATGTGAATAATTATTAAAAAAAATCGAAATGTGATTTTATTAAAATATCATTTCTCCCACATAACGACGATGGGGTATCTGATTTGTGTATACTTACAGATAGCCAATACATTACAAAAAATAACATTTTCTCACTACTTTCCCACTACTGTAGTATTCTAGGATAATATACAAAGTTTTCTGAGCAATAATGATGGCAAGTAGTTTTTCCCTCCATAATTAAATAAATCATGAGGCACAAGGTGGGTGAGGTAATATCTTTTATTGGACCAAGCTTTGTTAAAACAGAAATTGATCCAATAAAATGTATTACCTCACCTACCTTGCCTTTCCTGTCCCGGAACAACACAGCGACAACACTACAAACATAAATCAAGTCATCCCTTTTGTATTAAGCCAATCAAAGGTAAGATTACTTAAACATAGCAGCTATGCCATCTCTCATACTTTCATAAATACATTCCTATTCCTGCATGTCTATTCTATACCCCATGTTTAGGTACTGAGGGATAATGATGTGAAACAGAATGACTCATCTAAAAATCTCTATCATTCTTAAAGCACATGTGCTGTTGGTGGGTTATTTTATAGTATACACGCTCTTAAGGGCCAATTTCTCTGATAGGAGTTGGCAAATACAGAAAAAGGGGAAAGTCCCTCTGATCTGCTGGTTTGGCAACTCAGTACATATATGGCAGCAATACAGTATAAAAATTACATCATCACGACCATGTATTTCATATATTTTTAAAAAACCATTACCACCACCACACTGATTCAAGCCAAAAAGTGCAAGGAACCCACTAGTCACAAGTGGTAGGAATTAGTAATACCACCTAGACTTGCCATACTGTCGAAGCCATGCCATTTTGGATTTTTAACTGACACTAGATTTTCATAGGTAACCTTAATTTTGGTATTTCTTAACTATTGAGTGCTTGCTTTGTAACTTTAATCTTCTCTTAACATATTTTTTGTAATGGAATATATAAATATGTCAGCAGAAAAAATAATGTAATAATCCTTTACAGTAAATATACTATCAATTGAAATAGATTTTAAAATTCCTCTCTCTTGAATAGAGAAAAATAATATAATCTGTGATTCATTATCACTGGGCCATAGTCTCATGTGAAAACCTTGCAACTGGATCTATTAATGAGGACTTCTCAATTATGTGCAGTCCCACTGAAGTCCAAATTAATCCCCTTAATAAAGTCATGGGACACAGCACAGGCATGGGGCGCTACACGAGAAGACCCCATTAAAGGATTGGGGCCCTCTGATTGAATGGATCAACACAATCAACAACCAATTGACATGAGATATATAATGCACAAAAAAGGCAAACTATATATTTGTTATACCTAATATTCTATTATTTTGTTAGTTTGTTGACATAATACAAAAAGAAAAATGAAAAAAGCATATTGGAAATTAGCCAATAAGCACTAAAATACTAATTCAGAGTACATCTTTTTTCCCCTTGTAAACTTGATAAAGTATCTATAAATAAGCAAAGCCAAATATGAACCTCAAAGGAAAAAGTTCAAATTAAAGTATTTGCTAGCTTCCCCACCCCCGCCCTTTTCAGCACATCAGTCTTAAAAAAATAAAACAGGAATATCATTTAACCAGTTTTAATTATATGATGGGATACTGTGTTGAAAGAAATACTTCTACTGTACTTTTCCTCTGAATCTGTAGGTGGTTTTTTACTGAGGATATACTTCTTAAGAGTCCTTCATTCAGTCTCTGATCAAGGGTAGATAAGACTTCAGTTAAATAGCTATTAATGTTTTGGCTACGAACAGTGTTAAATATGTATAATTATTTTTTATTTACTCAGTATAACGTCCCACACATTAAGAAAATACTCTAAAAGATTAAAGAAAATGGAACTGCTAGAATTTCTGTGTTCAAGAACAAAGATGAATTCTTTTCCATGCAGCGTTTAAAACTGCTTACACCTGATTTGAGAGAGACAAGGTGGGAAAGGTAATATCTTCTACTGGATCAGCTTCAGTGGGTAAAAAAGACAAGCTTTCGAGCTCCACAGAGCTTTGTGGTGCTCAAAAGCTTGTCTCTTTCACCAAGAGAAGTTGGTCCAATAAAAGATATTACCTCGCCCACCTTCTCTCTCATAATCAAGGACCAACACAGCCACAATAACACTGCAATACTGCTGATTTGATACTTTCATACAAAAATCAAACTAGTTTCTTAATGTTTAAAAAAAAGGTTAAGAAACACCTTATAAGAAAATATCTGATTTAATTATTGAATAAATGGTTGTTTATTAATTACACGCTTAGTTTGAAAATACTGAAAGAGCTGTGGGTGGCAAATGACACATGCATATTTCAGGGATTTTAAAAAATTCCTGTAAAAAGCCTCATTATTCCTTTTTCCATGTCTGTAGGAGTATTTTTAAATTAGGCAATTTATGATGTAACCTGAAAGAGAAGCATGGGGTACATATTCACTGTACAGTAGATCTAAGTATCTGTAAAAAGAGGTGCTTGAAGCAGGACACAGCTTTAAAGACAGTGACTTCTCCAAGCGCAAAGAAATAAGAAAATAAATTCTGGATTAGAACAAGTTGCTTCTCCTGAGAAGATTCAAAATCCATTTGGGAAGGGTCTTTTCTCTTTTCCTCTCCATTTGATACTGAGAGAAGCTGCAGCAAAAATAAAATGGATGAAAAAGATACAGATGCAAGACCAAATTAGCGAAGCAAACAGACAGATCATCACTTGTTCTGTATGTTTTCCTTTATGTTTGATGCCAGGAATGATCCGTACTTAGGACACTAAAAACATGACATTGCCAAAAAAGAAGAGACTCCTATGTTTAAATGCGACTACTCATAGTTAAGGCTGAGAGTGTCACGGAGGTCACGGATTCCGTGACTTTCCATGACTTCTGCAACGGCTGGTGCTAGCTCAGGCAGCCCCTGGGCCAGCAGCAGCAGTTTGTGCGTGTGGGAGGGGGCTCAAAACTAGGCACAGGGGGTTGGAGGGTGCAGGGGGCGCTGCTTACCTTGGGGTGGGGGGGCTCCCACTGGCATGTCCCTGCAGCTCCTAGGCAGCGGAGGGGCCGGGGGTGGGGTGGGGGTGGCTCTGCGCTGTGTGCTGCCGGTGTCCGCAGGCCCGTCCCCTCCCATTGGCTGCGGTTCCTGGTGAATGGGAGCTGCGGCAGCCGGCACTTGTGCCCCTCCGCCGCTTAGGAGTTGAAGGAACACGGCGCTGGAAAGGGAGCCCCTGCCAACCCTCCCCACCCCAGCACGAGTCCCGTGCCGTGCCCCATCTCCCCCTCCCCCAGCACCAGTGCCCCCTCCCAAACCATCCCCTCCCCAGAGCGCCCATGGCCCCCCACCCAAGTTTTCGTCACAGGTATTTTGAGTAGAAGTCATGGACAGGTCACGGGCCATGAATTTTTTGTTTACTGACTGTGACCTGTCCATGACTTTTACTAAAAATAGGCTACATTTTAGTCATGGGTATTTTTAGTAAAAGTCATGGACAGGTCATGGGCATTAAACAAAAAATTCCTGGCCCGTGACCTGTCCATGACTTTTACTAAAAATACCCATGACTAAAATGTAGCTTTACTCATAGTATAAATCATGGTTAGTGTTCTTATGGCTGTTAATATTTGCTAATGCCTGTGTGGGTGTATTAATTACTCCTGGGGGCCTTCTGCGCCAAAAAACTCTGCAAATTTTGTCAAAATAAGACTACATAACACCAGTTTCAATTATTTTGGTAATTTATTTCAACATACCTGTCAGCAAGTATATCTGTAACAATACAGACACACACAAAAATCCACCCAGGAGTAGAGAGTTAAAGAAACCCCCATGACAACCCAGTTCCTGTTTCTCTTCTCCCCACCCCTCCCAGAGCCCAGCCAGGGGGTCAGATACCCACAACCCCTCCCCCTAAGAGCCCAACTGCAGGGCCCCCCTAGCCCAGATACCCGCACTCCCTCCCCCTCAAAGCCCAGCCTCGGTGTCGTCCCCCCCCGCCCCAGATACCCACCCCTCCTTGCCCAGATACCCGCAACCCCCCCACCAGAGCCCAGCCACGGCCCTCCCAGCCCAGACACCTGTCCCCTTTCTCCCACTCCAGAGCCCAGGGATCCAGAGGGAGAAACAGCCTGATGCTTGGTCCCAGGCTTGCAGTTTCCTGCGTACTGCCATCTTCTTCCCTCAGGGCATGCTGGGAACTACAGCTGCCAGGAACCGTCTACCTCCCTCCCCACAGCAGTGTCTTCTATGTGTGAGCTGGGCTCTGCCGGGTCAAGTGGCCCCTACTGGCAGCTAGCAGCACTGCAGCCCATTTCTGTGGGGGAAAGGAAATTCTGCACGCTCAATGTTAATTTCTGCAAAATTCTGCATTGTGCAGTGGTGCAGAACTCCCTCAGGAGTAACTAATGATAAGGTGATGAATAAAGTGTCCTAATTGTTCATTTTCACTTGCTTGCTGAATCGAAGATTTGCTAAAAACATCACATTGTTGAGACTGTTGAACCAACACACCGGAGAGTACGTTGAGTCTGCAAGGATTGTTTGTTTCACAATATGTCCCCCTGGGAATGCGGGGACGACTACCTGGGGGGCATGGACAGGCCTAACACTCCAGAGTTTCAGCTTTCATTCTAAAAATAGGTATCTAGTTATGATTGCAAAGACAACATTCAAAAGGTGACCTGAGTGTAACTGATTCACAGTTTTCCTGCCTGAGTTTGCAGAGAGCCTGAAACAATAGCTTTGAGGCATGAACTGCCATATTCCTCTCAGTGGGTACTAGCTCAGATGCCAGTAATGATATTTTACATGTTGACATTTAATATGTTAATGGAACCATACAGTAATATAAAATGGTACATGAGGGATTATATTTTGTATTAAAGTGTTTCTGAACTAGCTTGGCTTGGTCTTTGTAAATGAGGACTGACTCCCCCGCCCAAGAATTTAGCCTGGTTAAATAAATATTTTGATTGAAAATTTCACTATTTGACTCAGGCACTTGTTTTTAAAAAAACGTAATTCTATATCCTTGCTTTGCCTTAGTTTAATTTCTTGAAGATAGGTGAATTACATAGAAGGAATCTGTGGTAAAATGTAAAGATTGTTTTGCCCTGAAATATGCATAATCTAACTTCTCTCGTATACGAGACCTGGAGAATTACCCTAATATGGTAAATCTTTATGATCCAACAATCCTTTTCAGATAATAACCTACTATCCTTGAGTCAAACAGCTCTAAAGTGAAGAGTCTGAGGTACTCCCTCCTCCTCAACCAGAAAAGAAATGTGAATCTTTGGTAAATGGATGCTGAACTTATATTGTTAGTGTATTAAAGCCCTATATTCTAGTTTCAGAGACCACCTTTTGAAGATGGAAGTTATTTAACATTCTACAGGTTTAAAATATGAGCAATCAAAATGTACTAGGCTTATATGCTGTGCTTTCCCATCTTCGACTACTTCTCTTGCCTGACAAGGTATTCTTCAAATTGAAAAGAGGGCTCCTGAAAACCTGGCTTCGGAAAACTATAAATGAGTTCAAGCTTCAGCCCACTGAATGCAATTTCTTACTCCTGACTGAATACAAATAATGCATTTTATTTTGTATCAATTACCACGCGTGAGAACAGACGACCACTGCTGATGCTATTAAATATGAAAAAAGGAAAAGAAAAAGGCACGCCAAATTAAAAAAAGCAAGCGCCTCATTACTCCACATCTAAACCAGCTTTGACAGAGGCACTAGAACTCATAAGATGCGTTTCACTGATTTGGGATGGGCTGTTTTGCAGCCATCCTGTACGTTCAATGTCAGCCATTAGTTCTTCCCAATCGGGCATCAATGTTCAATGCACACCCAAAAAAATATATAATACTAGTAATAATAATAACAATCTGCAGACTCTCCAAGCTTCAATACTTGAAGTATGAGTCAAAGAAGCAGTTTCACTTTTCACTCGGGAAGCTGACAAGCATGACTAGAGGGGGAATAAAATAACATTCAGTTCGCATAAATATCAAGCAGGCTGCTTGAGACTGATGGGCCAGGAATGTATTCTTAGCCATCATTCTGGCAGACAGGCCCAAGGACACTCATAACTTATTTTACAATCATTTAGTTTCAGCTCAAGTGGAAAACGTGACAACTTATCTCTACTGACAAGATGCCATATCGAACCTTACAATTAACTCTCCCACGATTATCTGCCCAACCCATCATTAGCTCTGCAGTTTTCGATGGACTGCACAGGCAGCTTTGCCTGATGATGGTCATCATTTTCAGGAGTGTATATCTATATTAAATAACATTAGGGACAAAATCCTGTCCTGTCCACATTGCTAGGGAACCCGGTATGCTGGCCAGTGCATCCTTTCCTCTAGAACTCCTATGGCAGATCTGTAAATGGCATGAGGGGTAAAATGCACTGAAGAGCACTTTTTCCTCTGAAAAGGAACACCATGTACCCCTGGCTAGCACTTGCTGCTGACCACAGCATAAACTAGTTGGCTGTGGATGGATATGCCCCCATATCCATGCTCCCTTCGAAATCTGATACATGGGCTGGTGCAGCTGTTAGCCCTAATCAAGCAGTAGTTTGAGATTTGAGACACAGTGGCTCCTTACATCTTCATCGTAATATACCCATGAAGCAGAAGGCAGGCTCTATACTGGATCTGGAATCTCCCCTTGACAATGGCACACAACTTCTGTTTCTAGCTCTACACAGTCATGAAATAATAGGAACATTATACCAAAGAAAAGGGCAGAGTCATTTTCCTATATGGCACACAATAAAGGCTTCAAGCCCCCCAAAGTCCCAAGGTACTGAATTTTTTTCTATAAGTGTCACAGTTATTTTAGGTCATTTTTAGAATTTTTATGGCTGCACCTCAGTCCTGTACAATTGACACTTGATAACCAAGGCCCCTGACTTACCAGGCAGAGGGAAAACTGGTCCCAATGTTTCAATAAAAGTTCTTACGTTTGTCTATAAACTACAGCATAAATACTATGTTTGAATTGCCTTAAGTTTGACACGAACTGTGTAACTCACTTGCTATGAACAACAAGATCAAACCCAAACTCATCCAGATAACATCGTTATTGTACCCCTACATACTCCATACCTTACACTATATGTATGTACAGTCAACCACACCCCCATACATACATTTAGTACCTATTAGTCATCTTATACTACTCATATCTCTTGACTTATATGAGAAAAAATTGGGAGGAAGAGGTGAAGTGTACTGCTCATCCAAAAGCACAGAACAGCACTGAGAGGAATAAATGATACCAATAATCAACTAATCCTCCTCAGATTAAACTAGTTTAAACGATCACGGAGGGGACACCTGTAGATGCCACGTAGGTCTTTGGAGGTTGAGTTGCAGTCCAAGGTTATCTGCCATTCTTAAGCATTTCTGAGACCCTCTCTCAGTACAGTACAGTTGTGAAATAGAAAATTAAAAATAAGTCTTCTGTATTACATTTCTTTATGGATTCTATTATTCAGAACTGTATGTGCTCCAGGATCAGGAGAAAAAGACAATTCAATTTTCACCAGCCAAGGACAATGCAAGAACCCTCCTATGGGATTTGTGGAGGGTGAGGAGGTTAGTTCAAAGCCATCCCCTGCCTATTGTCCTCTGGTGCAGGTGTTTGTAGCACAGTGAAATTGACTTGAATCCCAATCTCGGAAGTGCCTGCATAAAGCACTTCAAGGATTGGCATCCTAGTCATTTTTACTGTGCTGCTTGCAGTGCACAGAGAGTGGAGCAGCAGAAGATGCTAACGCAAGAATGAGGGATGGGGAAGAAAATTAGTGACATTAGCCATGGATGGGTGGGTGTGGGGAGTGCGACCATGGGACAACAGGCAACATGAGATGGACAAGAGATATGCAACACAAAGGATGAGCTGACAGATAAAACACAAGAATGGAGTTTCTTACTTGGACCATAGTTCCCATTCACACACACAATCCTGTCTCTCCCATGTAACAATTTAAGATGGAAACAAGGACATTCTGACCTTTGCTATCCATTTATCTTTTGATTTATTTTATATTTTTGTCAAATCACCTATTTACAAAACTTGAAAAAAAAAAAAGCTCAACAGGTGATGCTATTCTCCACAGACCAAAGTCTGGCTTGATCTGGTTTACATTTTTCTTGCATCTTCTTGTTAAAATTTTCCAACAGGCTTTCAAAGTGAAATTAGACTTTCTGTCAAAGCCTTGCTCCCTAATGCGGTCTTATTCTCAGGAGGCAGGAGATTGATTAATTTGGTTTTTGATTTTCTGAAGTGGCAAGAAGTCAGATATTACAAAAGCAGAACCTGTGAATGGGATCAATTAAAGCATAGAAGCGGCAACACAATTAACACCACGAGGTTCAACAGAAAAAGAAAGGACCGATGACGAAAACAACAGCAACAGCTTTGACTTCAGCAGGAATCTTCACCATGAGCCAAAGAAGGCTGAATCCAAAGAGAGCATTTCAGAACTTTTACTATGCTATTAGTGTTGTAGACCAAAGACATCTGTAGCTGCTGGACAGAATAATAAAAAAAATAGCTAGACACTTTCATCTACTGTATGTGTGTTTTAAATAAAGAGGTGAAAACAGCAACCTTTTATTTAAAGAGGGAAGAACTAGACTAAAACCATCTCTAGTTATATTTCAGACCTATTTTCCTGAGCTGTGGTTTTCTGAGTGTGAAATCCAATGCTCTATAGTGTCCCTTCACAGTGATCACCGTCAATGTTCTATCAAGCTCTTTATATTCCCATTCTGCCTCAAACTTGAGTTAAAGGGGTGCTGCAATGATACAAAGATTGTGCTCAAAGCAGCTGCTGCTGAAGTTAGGCAGGGAGGTATGGGTGTCAGTACTTAAAGTAAGAAACCTGACAAAATTGTCCCTTGGTAAAAGTCAGGGTAGTCATTTAGCGCTTTTTTTTTTTGAGGGGTGGGAGGGGGTTCTGAGGAGAAGGAGACAAAGAAATAAAGGTGAAAATATTTTAAAGATGGGTGTAGGCCAAATTTGTAATGGAATTATGTACTGGGCAGCTGGTCATTGTTTAGCTGAATGTGGTTCCACACTCAAGCTGTAGAGGGTTTAAATTAACCTGCTGCACTTGAAGAAATTAAGAGAGAGCTCTGAGCTTGATGGAGATGAAAGAGCCTCAGGAGTATTCTCTTTCCATTGCATCTACCATTTTCCCAGTCTCATGCCTAGAGCCGATAAATCACAAAGCTATCCTGTCATGTACAGAATGCCCAAGTTACTGACTGCCTTTCCTTCCTCTAATGGCAATTTCAATTAAATAAGAAAAAACAAGGATTTCTCTTTGATAACACAAATCTCCCTACTTTTGTGGCTGTAGCTTTTGAGATATTCTTGCATGCCTCAAGCAAAAGACATGGAGTCAAGTTTAGAAAACAAGGATCGTTTAAACACGGAAGTATATTGTTACTTTATTTGCAAAACTGTGGGAGGAAAAATAGTCTTGTAACTAAAGTATACACATTAGAATGACTGTCTTCAGTGACTTTTGTGGAGGAAGACCTCTATGCAAATTATTTTACATGTAGGGAACACTAAGGCACTTCTATTTAAGATCTCAATTTCCAATTGGCCTGTGATTTCTGAATATCTGAAAGGACTCATGAAAGTAAACAATGAAGTGTGCAAGTTTTTATCTTAGTAGGTTGTTTTCCAGAAATCTCCTTCCCAAAAGATAAATTTTTACAGCACTAGTATGAGACCACTCGGCCCCTGGAAATCTGAGCATCGGGAGGAGAAGATGAAGGTTAAAGATCATATCAGTTAAATTAGTTTAAAAGCTCGCTAACCAATAAAGTAAATTCACTGCATCATTCAGGAAATAATGATCCTTTCTTCACCACCAGGAAACAAATCCATCCCTAACTCACCCCACTGTACTGAGATATTGCAACAAGCATGAGCAGTGAAGATCAGCCACATTTTGGAGAGCCTGTGATACTTAGCATCACAGAGATGAATAAGGACAGAATTCCAGCCCTTCACTCTGAATTACTACCATGTATATGATTTAGTTCAGATCCTTACTGTCATATAAATCAACTCCTAGAGTTGAGTTTGGAGACTTGTCTTATTCTATATTACATTGAAGCATTTTTGTGTTTGCCTTGTTTGCCATTATGTGTTGAATGCTCCATGTGGTGAGATCAAAAGTGACAAGTGATTTGGGTAGATGAGGAAAATGAGCAAGTAGTGTGATTCTCTAAGGAGAGGTAAGTCTCAGATGTTCTGAGGATATGCCTACACTGCAATTAGACACCCACAGCTGGTCCACGCCAGCTGACTTGGGCTTGCGGGTCTCAGGCTAAGGGGCTGTTTAATTGTGGCCTAGACGTTCAGGCTCGGGCTGCAACCCAAGCTCTGGGACCCTCCCACCTTGCAATTAAAAAGCCCTTTAGCCTAAGCCCTGCATGTCCAAGTGAAATGGCATGGACCAACTGTAGGTTTTTAATTGCAACGCAGACATACCCTAAGATAACATAGCATCTCAAGGTAAATTCCATGGCCCCCACATAGACCATTAATGGATAACTCACATTCCTCTTGTATGATGCTTTGGTTGGTCAGTGTCAGATCTGTTCTGAATTTGTCCAGCACTCTTCATGATTCTACAACAGAGTGTTGCCTTGAACGTTCATTGGGTGGATGACAGACACTATAGGCATAGCTTGCTCTGGCCACCAACTTTATACAGAATGAAGAAATGGGAAGTTATACAAATGATGACTAATGTGGAGATTCATTTATTCGAGCAAACGATTCTTACCTGTGCTCTTCGGTAGAACCAAAATTTATGGACCTGCTTATATATAAATCATGAGGTTATATGAAGAGTTTCAGCGCTGAGCCCTCTGAGTAGGTGCTGGTACCAGTGTTTGAGTCATTGTGGAATATTGTCCCCCGAGATATCAATGTGAACATGGTATCTACTCAGAAGGATGCATACACAACTCTCCTGAACGTAACTGACTCTAGAATTCATCCAAGTGATGAGGAGAGGCCCCACAGGACTGACCTGTCTGACTCTGCTCTCTTGAGAGTGTTGTTTGATATTTGGTGTCCACGTCACCCCTGCTGGCTGGGTTATCCATCACCTCTGCATTTCAATGGTCATGAGGCACACCTAACACACCTTGAAGCCAAGGGGTGGAGCAGCTCAGCAACAGCTGTTATTGCTGCTCTGGGGGCTCAATGCCCCCTCGTTTACAACCACATTATCTTCTTATACCCAGAGACACCCCTAGGTTAATGCTGTTCTGCAGGAGTGGAAGCAGCTGGGATGCAGATGGAGGGACATGTCTAGGACATTGCTTGGTGTTTGATCATCTTCAAGCATATAGAAGATTACATGGCCAAGGCCAACAGACATTTCCTATCCTTAGCCATAAACATCTATAACTAGTGTGTTTCTTCAACAGATTATGACGACGAATTTGCTATGTGTTTTATGGGTTACCTAGATCATCTCCAGGCTTTTAGACTCTGAGAACTGTGGGCTCACAATGGGCTACTTCTATTTAATGTTGTGACGGATGTCTTCTGCATTCCTTGCAGATCTGACCTTTGCCCATTCTCAGTGTTTACAGGAAGTGATGGAATTGGGAAGCAATTACTGACAAACATTATTAATCCTTTGCTTAGCAAGACAACAATATTGATCAACCTCAAGTATGTGGAGTTCTGTCCCCTCCTCCAATTTTCTTATGCTGGTGTACATGCCAATACTGCCAACTCATGAACAACTCCTTTTAAGGGATGATGATTGAGAAAGCAGCAGCTATTCAATTCTAGATGCATTTGGCACCAGTGAGCCCTTGTGGGTTGGTTCAATCTGGGTTCTGGCTGTCTGCTGTACAATTGGTTTCCCACAATATTTATTATAAACAAAACAAGTGTTGTGTTATTTTCTTTAAAGACAATTCTAGAATGTCTGTTACCTCTAAACCCTGCAAAATTATTTCTTTTGCCTTCCTTTAATCTTACAAGCACCTGAATGTAGAGGAAAATTTTTTGAGTGGAAACCTTAGTTACCAAATTTCCACGCGAAGCACAGTTTTATTGCTAAATTTCAACCTTCTAAAATATGGGGTTTATAATGGCAACGCTGGCAGACTCCTAACAAAAGCAAGTCTTGGGGGGGTTCTTTTGTAATCTAACTAGTGCTGTCACTGCAAGTGCTTTAACAACAGCAACAAGCATTCAAATCACTTGAAAATATTAATGCATGTCTTGCTAAATAATCATTTAGTAAAATATCCTTACATTACAAGATGGGCTAATAAAAGCCGAAAGAGATGAAGTAACTTTCTCAGGGTCATACAGGAAATCTGTGAGAGCTAGAAACAGAACCCAGGTGTCTTGACTCCAGACCTATTCCTTAATCACAAGATTATCTGACCCTCCATATAACCTATGGATAACCTCCAGCATCAAAAAATACACTGGTAATTGAGAAGAGGTTAGGACAATCTTAATTGTCAGTCCACAGGACTTAAATGAGAAACCCTTGATGCTCGGGTTTCAAAATCAAGAGACATTTACTATTAACATGTTACAATTGAAGCTGAGCAACTGCTATATAACGAACAAGCAGCTAATTTGCCTAATGCTAGGTAGAAAAAGGTTAAGAACCTTCTGGTAATGTATGTCAAGAACATAAGCATCAGAAAATAAAGGAAATATGGGAAGAGACACCAACTGAACTCTTTTCAAACTAGAAAACTTGTACAATGGCACAGAAGCCATGTTTGCTCCAAAACAGCTGAGCAGGGTTGGATCCAAACACAATTATGTTTTTAAATAGATACAATTAATTGATTCAAATTAGTTGAACTTTGTATTTTACTTTTCAATTATAGTATCTTGCTCTTAGTAGAAAGATGTTGAGTTTTACTGATATGACATCCTCATTCTCTTTCTATAAATGTCAGATGCTATATGAGTGTACATAATTGTCATTGGCAAGCAGATTTTTTTTGGACTGCATCACTTATTTATTCTACCTTTGCAGAAATTACTAACTCATTTGAGTGTTTAAGCTGAAAAAAGTGCTAGTCCTGGATTCCCAGCCCTCAGGAGTTCCCTCCTTGCTCTATGAAAGCCCTGCACCAGGAGAAACAGTTGCACAGTATCTCTGCTGAGAGATGCTGAAATTGGATATTTTATCTCTTACACCAGCCCGGATTGTGGGTAGCACACCATGATTGCTGAGTTAAGTGATGGTATCAATTGCAACAAATGAAGGGTCCAGCAACTTGAAAAGAGATGCTCTTCCATCTGCAGGAAGTCCCAATCTCTGTGCTTCACCTGTGCCCTAACAATCACAAGGTTGTGAAGGAGCAGTGTATCAGATTTAGCACACAGGTCTCTTTCGCTCCTTGAACTATATACAATATGAAGAAGCTTTGAAGTGTTGGATTCCATAGGTAAGGTATACATGGTGACCTTCCACCTAAAGCTCTGTGATCTAGACTGGAAAGAAACTAAGCCTGCAAAGAGACATGCCTGATGAAACAACTACTCTCCCATTATTAATTGGAACAGAAACTTCATTAAGCCTGGGAGGAAAGAAATGCATCAAATATGCTTGTAACATGCTTTACCCAGAAACTAACAAAACAAATTGTTGTACTATACTATATTGTTGGGATGCTAATCAGACCTACCTGCTAAAACATACCTATAGCTATCTATCAAGATGCAAAACTATAGACATGAAAATACAGAAAAATAATCTTACACTTTATAACATTAAGGTTAGGAATCTACATACTGTCAGAACTATAATCCGTTTGCTCCCTGATTTTGTGTGTTTAAACTTAAACCTTAACATTAGATAAACAGAAAATATGGTATTTTATTTCTCCATATTTATTTCAACAGAACTGATGAAAAATCCAAACCTACTGGGCTGGAGAGCTTATTCATTCCACTGGCAAAGATGAAGGCAAGGTCATTGAACCAAAATTGTTAAATTTATGGAGTTTATAAACTCTGCTGAAACCACCAGCAGAGTTTAAAAGCCCCACATTTTCTTCTTATGATAATGATTTGCTCAGCAGGGGGATGTGAAATTTTGGCCTTTGGCATACACAATCCATAACTACTAGGAATATCTTCTTATTCAAAAAATCCTCTACAACTTCAGTATTATAGGAAGGAGTTTCACATACTTATTTCTTTCTGATTATGATTTATAAAGAGAAATACTTCAGAATGCATAAATATATGGTCACATAAAAATACAGTCAGCTAACATTTAACAGCTATTGTCAAAAGATTTGTCTTTTCTACTGTTGATGAATTTAAACACCACAATGAAGTATCTGCTACTGCATATATATTGTAGGGAATTTAAGGACATAGTTAATGTTTATTCCTAAGAGGGTGGAAACTATATATAGCTGAAACTATATCTCAAACTAGGTGGTGGCTGACCTGACAATGGCATCATAATACAACTATATTACAAACTATGGCCATATCTTTAGAAGATTAAAACAATTAAAATAATTAAACCATCTTTTTACACAAATGAGATTAAAATATTTGCTTATTGATGAAGAATACATTAATGTATATGGTATGCAAGACTATCACCTTCAATAATGACCTTTAACTTTTGACAAATATTAATACAGAAATTGAAAATGGAAGGTATTTTATAATCTTCTAAGTACTGTATCTGTCAAATGTCAAGTGTCTGAGCTACAAAGAACAATCTTGTAGTTGAAGTCAGACAAGCAGACAGTTGCTTTTACAGAACTTGAAGTTAAAAGTGCTCTCTCTTTCTAGGGATATCAGTGCCAGATTTCCACTTTCCTTACTTTATAAGTACTAAGTTTTGGTGGTGTTTAAATTGCACACACAGTATACTGCAGCACTAACCTTTTACCTGAAAGGTCAGAATCCTATGATCTCTCTGGGATATAAACTTGAAGGCCTGATACAGAGAACATTCACTATTCTGACTAAATCTTGGGAAGCGATAGTTTATATTCTCCACAATAAAAGGAGTAATTTTTCTGAGGAAGAGGGGAAAACAAAATTGAACTATGTGCAGAAAAGAGACTGATTTATTGAACCTATCTAGACAATCAAGTCAAATTAAATCAGTATTAATTAATAATCCAGAGGAAAAATAAACAGAAAACTTTTCTAGCCAGATGGCATATGCCACACCCAATTCCATCATTTCTGTTTAAATCTTAAACTAAATTAAAGGCAAAAATCCACATTAAATCAACATTAAGGCTGTAAATCTGGATATCAAAATGTCAAGAAATGAAAAGCTTTAAGTCTCTAGTAGCAAAGTTGAGTTGATCACATTGTAAATAACTGAGTTAAACGTTCAGCAACCTACACAGTAAACAAAATTCTTATACATACTCAAGGTGGCCATGGTGAAATTACTGGAACACATTCACGTTTCCTACCTTTTTTTTTTTTTACAGCCTGAAAAAATAATTTCTTTTTTTTATTTAATTTTCTAGGGTATTTTAAAAGACAAAAAAGGAAGGTACATTTTGGTAGCACTGTGAAACTGTAAAAAGCTGTGTTGTGCAATTCTATATTTAAACAGCAACACTATGTAGTTACAGAAAATGCCTATCTGCGGCACTGTGCAGTTGTACAACTCCAAAATGCCACAGGGGAGAACATACCTAAAAATCCAAAACATTATTTTTAATGCAAATGCCCAAACACCTATTCAAACTTTTCAACATTAAGATTAGTCTAAACTTTGTTTAAACACTCTGCAGCTGGTGGCTCACTACTGAAGGACTAAGGCTATGATTATGTCACGGAAGGCTTGGAAGTCACAATTTGTGTCCTCCAGAGACCTCTGTGACAATGGCGCACTGCAGGAGCCTGGCCGCCACGAGCGGCGGAAGAACCCCCCTGTAGCTCCCCAGCCCTGCAGGAGATCTCCTCCCAACTCCCAGCCCCGTGGGCGGCGGAGAGACCCCAGCAGTAGCTTAGATGCCACTGGCACAGGCCTCCCCCGCAGTTCTCAGTTGCTGCGGGCAAAGGGGGACCCTGCAGTCCCCAATTGCCTTGGGGAACCCCCCCCCCCCAGCTCTTCAGGGTGGTGGAGGATCGCCCCCCAAGCTCCCAGCCACAGGGTAGGGGCGGGGGACTGCAGCTCCCAGCTGCTGCATGCAGAGGGGCAGAGTGCTTGACCCTCCTCCCTCCCCATTTTGTCTGGGATGTTTTTAGTAAAAGTCAGGGACAGGTCACGGCGTCCATGAATTTGTGTTTATTGCATGTGACCTGTCCATAACTTTTACTAAAAATACCCATGACAAAATCGTAGCCTTTGATAGTATATTAGGATGATCTTTTCCCCTCCACAATCGATGTGGCTCCTAAGAAGCTGCTTTCTATACATCTCTCTTTTGAAAGAGATCATGAGGTAAACACATGACCTGCCATAGATGAAACATAGAGGGGCAGAGTGCCAATAGTGGAAGTCATCTTTCAAGTTAAACGAATTGCAGTAGACTCAGCCTAGATAACGTGATAACAGGTTCTTTAAAAGTAACGCATATAAAGTCTTTGATGTCCTATGATGGGATGTTGATGTAAAACACTTTTTTTGTGTGGTGATCCCGTTAACATAGAGCAACATTCAGCAAAATGTTCTTAATGGTTACCAACTCAGTAAATATTGGCTGCTTCTGCTCAAACAAATTTTACTGGAAGAATTTTTCATCTACAAGATTAATCAGATCAGAACAGGTTTAATCACTATTTGGGCAGCAGATCCATAGAATCAGAGTTAGAAAGGACTGCAAGGGTCATCTAGTCTAACCCTGTGCTAAGATGCAGTATTTGTTGTGTCTAAACCACCCAAGACAGATGGCCATCCAGCCTCCTTTTGAAAACCTCTAGTGAAGGAGCTTCCATAACCTCCCTAGGCAGACTGTTCCATTGTCCTACTGTTCTTACAGTTAGGGAGTTTTTTCTGAGATTTAATCTAAATCTGCTATGTTGTAGTTTGAACCCATTGCCTCTTGTCCTGCTCTCTGTGGCAAGAGAGAACAACTTTTCTCCACCTTTATTATGGCACCTTTCAAGTATTTGAAGACCACAATCGTATCCCCCCCTAAATCTCCTCTTTTTCCAAATTAAACATACCCAGTTCCTTCAGCCTTTGCTCATATGGCTTGTGTTTCATTCCTTTGATCATCTTTGTCACTCACCTCTGGATCCTTTCCAGGTTTCTCTACATCCTTTCTATACACTGGTGACCAAAATTGTACAGAGTACTCCAGCTGAGGCCTAACCAGCGCTGACTAGAGAAGTACTATAACGCCCTGTGACTTCCATGCTATGCTTGTGTTAATGCAACCTAAAATTGCATTTGCTTTTTTTTGCAACAGCCTTGCATTGCTAACTCACGTTGAGGCTGTGATCCACCACAATTCCCAGATCCTTCTCAGCAGTGCTGCCGCCAAGCCAGTTATCCCCCATTCTGTATTTGTGAATTTGGTTTTTCTTCCCTAAATATAGCACCTTACATTTGTCATTGTTGAATTTCATTTTGTTGGCTATAGCCCAGTTCTCCAATTTATCAAGATCCCTCTGAAATTTAGCTCTATCCTTCAAAGTGCTTGCAACCCCCCCAGCTTTGTGTTATCTGAAAATTTGATCAATATACTCTCCATTCCTACATCAAGGTCATTAATAAAGATGTTAAACAACACCAGACCCAGAAAAGATCCCTGTGAAACCCCACTTGAGACCTCCCTTCAATCTGACATCATTCCATTTATTCCACACACTTTTTTTGCACTTGTTTAACCAAGAATGTATCTGCTGTTGAGCCCACATTTCTCCAGTTTATTTATCAGAATGCCCTGTGGGACTTTGTCAAAAGCCTGGCTGAAGTCCAGGTATATTATTTTCACCACATTCCTCCTATCCACCAAACCGGTTACCCTGTCAAAGAAGGAAAGCAAGCTGGTTTGGCATGGTTTGTTCTTAGTAAATCCATGCTGGCTGCTAGTGATTACCCCGTTATCCTCCAGGTATTTGCAAACTGAATGTTTTATACATTGTTCTAGTAGCTTCCCAGGTATCGAAGTCAGGCTGACTGGTCTGTAGTTTCCCAGCTCCTTCTTTTCACTGTTTTTAAAGAGGGGCACTACATTAGCCCTTCCAGTCTTCCGGGACCTCTCCTGTCATCCAAGATCTTGCCAAATATTATTGCCAGTGGCTCCGCTTCAGCTGATTCCTTCAATTCTCTGGGATGAATAGCATCAGGCCCCACTGATCTGAATTAATTCAAATTGGCCAGAAGATCTCTGACGTGCTCTTTATGTATCCCGATCTGCATCCCTTCCCCTTTATTGTCTATGGTAACTAGTCATCCGGTCACATTTTATTTTTTGTGAGAAGACAGAAGCAAAGTAGGTATTGACCCTTCCTATCATCTTCCGTTACCAGTTCACCTTCTCCATTGAGCGGAGGACCCATACTATCCCTGATTTTTCTTTTTTGTCTGACATATTTGAAGAACCCCTTCTTGTTGTCTAACATTTCTTGCCAGCTCCAACTCATTCTTAGTGTTGGCTTTCCTAATTTTATCCCTACACACTTGCACTATTCCCATATGTACTACTTTGGGGACATTCCCCCACCTTCAATTCCCTAGGTGTATCCCTTTTGGTTTTTAGATTGCTAAAACGCTCTTTGCGCAGCTAAACTGGCCTCCCATGGGTCGTCTCATCTTTCCTCTGCACTGGAATAGCTTGATGTTGACCCTCTAATATTACATCTTTTAGGAACTGTCAGTCCCCTTCGACTCTTTTTCTTCCTAATTAGTCTTTCCATGTATCGGGGTAGCCGTGTTAGTCTGTATCCACAAAAACAACAAGGAGTCCGGTGGCACCTTAAAGACTAACAGATTTATTTGGGCATAAGCTTTCTTGGGTAAAAAACCCACTTCTTCAGATGCATGGACCACGGGACTCCTTGTAGTCTTTCCATGGGATCTTGCCTACTGTGTCTCTGAGTTGGCTGAAATCTGCCTTTCTGAAGTCCAGTGTCCTCGTTTTGCTGTCGTCATGTCCTCATTTCCATGGGATCATGAATTCCATCAGATCATGATCACTTCCAAGTTTCCGTCGACCTTCATGTTCACAACTAATTCATCCCGGTTCGTCAAAATCAGATGTAGAATGGATGACCCCTTAGTTGTTTTCTTAACTTTCTGAATCAGAAAGTTGTCCCCTACACATGGTAAGAACTTGCCGGATGTATTATGTTTTGCTGTAATAGTCTTCCAAGAGATATCAGGGAAGTTAAAATCCCCCATTAATAATAGCTCATGTGTGGTTAGCTAATCTTACCAGCTACTTGCAGAACGACTCCTCCACTTCCTCTTCCTGATTTTGGAGGGGGGGGGTTTACAATAGATCCCCACCATAATATCGCTACTATTCTTTTCCCTTTTTACCCTCACCCAGAGACTCTCAGTAGGTCTGTCGCTCACTTCCTCTTGGACCTCGGAGCAAGTGTATACATTCTTGACGTACAGTGCAATGCCGCCTCCTTTTTTCCCATACCTGTCCTTCTGGAACAAGCGATATCCCTCAGTGCTGGTACTCCAATCATGGGAGATGTGCCACCAAGTCTCTGTAATGCCAATTAAGTCATAATTTTCTTCATATTATAGGACTTCCAGTTCATCCTGCTTGTTCCCCATACTCCTTGCATTTGTATACAGGCATCCAAGCTATTTTACAGACTGCCCTGTTGCTTTTCTTCTTGCCTTTTTAATGCAATGGTGGTTTCAAGTCCTTGTCCAGAAATTTGCCCCTTTTCCTTGTCTTCATTACTTGAGCCTAGATGTGCATTGGCTGGATTTTTGTCGCCACCCCTCATAGGACCTAGTTTAAAGCTCTCTTTATAAGGTTAGCCAGACGATGTCCAAAGATGCTCTTCCCAGTATTTGATAGATGGAGCCCCTTCCAACACGGTAATCCTCTTTCCTGGAACATCAACTCGTTGTCAAAAGCCAAAGTCTTTTTGCTGACGCCATCTGTGTAGACATGCATTTATTTCCAGGATTTGACGGTCCCAGCCGGGCCTTTTCCATGTGTGGAGAGCACAAATATAGCGTTTTCACTGAGGGAAGCTAGCAGAAACTCCTCAATGAGATTCTAGCATTACTCAGGGAGCTTAGCATACAACCTGCCAATTGGATCAACGGTCTTCAAGTCTTGTGAAAAGCAACTGGGAAGCACTGGATTTCCTGATGGCTGAGATTAACAATATCTTCCTATAGAGAGATAGGGTACTTTGCTTCACTTAATTTAAGTCATCAGGGATTTGCCCAAGGAACCACCATGTGTTGCTGCTATTAACTAATTTTTCCTTATCCAGTCAGACCATGAGAAAATTATAATCAGGCAACTGCAGTGCCCTTTGGAGCTCTCAGATTTCCTTCATTTATCTCAATCTATTTTTAGGCCTACGCATGATACAGACCACACTGGTCCTGTTGGTTGATGATCTCATGATGGTGGACAATGACCAGGTGTCCATGATGACTTTTCTTTATATGTGTTAGCAGCTTTTGATTCTAAGTAACCTTTAGTTCTGAACCGGTCTTGTTTCTTCCCTCTCAAGCAGTTCTACAGATTGTTTTTTGACATCTTTTATAGGTTTCCGCACGGCTCTATCCTGTGGCCCCCTCCAGTTTAACACACATGTGATGCTGCTAAGGGAAAGTATGACATAATATGCAGCCAAGACTACGAACATGCAAATGATATGAGCTGCTGTGTGTCACTCCCATAAGAACACAGAAGTCAGAGTCTGTACTTTAGCACGGTGCTCTGATACTGTGGTGATGAGGACCCTGTATAGCACCAAGATAGATGGATATAATGTCTAGTGAGAAATGCACTCTGGATGAGAGCAAACTGGCTGAAGGCTAATCTGGACAAGTTGGTGATGATGACTAGGGGTTGGGGGAAGGATCTCGAACATATGATAAGGAGAGTTCTGTCCTCTGTTTTGAGATCAGGAAGGTGCTGCCTTTTAATTAATTCACAATTTGTTCTGGGAATCCCAGTGATGTGAGAGACCAAAAGCATCTTTTTTATCTGCACTTTTGCAACTATTCCCCTTAAGTCTGGATCTTGACATCTCTATCCTTATTTTGGGTAACTCCAGGTTGGAGAACTGCAATGCTTTTTACTTGGGGCTAAATTTTAAGAGCATTCTGAATCTAGAAGTAATACAGAATGTAGCTGTTTCCCAGTTAGGCACTATTAGCTGCAAAGAAGATGCGTCATCCACAAAAACTGAACTGGCTTCCTAATAATTTTCACATATGGGTGAAGGAGCTGACATTGTTGTCACTATACGGTTAGAGTTTTAGATACCCAAGAGATTAGCCTGTGTTCCATGCATGCCAGATAAATTGTAGTTGGCTGAAGCATGAAAGATACAATTTTCCAAGAGAGACTAGTGAATCTGGGTGCCCCAATTTTGAGGTGTCCGTATTCAGGCACTCTGAGGGAGCTGGTTTTCAGAATGTGCTAAGCACCTGTCCTGTAATTATTAAGTCCCTTGATGGTATCACACTATTCAATTTGGAAAATTTAGCCCATTGCTTCATGGTGTTCTTATTAGAGGGATCTTCATTGTGGAATTTGTTTTCCCTGATATTCTGACACACTGACTTTCTGCAGGGAGTGGTTTGCTTTGTAGCGAGAAGGGAGTTTGTATGTAGAGATTTTTTCTTTGCATACTGTTTCTTTCCTTTTTGTTTAAGATAAACAACAATTTAAAATTATTTTTACATTTGTATATGCAGTGAATTATATAAGTTAAAAATAATTGACACTACAGCAAACTCCAGAACACTAACCAACTGTTAAATGGGAGAACAGCACTACATGCACAGAAATCTACTTAAAACCATCTCATTTCTCTAAAGAGAAAGAAAATTGGCTGTAGGATTTATATTGCTAGAAAACCAAGAGAGATTTCTTTCTGATGGAAAGATAAATACTGCATGGTAATATAACCAGCCACCACTCGTCTGCTATTAGATGAATAGAGGAGGAAGAAAATCTTTCTTAAGAAGTGTCAAATATAAGTAAACTTCTTTGACTAAGACCTTAATCAAGCCCTTTTAAGCAGCAGCTTAGCATTTTGTTTAGATCATTCTTTATATTCTGATTAAGAACCTATCTTATAGCAGATAAAAAGCACATTAAGAAATAGGGAAGATATGAGCACTCAGCTAGGTAATAGCCCAAACCTTAAACCTTTGTTGTTGTTGTTTTGTTTTTGTTACTACACCAGAATACTGTAATGATGATTGGAAAATGTATGGTCAAAATACCATGTTGCAGCCTTGCAGATCTCATCTGGTGGGACTGGCCAAAGCCTGTTTTGTAGATGCTGCAACATGATTGATTGAGTTGTGACATGCCCCTTCAAATTTCAATGTTGCTACTATGGTGCAACAGTGACAGATGCACACTGATAGGTTATCAGAAAAGGTTCTTTTGGACACAGGCTTGCTTTATGTTCCACTCTTACAGAAAAACAAAAATGGTGGATTAATTCTCTAATGGCGTTCCCCACTTTTCAAAGAGACTTTGTTGATGCAACTAATTTGCAGAACAAAGCTTCCCCAAGTTGAAAGCTAGAAAGAATTAGAAAATAGTGGCACTGCAATACTTGTTTGAAAGCAAAATGTAAACATTTAATTTGAAAACCAGAAAGCAGTAACCTGACCTGTGTGTATAAACAAAGTAAAAAACAAACACACACATTTGCATTTTAAAAGAGAAGATTTGAAAATCCATTCCTTCTCGTTTACTACTTGAGACTTGAGTTCAGGATTCTGTACATGTTCTGTAACCATTGATGATATTACCACCTGAAACAGGAATCCCAGCATTTTAGAGGGTTTTGTGAAGATACTAGCTATTACAGGGAACGTTCCAAATCTTGTATGCAAGACTTAGCAGATAAGTGACAGAGGAACTAATTTTGAAAAGCTTTGTGAATGTATTAAAAATACAATATAGTTTACCTTACCCGAACTTTGTTATTGATTTGGGATTATAAATGATTCTTTAAAACTAAAATCTTTCCAGTTCACCTTCAAAATTGAGTTTTGACACTACTGCCAGAAGAAACTTCCTGAGTGTGCACACAAAGCCAAGCCTCTCTATTCAAATGTACCGTAGGTCTTCAGAGCCCGTAACTCACTAATTGTTATGAGACAAAGTGATTGCCATCAGAAAAGTAACCTGGGTAAGGTTTGCATAAATGTACAAGCTCAAAATACCAGTTGTATCCCCTGGCACAGCAGGAACTTAATTTGAGGTTGATAAACCCTGATAACACCAAACTGCTGGAGACTGAATAGAAACTAGGTGTTGTGCTTTATACAAGTTACTGAAGAGATGACACTGTAAATACAATAAACCATCTTTCAGAGATTAAATATATGCAGATGGCATTCAAGAAGATTTCATGTGACAATATGGTAATAATTTATTCTAGAAATATACGTGGTGCTCCATAAAAGCAGAGTACAAATACCCTGTCGCGTGTGAATTAATCTAGTTTGAGGCACTAGAACTTATGCAAGAGCTAGGTATTATCATTACTATTATTACATATAAACATTTGTTATGCTTGAAATGGAAAGAGTATCTAATATACTATTTTTGGGACACATTCCAACAAATCAAACCTTAAATCCTAACTTCTCAGAAGAGAGGGTGAATGAACTTCTGAGAAGAGAGAATGAATGAGCTGCATTGCATATCTTGGGATGGAAAAGAAATGTTCAGCCTTTTGTTAATGAGGTCTGGAGAACTTAGTTTCCTGATCTCATAAAATTGGCTATGGTCACCTTTTATCAAAAGAGATGGTCCTATTAAGATCACGGAATTTCTCTCTCTTGAGCTCTGTTAAGATCTATAAATTGTATGTAATAGAGAACAGACATGATCAGTATTCACCAGTGATTGTATCAAGTGCTAGTAATAACTGATATTTTCCTCTGGAAGAATGAATTTCCTACGCAAGCTTGAGATACTTCATAATTCGAGCAACAGCCAATGATTGACCAAAAATTCATAGGCCCAGCAAAATACAGCTATTTCCATTTTTTACAATATAAAATAATAAAATACAATCAAGAACTCTGAAGTCTAAATACTAACCAAGAGAAAACTAGAACAATTTGAAGAAAATGAAAAAGTGGGTGTGTACTTCCTTCCTGTGCCAAGAAAAAAAAATGGAACTGATGGTTAGATGAACAGAGGCAGTATTTACTTAGTACCACTAAAAGCATGTGTGAAGCACACACAAAGGATCTTGTCTTGAAGTAAAATTTAACAACTAAGCAAGTTAGGAATAGCTCCCCAGAGACCATATGACCCTCCTATCCCCAGGAGTGTGAAGCCACACCTTTAAAGAAAATTATCCATCAAGAAAATGATTAATCAAAGAAAAGAAAAATCACAGGCTTCCAATCAGATTCAAGAAAACCCATCAGCCAATAGTTGTTGCAGATGTAATTGTTCTAAATCTATCAATAAACCTAAGCTGCTCCTTCATTGACTGCAAACACCAATTTTTTTCACAGAGGATTATAAGTTGATGTTCATGGTCTTACTTCTGCCATTAGGGTGATAAACAGTTTAAGCTACATCAGGATCTGACATGTAGATCAATTCTAGGTCCATAAAGAATCTATACAAGAGGTTTCCAGACAGGGATTTACTGCCCCCAGTTTTTATTCTCTTGCTGCTAAAATTACTTCTGTCAAACACTTACAAGAGTAAGAAAAAAGGTAAAAAAAAATTTCATGTAGTCCTGGAACAGTCTTTTTAAATTCAGAAACTTAAAGACGAACATGTTACTGCATTTAAAATTATGCTGAGCAGCATGTGGTATTTAGCTAAATAGCGATCCAAACCTATGATTTGCTCACTATCAAGCAGACAGCAATTTGAAACATTGAACTAAGCTGTCTAGATTTTCTCTAAGGGCAGTCACAGGCTTCCTGTTACCAGTGCCAAATTATATTAGACATTTAATTTTAAACCTCAGGTACTTAAATGTAAAACCTTACAACAGTAATAGTCATAAAGCAGTGGGGCATTCCATTTCAGAGAATGGATTTTTCTATTTTTTCCCCTTTAATTTAACCAGCACCTCCTGTTTTGTGGCTCTGCCCACTACAAAGTAATTTATCTAATTAGGAGATGTTCACAGCTGCTTAAAAGACTGAAGCCCCAGGAAACCAAAGGTCTGGATAGGAAGACTTTGAAAAGTTCTCGGGAGCCACACAAAGTATTAATTTAATGTGAAAAAAGGTGCAGAGAAAAATTGAATCCCAATATGTTATTTTGTCTACAATAAAACCATGTGACAATAAGCAGGCATATTCTCCAGTACATTGGCATTTGAATTCCAAAAGATGCTTAGCTTCTCCCTATCCCTGCTGCTTTCACAGCATTATCTTTTTATGATTCTAAAATTCAAAACCTTTTATTGGGGCAAAAAAGCTGAAATTAAAAAGGGTTTTTCATGTGTCAACTGCCAGCATAAAGGATAAGTTCTACAATCTAAGAGAAAGAGGGTACACTGATGGAGATGAATCATTTTTGAGTTTTTGAAGTAGTTTTATCGATCACAATAGTTAATGTTTATGTTGACATTTGTTTGTCTAAGACCTAGTGAAAAGAAGTTCTCCCAGTATTTTCAAAATGTAAAAGAGCAAAGCAGGAAATGATGCAAATATCACGTTTCTATCGTTATTTACTTCTCAGTCTTCCTGTATCCTTTGAGTAAATGGAGCACAGCTGACCCTGGTTGTTGTCTCTTATGATCCAGAAGTAATTACATATGATTGCCAAGTCATAAAACAGAATTAGATGTCCTTAATGTAAGAGGTATAAAATGTAGCTGGGTGTAGGAGAAAGGGAAGGCCTCTTTTTCATACCAGCATAGGTAACACACTCATGAATGCTGTAGGGCTTGCCCACATAAGAGACAAAAAGCTAAGATCAGCAGATACACCCAAAACAGCAACAGCTGTGTGCGTGTGTGCACGCACCACAAAATGTGTCCTTCTGAGACCCTTATAACTGTCACTATTTTAAGGAGTAGCCTCAAAAGCAGCAGTTTCTTTTTCTCTAATTCTCTTTCACGGTCACTTCATCCCATGTTGTTCACACCCTTCCTCCATTTACTCTGTTCAAGGTTCCCTTTGCTTTCCACTTTATGATTTCTCCATTCCATTACTTCCACCATACTTTTGTGGGCTCTCCATGGTGCTTCCCCTTGCCGCTCTTTCAAATACTAAAAATTTAGCACTTGCATAGTGCATTACTAACATTAATGGAATCTTCACAACTCCCTATGTGAGGCGAGTAGTATAGCCCCATTTTACAGATGGGACTACTAAGGCAGGAAGTGACTTGACCAAGGTCACAGACAGATTATGTGTTAGACCTAAGATTGGAATAAAGGACTCTCTTGTTCTCAATCCCATGTGTAGTCCACTGGACCACAGCACCTTTCATGCTATTCAGACATTCCCCCTTGAGGCCAAAGCCCACAATGTGTGCTTAGTAGAGGAACAAGCTCAACTGAAAACAGTCTGCTACAAGTTTGTAGGGAGCTTATAGCAGCTCAGGCAACACCTCTGACGCAACATCAAATTGGTCTGGGATCTTTTCAGAAATCAAGATATCAATGACAACTGTGATTTTGTTGGACAAATCACTATGACAAACTTGCAACCCTTGTGATTGGTCAGCAGTTTCAAGGCTCTCTTCACAAGAGAGATGGCTAGAAACGTCTTTAAGAAAGGAAACAGAGTAGTCCTGACATTTACAAATTCCTCCAATTGAGGTTATGGAGACAGTGGCTGTGGGATTCATTCCAAAGGCTGGCTCTGCCTACAGCTAGCCAATTACAACAATAAAAATAAAATAATAAATAGTTCAACACTTAAGACCACAAACAAAGGGAATAAGGGGATGAGAACTGTGTACCTTCATTCACAGATGCAGTGAAGATGTCTTGGAAGCTATGCACTTAGAAAACAACCCTGGCTTTGCTATGCTTTTAATAATTTTGGGCCTATGTGAAATTTCAGGTATGGAGTAGTTGACAACACAAGGCATCTCCTTCCTGGTGCAGTTACGTTCGCTGCTTCCACAGCACTCCTAGCCTTTCCATGCCACAGGAAGAGATGTTTTGTTAATTTATGTTCTTCTCCCCCCTTCTCATCCTTTTTGTTCTGTTTAAATGGTTGCAGCTTTGCTTGGGACAATGTACCTAGATGAGTGACATAAGTCCACACAGAAGAACTCTAGCAAAAAACCCAACTTGTCTCTTACCACTGCTGATGCCAGAGTTTGCAATGACTGTCGCCTCACTCCATTGGTCAGCACTGGAAACTGAGTAGGAACGCTGATGCATACCATCGGGGCGACTGTTGAAGGAGACTAGACTGATCCCACTTGCCATCTGAGACACAGACGTACTAGTAGTCACATTTCCTAGAAACAAACAAAAAAAAACCCCGTTACTATACAAGATAATGCTGATTCACATTAAGGAGAATAAATCTTACAGTACCACAGAGCAGAGATAGCACTAATTTCATTAATGTGGAGAACAGCAGCAGCACTTGAATGCAGTGTTCGCTAAACTTTTGGAAGCTGAGTTCCCCCGACCCTTTTCTAGAAAATGGAAATACTTGCAAGCCCCCAGTGCATCCCTGATATATGTTGTTAAAAGCCTACACATCTTAGTTTATATATCCTCTGCACTGCCCTAGCTAGTCCTTCCTACCCACCTCGTGGGCGTGTGCCTCACGCTTTGGGAAGTGTTGGCTTAGTGCATAAAAGACATGCTGAAAAAACCCAATCCTTAAAAACTAATAAGCATTAAGCAAACCATCCATTGTACCCTTACAAAAGCAAGTCCTGAAAATGTAACATGACCCTCTAAACATAACTCTAACATACGAAACGTGTAATAACTTCATCAAATGGAGACACTTCAAACCCTCTTATCCTAATTCAATTATTTTAATTGAGTATCCCCCCCCCCACCACTGAATAAAGCCAAAATTGAAAAATCTACAGTGCCAGTAAATAAACTGGTACTAGTAGCATAAAATCAACTATAAAACTATAAAACCCATCTTCCACAGACTTAACTATCACCAACCTGGAGGCAATACCAGGGGGCAAATGGGTTTAGTGCTTTCATGATCCATAAGGGCTGTGACAGATAATAGTTCAATAAAAAGTTTAATGGAGGAAATAGCTAAACAGTGATCTAGTTGAATCAAGTTTAGTGACAAAACAAAGAAAACCCTTTTCATGAACTTAGACTTCCAGTGGTCTCAGTCTATCTTTCCTGTTCTTGTGTTTGACATGCGCTAGAAATTTCACTCTGCAGTTTAGTTTTTAATCACATACTCCATTACTGATTTACAATTTACTGTTTAAACAAATTTAAAATATTTTTAAAGTGTTAGTTTGATTTTTGTAAGAATGTTCTAATAGCTGCAATCTCTTCATGGCAGACTTTACCAAAACACAGTGGACATTGTGAATCCATTGTTAAGGCTATCCTACAGTAGGGTTAAATGGCTTTAAGAATACTATTTTTAGAGACAGATTTAAAGCATTTAGTATTTTCATTCAAAGACAAAATAACTGGTAATGGTTTTCCAGCAGAGCTGAATTGGAAGCAAAGTCATCTAAACCTACACACAACGTACAGTTAGTAAAGTTTGTAAAGCACCTTGCAATTCTTTGCTACTGAAGACTCTCTATATTCTATGTGTACATACACACACTTTTAAGATACTTTCATACAAAAACTTTGCACTTCCATAGCACTTTCAATTCGACAACCATTGATGAGTTCAGAAACATTGGTGAATTAAGATTCAACACTCTTGTGAGGGAGTTTATTATTATCTACTATTATTTAACCTGTGGAAAAAGTGGGAAATGACCAAAGATCACAGAGGAAGACTGTAGCAGAGCGGGAAATAAAACCCAGATCTCCTGACTCCCAGTTCCATCATGACGACTTTTCCCAACAGCAGTGTTTTGAAAGAAAGAAGAGCTTTGTAAAATACTTTGTGCTAGATGACCTCCTGAGGTCCCTTCCAATCCTGATATTCTATGATTCTCATTAGAGTTTGTGAGATTGCCTCCCTGAGACCAAACACTATCTGTCTATGGTACTTGTATAACCTCCATTACTGTAAGATCTGAGCACCCCAATCTTTAATGAATTTGTCCTCAACATAACCAGGAGGTATTTTACAGATGGGGAACTGAGGCAGAGAGAGACTAAATATCTTCCCAAAGCCACATAGGAAGCCTATGGCAGAGCATGTATTTGAACCTGGTTCTCCTGAGTCCTGGGCCAGTACCTTTACCACTGGACTTCCTCTCTAATCCCTTTTTCTGAGCCATTCTTTTACGCATGTGACCTCCATAGTCTGATTGGCATCTATTACACTGGTCACAAGTTAAATCTACAACAGGTGAACACTTCTTTTGAGCCTGTTTGAACAACCAATTTAATGCATTTTACTAAGGCTAGTATCTGAACGTCCTGTGCCAGTGTTTTCTAAAGAGGCATTAGGAACACATGTAAAGTTCAGCAACGAAACCTTGCCCACAAAACAGCACATATGTGGTGAAGATTCAGATTAGAACCCCACCTCTTGACTGAAGTCTCATTAAAATACTGAATCAAGCACACACAGTTTTTTGCATTCTTTCCAATTAAATAAATACTTTTTCTCCAAATGAATCTCTCTGCGCACCAGCTCATGCTCTCTCTGATATAGTATCAGCACACTTTTCCTCCAGGTTTTATAGTCTGGGAAAAAAACTTGAGTCAGAAAGTTGCTAACGAGAAAAAAAATAAACACAACTATTGTGAAAGCTCCATTTTGGCTGACACATCAGGAACATCCAGAGCTGAAAGATGATTCTCTACAGTTTGAGGGAAAGAGCCAAACTCTGACTGTGAGCTGCAGAAGACTCCTATCCTACGCGGACCAGACACACAGGGACACATATACCAGAGAGACCAGACATGACTATTTGTGAATCACTTAGCTCATCATCACATTATTGTGCTATTATTTTGCAAATGTGGGGGAGCTGTAGAAAGGCTAAGCTGTATTGCTTTGTGTTTCTAATGGGGTCTCACAGAAATGTGTCCTTGCCCCAGTGCTATTACATAATTTATCAGTGATCACATATAAATCATTGCTGGTAAGGTATGCAGATAACACACATTAATGGAGTGGTAAATAATAAGGACAAATCAGTTCTATAGAGCGATCTGGATCACACGGTAAGTTGGGCTCACTTATGTTCTAATACAGCTAAATGGAAGGTCATATCTAGGAGGTTATGAAGTAAGTCACACTTATTGGAAAAGGGGCTGTATTTTGGAAACCAGTGAGTGACAAGGACGTACGGGTCATTGTGGATAGCCAGCTGAACATGAGCTCCCAGTATGATGTTGTGGCTAAAATGGCAAATACTATCCTTGGATGTATAAGCAGGGGAATACTGAGTAGATGTATGGAGATGTTATCACTGGGTACAGCATCGGTGAGACCTTTAAGGAATCCTGTGCCCAGACTTTTAAAAGAATGTTGCACACTGGAAAGGGTTCAGAAAAGAGCTACAAAAATGATCTGAGGTCTGGAAAACCCATTTTATAGTGAGACACTAAAGAAGCTCAATGTATACAAGAGAAAGTTAAGAGGCAACTTAACTTGAAGTCCATAAGAACCTATATGGCATGATTTATGCTAGTAGAGGGCTCTTTAATCTAGCTGACAAAGGCATAACACAAAATCCAATAGTTAGAAGCTGAAGCTAGACAAATTCAGACTAATAAGAGGACATTTCCCCCCCCCCCCCAAACAGAAAGGATAATAAACAATTGGAACAACTTACTAAGGGATGTGATGGATTCTACATCACTACATCTTTTCAATCAAGACAGAAAGTCACTCTAATAGATATGCTCTAGCTCAACCAGAAGTTACGGGCATGATGCAAAACCAACTTGGTGAAATTCTATGGCCTGTGTTATGTAGGAGGTCAGACTAGATGGTCACAATGACCTTTTCTGGCCTTAATAAGTAGGCATCTATAAAATGCACATTTCCTTTAAGGACTCCCTCAAAACTGATTTCAGAGTTTTTATATTTAAAGACTTCGGACACAGAAACTGATATGACACTTCAGATTGAACCCATATCTCAATCTCTTTGGAGAAGCAAAATAGCAGAAATTGATTGCTTGTAATTTGTATTCAGAGAACAACTACCCACTTTTCCAGTAGATGGGGTGATCTGCTAATGCTGATATTTCTGATACTACCCAGTTGTAAACGCTTGCGGATAGATGGGGACCCTAGACCATCCTACTCCCCAGTGTCCCAGTCTTGGGTTGTGAAGGGTTTGTTCTGACAAACTTTTCTGCCTTCCTGAGACTACTTCATTTCCTCTTCAAAACCAAAACAAACAGTAAAGTGCTTAACTAGCCTGCCCATAGCCAGAGTTCGTTGGAAATTTTCCCTTTCCCCCCAAGAAAGCTGCTATGATAGACCCTGATCCTACAAGCATACATGCACATGTGTAACTTTATTCATTCAAATAATCCCATTGGCTTCAAAGGGACTACTCGGATACAAAGTCACCAAAATGCACAACTGTTGGCAGGATTGTGGCCCTTAGTGAACATAGTCCTTTGTGATCTTTTCTTCACAGCAAAGTATAGTACAGGTGAGCCAATAGCCCAGCTGAAAACAGTTTCAAACTCACAAAAAGCGTACAGATCGGATGTTGGTCAAGAGCAAATGTTGCTGCTCATCTGGTCATACTATGGTGTCAAACAGTCTTAGTAGCTGACTTGTTCTGCTTTAATGTTCCCTGGCCTGGTGGTTGACTCTTGCATTCCGAGCATGGCACTCCAAGGTTTTCTGACCTGCCCACTGCCCTGTCTTCAGGCCAAAGCTAGGAGATATATGAGGTCACACATCTCAAAGAATAGACTACACTAAAGATATTTATTACTATATATAAGATTACACTAAAGATATTTAATATCCATGGCTTAAAAAGCCCATACTGCCTGTGGAAGCATGTGATATTATCATGCCTCCTAGCTGCTGAACTTGGGACATTAGATGTTGCACATTAGAAATTCTCCTCTCTCATATATGAAATAATGCCTAGTTTATAGCTTGTGTTAGGAGAGGACTACTGAGTGGGATAGCTGCTGATCCGAGTGGTAGGGTCACTAGAAATCTTTGTTTGTTTGTTTTGGAATCAGGTAAATTCTGTCATGGTATACCAATTTAGAAGCAGCTGGATGAACAAGTCAGGTCTTTTCACTTTTTCTTTCATCTGGAAACAAAACAATACTACCTGCACTTCCTTGATCTCAGAAACCACTTTTGTATCGCATTAAACTCTAAACTCCTTAACTATTTGCTCCTTATTAAAGTCCTCACACAACAAAATGGTACCTTCTCCCCATCCACATATCATTTTGTGTTCCCTTAATTTTAAGTTTGGACAATAGAGGAAGGTAAAGATTTTTACATGTATTATGTTTTATATTTTACTTGTTTTAAGCCTTGTTTAGAATGTTTACAGCATTTTTCTAGGCTTGTTCTCAACTTTCTACATTAATCTTAACTTCCCAATTAGGTTTATTGAGCAAAATCACCAATTCAAGGTGACAGATATTCACCGCAACAGAATGATCCTGCATTCCTGTTCACCGTGGCATCTATTTTAGCACCTTTAGAATACAATGGCTTTGGAAATGCATTATTTTTAGAAGCAGAATTAGATTTCCTATTGAGAAACTCCTCGAAAGACATCTCAAAGACCTTACAAGTGGCATCCAACATGCTGGACTGAAGAGTGATGCTATGTAAGCCCATTTTTAACCTTTAACTGTCCATTCTACTAGGCATAGAATGAGAGACAGAGTTATTTTTGATGAGTTCCTGTGCGATAATCTTCATAGCAGAGATAGAGAAGGAGAAAACTGGTATGTGAAAGAAAAGATGGAATGTTTTTGCGAGATCATGGAAAGATGGAAAACAATTATTGAACAACTTTGCTTGAATAACACATTGCCATCAGTCTGAATTGGGTGGCTGAGTGGGGGAGAGAGGGATATTTTGAATGTCAACATTTTCTGGCCGTTTAGCTAGATTTAGAACAAAAAGGCCCAGTCACATTCTAAACCTTGATGGGATACAAGAGCTAAACTTTACAGAGAATATCCATAACATGTTGATTCTTATATTGAAATTGCAGTGTTCAAAATTTTATATATTCCTTAAACTTATTTAGAAAAAATGATTTGGCCTGTGAAATTAGTTTCACCACAGAGAAAGTGAATTACTCAGGAGAATCATATAATTAATTCTGTCAATTCAGATTCATGAGGAATTTTGGATAGTTGGGAGCAAATATGGTAGGATCTGAGAAGCTAACTTCATGGTGATCCATAATGCAGCTTTGTTTTGTGGTCAATGATACAATTTATCAGCTTTGTGCTTGATTTTGCAACCAAATAGCTCCTTAATCCATCACAGGCATTAGTACAATTTTCAATCTTGTTTGAGGTCACTAAAATTTTTTAAATAAACCAAACTGCATAAAAGTCCCCATGTGGTCATTGACATATCAAAAAGGCTGATCTACATAAAAACTGAATAAGAGATAGAGAGTTTTCTCAAACATACTCTGACCAGACACAGGACCAATCCTTGAATGACTACCATATTTATTTGAACTTAAATATTTTTCCAATCTATTGCTCATTTTTCACTCCTCCTTCAGGTTAATTATAACATGCCCGGACTCTTTTATTCAGTCGTGTCAAGTTGACAACAATGCTATTATACTCGCATCCAAATGGAGCCTTGTTAATGCCAACTGCTGTTCTTATGGACTTGTTCTGCCACACAAAGCTTCAGGAAACACTCCTACTCATTTTTCTCCTCCAGGAGGCAAACTCCTCTTCCCACCTTCAAGAAGCAATATTTCTTTAATTTTACATGTCAGGATACAGAGCCAGTGGCAAGGAATCATAGCAGTCTCTTAGCAGACAAGCCAGCCAGCTCAAAATATGAAGCCAACAATGTTCACTGAGAAGTAGATTCTGCATATTATGGTAAGATATATGTTATGAAGCCTTTATATCTAAAAACCTTAGAAGCAAGGACTTGCTGCACTTTTACATCTGTCTCCCTCTCTGTCCCTCTCAATATATCAACATTAACATGAAATACATGGTCAACTACCTAGTCCATTCTGTGTTCTGAAAAAGTGCTTCTTCCAATACATCATATATGCATCAGCTGGTTGCTTAAGTTGATTAGCAGGGGGGCAGTTAAATTACTATGCTAATCCGTGTATTCTCAGCACTATTTCCTTGATATGGATATGTGTATATGCTTACTGGGAAGCCTTGATTAGTTCAAGCTTCAATGTGTCAAAGGCTCCAGTTTCTTTCCAAAGAATAATTTTAGCTGTACTCACAACCCTAAAGTGTAGGAGCTGATTTGAAAAGGTACTTACCTCTACCATATGCTATTTTTCTTTAAACAATTTGCATTTCAAAGTGAACATGGCATTTATATTTGAATGAATATCAGTATGTTGCCAGAACTGGTCTCAAATGAGCAAAAAAAGATGCTGGTTTCCTATTGAACAAAAATGTTTTCATCTACCAAAGCAGCATCAAAAGAAGAATTCCTCTTTCTAGCTGTAGACCGCTTTAGAACATTTAAAACTCTTTTCTGATATTATAAAATACCCTGTTATGATACAGTTTGCAGATCATTCAATTACACTTTCACAAACAATTAATCTCTTCAAAGACCACCACGATTAGAATTCAAGGCACATTCCCAATTTTAGTCAATGCTTAAAAAAATCACCTTTCAACAGAGAGAGATTTTTAATACGAGGCACTGGAAGATGCATGAGGAATGAAATTTGTGCTTTATTTACTCATTAAGCCAGTGTGGACAGCATCAAACTGCAAAGAGAGTTCAAAAGGTTTACTTGCCCATATGATAGGCCCAATGTAGATGGATGAAAATAGGGTACCATTGTTCCCATCAGTGTCTGTGTGAACAACTCATTAATGGGAAATAAACAGCTGGATTGTAGGGAGAATAGACCCCCCATTCACATGGCATACACTGCCTGATTAAATAGTCTTCACAAATATGTCACAAAATTGCTAGACCCTACAGAATTCAGTTGCATAATATTTAGAAATATCTTTAAAATATCACTAATGAAGATTTATCCAAACTCATGATTTCATGCCATTCAATGCCTATCTGGTACCACCTATTCAATTATAACCAGAGACGACAAAAATTGTACGTTATGAAAATTAGATACGAGTGAGGATAATAAAAGGTATTCTTATTCTGAAGCAGTCATTTGCTCTGCAGAAGTCTGTAGTTTGTTTGCACAATTTTAGTATCTACTGAAACACTAATGGTGAGTGCTCCTGTAACTCCTGTCTTTGTCCAATATATTTCATCTTAACAAAAAAATGTTATCATGAACCATCACTGGGCAGCACAGGTCATTTTAATGGACACGTCACTTCAAACTAAGCCTTCACCATCTGTTCCACCCACTAATTACAAAGGCAAAAAGAATATAATTCACAACTGTACCATAAAAAAGTGAGATACAGATCATTGAAATGCATGCAAGCGGCCTGCATTCATTGCAGTATGTGCATTTGTGACTTCCCACCATCCCCAAGGCAAACAACCGAGTTGTAAGAGGTTTTATTCAGGGTGCACCCAGTGTACTATTTTCAAAGTAAGAGGTGAATATATGATGCTAGAGTTGGGCAATCTACCATTATACATTTTTTTTTTGCAAGAAACTGTCTATAGATGAGACCAGGAGAGAGAGAGAGAGATTACAATAGCACAGAAGAAGACAGGGCATAGGGTGAGCTCTAGCACATTACTCGGCCTTCACTATATTCATGGTTTATTTGCGCTAAGCTCTTCGTGATCACTATGAGTTTCTCTTCCAAAAGGAAATAAACCTCTCAAGGCCAGAGGGCTCAGCTCCCCAGCTGTTAACACTAATGAAAAATACATTAGAGCAGAGGGTCAGGAAATCCTGACTCCCGGTATCAGAGGGTTAATTGTACCAAATCAGCTTGGGTGAATTTATGTTGCAAGATACTGCATATTCCTGAAATGCCCTCTAATTCATTAAACAGCCCTGCCAAGTAGATTAGACCACAGCTTGGCCCGCTGTGCTAAAATTGTGGCCAAAAATCTTCTGTATTTGGGGTTATTCTGGGGATGAGGGTGTAGAAGAGGAGAGTAGAAAGACACCACTTTTGTGAGAAGTGCTTTAAGCTCCCCCTTCTTTTAGCCTTCCATTGCCCTAACGAATCCAATTCCCAGAGCTATGCAGAAATCACCTTTGGCAGACTAACTTTTTGTGGGAGGCAAGTAATCTTCCAGCACCTTCCCATTTGTCTTGTGCTCTCTTCAGTGCCTACTAACATACATGTTGTGATGACCTTCCCTACAGCGATTGGAAACGCCCCTCAGGAATCTGACAACATGTCACCTAGGATCCCATCATAACTCTCTCAAAGAAGGTGCTTCTTCCCTTTCCCTGCTGGCCCAAGGGCAGAATTTGTGCCCAGTGCTGAAATCAAGATGCACCACTACTTCTTACTAACTGGACAGCATCTCCCCAAACCCATTCAGAATGAGTCAGTAAGAGGTGTGTGTGTGTGTGTGGGGGGGGGGGGGGGGGGGAGCGGAAGAGAGAAAGACTGTCTACTGCAAGGAGCATTGTCAGTTAGGCACCATGAGCAGGGACTAGAGCCAGATAGGTTATTGGCAGGGATTATTAATGGAGAAAGGCAAAAGAACATGTTTTCTTTACCTGTCTCCTTGCTATGAATTCCATTTGGACCCAGCTGCAATACCAGCCTACAATATGGCACCTCTGTTTTTTTCCTGGACCTTACTAGGGGCCTAAATAAACCTCCAATTCCCCCATCAAAATTCCCAGAACTCGTTTTCAATAATCCTCCAAGAGTTTTGTTTGGTTTATTTGTCTAATGCCGTTTTCTTAAGTGAATTATTTTGTGCGATTTCGATACAATTTTCTTTCATAGTCAATAATCACACCAATACAGTAATAAAAGCCTGAAGCCCTACAACCTCAGGCTGGGATCTCACTGGTAGACACAAGCTAAGTAGAGACAAGTTTAATGAATGGATGGGAGGACGCCAAGAAACTACTCTGGTGCTGCAGGAAGTGGCATTAATGATTCAATAGGAGGGCACGCTTTTCTTTCAACTCCAAATATGATTAGGGAAATTATGTTTTCACATGTGCCACCTTTCGGTCACACAGTAAAACCACAAACGCGTCCAACTGATTTTGTTCAAGATCCTGTGGCGCTTTTTGCAAAGTAAGGACATTTCTAGTTAAATCATCCTGACCAAAACCCAGTTTGCTCATATTATATTTCCTTTGCACTGTTTCCCTTTGCTATTCATTTTCTGAGCAAATTCTGTTCACTATTACTGTATGCTGTAACATCCCAGAGGTGGGTATGTACATTCTTTGGGAAGTTATTTGTGTGTGTTAAGTATTTGGGCCCAAATCATGACAACAGTTATATATGTGCTTAACACTACGCATGGGAGTAGTGACAATGAATTCAATAATGTTACATCAGTAAATTCAAAGAGAGTACAATTCCCATGTGTAAAGTTAAGAACATGTGGAAATATCTGCAGGCTTGGGGCCATAGTTTGTAAAGTGCTTTGGGATCTCTGTGAAGACTTATGGAAGTTGTTTAATAGTAACTAAACTGGAAAAAGGCATTACCTGTGCATTAAATAACCTCTAAATTGGACACAATGAACATATGACTTAAATGGGACAAAAACTAACGTCATACTTCCTGTACCAGTAAAATAGACTTCCCCAAATTCTCACCCATAATTGTGGGCCTAAAAATATTCATGCTTGGTGTACAAAGTAGATTATCATTATTAAAATATTTTCTAGACCATTTTAAACTAAAACAGAGAAACTTTCTTTCTAAAAGACAATAGCTACGATTTTGATGTTACATTTTTTTTATAGCTATTACCACTGTAACAGCAGCTCAGCGAATGCATGTCTGCAGTGTGAGCAGTTTTGATAAACAGCCTCTGCGGGCCACACAACGGGGATAATGTATCCTTAAGTACTGCCAATGAGCTGCCATTCTGCACAGCCAATTACTTCTGTGCGTCTGTCACTCAAAGGAAAAATGACTGAGCCCATTAGATCAAACCTTTGTCACTGTTCCTAATGCACTCTTAGGCCTCATTAATCTGAGGGAGCAGCAACACAGCCGCCGGTGCCTCATTGCCTCCCCCACAACAGGACCACGTGAATCCTCTCATCTCTCCCCCAAGTGCACCACGTTAATCAAGCTCTCCTTATTACCCCAGTCCCTGTCACGGCGGAGAGCGCTCTCTCTCTTAAATGCTCTCATTATGGCCCATCTTTAGAGCCGGCTGAGTGGAAAAAAAGAGAGCAAGAGAGAAAGAGAAGGGGAAAAAGCAAGTCCGATCACATTAATATTCATGACAATAATTAGTATTCTAGGTCACTGAATATTCATGCTATTAGTTTGGTTTTTTATGGGTTTGCTGGATGTCCTGATTGCTGGAGTGTGGAGGAAAACAGCATGGTTAGGACTTTAGATGTCAACGGCACTTCAATACTCCAAACACATTTGTGCATTTTTTTTCTCCTTTTGATAAATCAGCTTCAACCCCCTTGATGGCTTTAATATTTTAAAATCATTGGGGGAATAAAAGAGCTAGCAGTTTTGCAATGGTCTGAACATCCAACTGGTTAGTATTACAATATGTAATAGTCAAAACTCGACAAGATCCCATCAATGGGACTGGACAAATCTGTGATTTTAACCAGGATACAGTGCAAGAGTACAGTGAGGCATAAAAATCAGTCAGCTTGGAACAAATGCTGTCTCATCAGTAAATTATCTCATCTACTGTGGCACCTACATTCAGGTCCATGAAAGTTCAGAACATATTTCTAATGTTTGTCTTGCTAATTGTTATTAGACTTCAGCCCCATTTGTGAACTGGAGGAAGAAGGAATCCCAATCAAACCTCCTGCACGCTTAAAAACAAAGCAAGAAATTTGTGAATGAACACAAAAGTGTTTCATGCTGATTTAAAACCAAAACCCAAAAACATTTACTCAAGTAGCCCTGATATTTCCCTCCCTTTTCTATGAAGCACAGAATATTGAAAGCAAAAGTACAGGTCTGTCGCATCTTATGCGCATTTAACATGCGCAATTTCAACTTTACGCGGTTGGCAAAAACAAAACAAAACAGAGAGAAAAATAACAATTTTAATACTATACATGTAGTGCGGGCGATTTCGCCCGCCATTGAACTCAATGGAATTTTGGCTATACGCGGTTTTCGCTTTACGCGCTAACCGCGGAACGGAACCCCCGCGTAAGATGAGACAGACCTGTATGTTTATTTCTCTCTAATACTGGTGAGGGGCAAACAGTGTCATGAAGAGAACTGAAAAAATGACCTTGAGGGATCACCCTCTAGCAGGATGAAAGGGTAATCTCCAAGATATTTATTACTTGACTCTTTTTTGTGTGCAAAGTGACAAAAGTGACCATTTTTTTAATTTGTAGGATGGCTGCGTGTTGTTGGGCTATCAGCAACTGAATTAGCAACAGAAATAAAATGATCCATCTGAGAGTCTTTTGTAGAAACCCAATCAAAGCAAAAATAGACTTTGGTGATTAATGTTAAAATTTGAACAAAATTCCTCACAAGTCGCTGAGTTTACAGTCCGCAGTATAATCATATAATGTGTCCAAGTGAGAAAGAAAGGAGAGAAAACAGTTCAGGTTAACTGCATAATGCTGGCTAGAGTACTGGAATAGGCTAAAATAATTCACATTTACACTGTTGCTAATATAGCATATTGTAAGTGTTACACACTGTGTAAGAGTTATTTTAGATAAAAATTAGATGTTTCTTTAGAAAATATTCTTTCCTGCTCCTTTTTACACCCTTGTCAGCCAAACACTATCAAAATATATTTTAAAATGAAAATATTCAGTGTTAGAACAACAAGGAGTCTGGTGGCACCTTAAAGACTAGCAGATTTATTTGGGCATAAGCTTTCGTGAGTAAAAACCTCACTTCTTCGGATGCATAGTGTTAGAACAATACCCCAGCCCTCTGGGCCATTTACTTTCATTGCTGATCATTTATATCCAGAATAGATTAAAGAATTTAGGGACTGATCCTGAGAATATTTTACTACTTGGCCAGTGCTTACTGGCTTTGGTGCAAGTGCCTGATCATAAAATCTAAACCCACACAATACCTCCAATTTAAAACGGACCACACACACAAGTTAACCAAAGTCAATTAAAAGACTCACTGACTTCAGTCGGTTTTGGACCAGGTCGAAAATTAACAATACATATCTAAGACAGATAAATGACCTTATCCATGTATTATTAGGTTTTATATTACGTTTGCCCTGCGCCCGCCTCCACTTTTTTTTTTTAAATTGAGTACCACAATGCAATTTAGAGGCTATTGCCACTAATCTTCAGGTTTACTGTAATGAAATATTTTGTGGAAACTATATGCTGTGACACAGACCAGGCTGTATATTTCATTTCAGTTTAAAAGGAAGTAACTTTTAGTTGTAAGGAAAAACTATCACCATTAGAACCCAATGATGCCATATTAGATATTTAAAAAGTATATTACTCTAACTTAAAAATAAATTCTGTACTTAACAATTTTTAAATAATGTCTGGAAGGCAGTTCATTACAACTTAATCTGATTCTAAGCACTTCAGTGTACAATAAGATTACTTAATGGCCATTGCATAGCTTTGACAGATGATCAGGATTATTAACTGATATGAAACTCACATTTATGAGAACAGCATCTTTACATTTTTGCAACATGTCCAAAGTGTCACACATTGTTAGATGATAATAGTGTTTAACAAACTTAATGACAGCTGTGCAGCTAACAAACATTTTCGAATACTTCAGTGTTATTAAATGTACATACAATGGTGAATATATAGTACGAAGTCTTCTGTAACTAACAGCGTTAACCATTCAACAATTTATTGGTACAGTACACTTTTCTAGATGTGAACTTTCTACATCAGTGGCTCTAAATATGATGTGGTTTTGTTTGTTTGTAAGAGAAAATGGATGGCTCCTGGGACAAATCATCGGACACACAGATCACCAACTCATATCTAACCCTGGTCAGTGGTAACTGAAAACTGGACCGGTGAATCTGCTCCATTTGAAGTCACTGAGAGTTGTGCTAATAACTTCTATAAAAGGAGGGCTGTTCAGCAGCTGATGTAGCAGGTGGACACATGTCCGCATCTAGTATTGCTACCCCAGAATTGGCCCTTCTTTTGGCAGTATCGCTGGATACAGCGGAAGCTGAAGGGATTTGGAAATTACCCCCTGTAGAGGTAGTCCCAGGTCAGACTTGAGGCACACTGACTGGTCAGCATGGTGAAGCTGGTCTATTTTGTGCCTGTCACAAAATCTAAACAGAATTTCACTTCACCTTTAAAGTTAAATAAATAAAATGCTGTGTTTACTTAAGTTATATCCCACAACTTGGACTTGGAGTGCCATGACAGCAATACAACTTTTTTAAAGTGTGGTCTGAAGGAAATGAGCCTTGCTAATGCTAAGTAAAGTGAGAATTTGTACCATCCTCCTCTCTGCTCAACCTGGTGTGCAAGTAGCCTAGCCTGTGGGTAAGTCTGTGCAAACCCAATTCCCCAATTAAAACCTGCAGTTTGGATCATACGCATTGCAAACAAACTAACCTTGCAACTTGGGTTGGAAGACTATCTACAGCTTGAACCTCTACAGGGATCTTCCCACAAATAGCACTTCACTAAAAAAACAAACTCCTTCCCCTACTTCTTACCTTAGGGGTTGTCTACACAGTGCATTAGACTACATTACAGGGGTGTAAATTCTGGGGCATGCTAGCTATGTTACGTACTAACTGGCCTATATGGATCCTCCTGGTGTACACTAAAAGTTCCCTAGAATGCATTAATGTAATATTGTTTGAACTGGGTCTATATTAATGTGCGCTAGGGAATTTTAATACGCCCAGCATGGTCCACACTGGCCGCTTAGTGCGCACAAGAATTTAGACTCCGTTAGTGAAGACTATGCACTATATAGACAAGCCCTTAGATGTCTTCAGATAGGGTCCTAGGACTTGTTAGGAAGAGACAAGGGAAAGGAGATGGTTATTTTTCTTCGCCTCCAACAGGTGAGTCACCTGCCCTAATTAGAGATGTATTCCAGGTTAGGAGGGAAAAGCTTTTCTGCAATCAGTTTTACTGGTTCTGGAAAGGAAGTGATTGATAGTACTCAGAATTTTTTGTTTCATACCTTCACTAAGGTATTTATTTTCCCTCAGTAAGTTAGAGAGCCTCTAAAATTAGAGCTAAGTAAGGGGGGAATGGGAACTTGATATTTTGTTTTTAGGATGTTAATTTATTTTCCTGGCTTACCCTCCTAGATGCTGGGGACGTGGCAACAACCTGGCGGGAGGTAAAGATTATGGATAGTTACGTCGGTGCCCTTGGTGAAGCCTTTAAAGTCAGGAATACGGAAAGCCAGCAAAATAGTTCTGCTGGAACTGGGATACATGTCTCAAGGCAAGGCTAAACCTTTGTTCTCAAGCAGATCGGGCGAGGTGGAAAAACACTAAATCTTGTTTGAAGAAAATTTCAACATTGACTTAAGAGTTAAACACTTTTTTGCCCATGAAATCTATGCTGTACTTGCTATACATCATTTTACAAAGCCAATTTAACAGATGTAACTTCCAGGTGCTGTTTGGCTCACAAATTTTACATTATGGGGCTGCTGAGCCTCAATTACAACCTCACCACAATTAGCCTGTTTCCTTTTTTTACCACAAGACTACCTGTAGCAAAGCCATCCTGTAGTCCTTGGTCATGCTATTTAAAGAATGTATTTTTTATAAAGCTGGGACATTGCTCTCAGGAGGAGTCAGTGCATTCCCTTATCCTTAGGGACTGTTTTTGTACCGTCCTTGATATTGGGATGTTCTGGTACCACTTGATATCAGGATGTGTTTGCGTGAGTACTCTGTGACTAGCACTTCTTAGGAATGTGTATTTTTGCAATATCAGCCCTGTTCTTGCCAGGTTCTGTGAGTAGGTTCTACCTCATACCAGGCCTCTGATATAAGGGCTTATGTCTCAGGCTCTCTTCCTACGACACCGCCAGATGACACTCCACTCCCTAAAGAGCCCAAAATAGAATTTAGGATTCCAGATTCCCAAATTCTTTTGCTGTCTAGCAAACAGCTGTATAAGGCACAGGCAAAGCATATGTAGCATTCCCCTCTAGTGGCCTCTTCTCACAGAACACAATAGCCTATTACTGTTGTCGTTTACTCCTTTAGATTGAGCAGTAGAGGTCTGTGATGTGCATATTATGGTCCTGGATTAAAATGCGGATGGCCCATGTAGGGGGCACTATGGTTCTCTTTTTTTCAGTTAGCTTAAAAAACCCCAGGACAGTTCATACTAAAAATGTTATAAGAATGTTAAGGTTGCAAAAACAAGCACTCGAGGGTCAGAAAACCCCAGAATTAAGGTGCAATTTTAATTCTGCCTTCTTGTGGAAATGCATTATGTTATAGGTTGATTTACATTATCATGTGTTTTACAGGATCCCTGCCTTATGTAGTGCACAGGAGAGAAACTGAATAAGGCACACAATTGTTAAATAAGAAGGTATGTTCTCTTGTGTTTAAGACACTGCGCAGAACTGCTGGGTTCCATTAGACTTCCTATGAGATATTGCCCAAGACTATCACAATGCATAAGTGCAAAGAAGCTGAATTAAAGTTGGACAGGAATCATAAATCTCACATTTTCTAAACAAGTATTAGACATTGCAACCTTCATGTTCTTTAACATAGTTTTTTTTTTTTTTTTTTTTTAAGTATGTAGTTATGTCACATAAGACTGAAAGCCAGCCAGGCGTGCTTTTTTGGTATGAGGAGCTCTATCATGCACCAAAGACATTAGGTCTACAATGACAGAAGCACAAAAAAACCCCATTGAGAACTGCTCCTCTTAGGAAATGGTAAACTCTGAAGCAGTAAACAAACATGGTACTATCAAACATAGGAAAATGCAACAGTTCCTTGCCTGTATAAAATGGGGGGATTAAATAAGGCAACAGCAAAGAGAGTGCAGACCTCCCCACTTTCTCAGAGGGCTGCCTAGGTGTCTGTGTTAAAACCATAAATAATATTCAAAATCTATGTAGCTAATGGCGTCTCAAAAATTTTAACAGGAACTTAGTTCCCAAATATACTTTTGACAAGAATTCAGTCCCAGGCTGGACTGTGTAATTACTATTGATTCTAAAAAAATTGGGGAAAAGATAATTATTTTCTGTCTAACTTCTTAGCTGTAGTCTCTCCCTCAAAGAAATGCAGTTTAAATATTACTGTCATGGTTACATACCATTGTGATACGTGTCTTAGAAATACCCAAGAGTGAAAATAGTACCTGTTGATCCTTCCTGAGCACACAGAATAGACTCACCCAATCTGGGAACAACTGCAGGTGATATCACTTAGCTAACTACACTCAACCTGAAGGCAATTGCATTACAATTTTTATACACAGATTTAGTTAAATCTGTGAAAAAAACCCTGCTTTTCTGTGAAAGCACCATGAACATAATGAAGGTCAAATTACAAATGTTTTCAGTTGTGACACAAATATTTTGCACTTTTCTACAGCAGGCCATGAAATTTCCCCTTTCATCACCACCTCAGAAAAAGATTTTCTTTGGCTAATTCACATCCTCTTTCTCCAACTCTTATCAGCTACACACTAGCACTGCTTTTGAATAACTTTTTCCAATGCAAAAACAGAAGTGTTTTCAATCTGTCATTACTGTATTGTACGAAGTGTTCAAACCTCCCCACCACTACTAGTTTTTCAATAGGTCCTCAAATGTGAAATACCATACCTGAAATTAGAGAAATACACTGCATATAGGTTTCCTGTACTTCCAACATATTTATGTGCATTTTCTCTTCGCAGTCACTTTATACTCATGTGCAAGATGTCATAGTGAGAAAGCTTTCGAAAAAAATATTTTCAGCACAATTTATATAAAGACGAACCAAAACGTATATTCAATTGTATAATTTAAATATGTACTGATTTCAGAACCTTATCTGCTGTGTATGGGAGTTGAACTGCACCTGTCTACATTTCCTCTCTAGTTGAATTGAAGCTGTGATCCTCTATCTGTGTGAAGAATGTTTCCAGCATCCTTCACCATTATGAGGGTCAGAAGAGCAAACCAATTTATAGACTGTGATGTAATCTTCTAAAATACTAACATTTCCATAGTATTATTTAAAGCCATCGCTTGTTATATACCCCCTCAATTTTATCTGAGCTGAATGCTAAAATGTTGAGAATGGAACGCTGCTATACATTTGACAGACAGTACAACCAGCCCAAGCAGGTACCATTTTTTTTTACTTGTTTTTAATGTTATCTTGTTTTTTATTCAATAATTGTGGCTGAGACCAAGCAAGAGATGGTTGATTTTAACGCTCTGAAGCCATAATTTTTGCCCATGGAATAAATAAATGAATTTTCTTGCCCTGACAGACTTTGTTCTGTCCAGGTAATTTAATAGCCTGACAGACATACTGGTGATGCCGCTTACTTCCTTAAGAGTCAGAAGGACTGAAGAGGAGGTGTGATGTCTTGATTTTAAAATGGTAAAAAGAAACAACCGAGTAAAACTTGAGACAATAAAAAACTATTAAGTCAATCACTGGTTCAAAGAGTAGTTCATCTTCCAGCTGGCTACAGGAGTATGACTAGAGGACACAGTTTTACCATTGCCTTGGAGAACCTGGCAATGTCAGAATAAGCAGCTTGAGATGTTTTCCCCCATATATAAACCAAAGGTGACTAAGGTAGTCAGATGCATCTGTAAGAGAGATGCTGAGGGTCCTTCAACAAATCATCACAAAGAAAACGAAAGCAAGTTTTGACTGCTGCTGATTTTGGACAGATTTTAGCACTCCAGTATTTGAAAATGTGTTAGACGTGGCACTTGGCCTTGGATGTAGAGTCTTTCTAGATTGTAGGAAGACATCAACTAACTGTTTAGCATACCCAGAGTTTTCAAAATACTTGTCCTCTTAAGTTCCAGCCCATCAGTTTGAACCTGACAGGGTACTGGCAACATTGGGTCCTGTATGTCTCTGGAGAGAGGTTACTTCCATTGACAAGAGGCTGATATTTACACCAGTCAAGAGAATCCAAGCCTGTGGGCCTATTAGGATGACACTGGTCCCATCACTCCTCTTCTATATACATCCTGAGACAGTTTGCGCTCATTCACCTTTCATTACCTGGTACCAACTCCTCGGAATCCCCATCATCTTTCCAGGACGCTCAAATAGACACTTGTGAATGTTCAGGAGGTCTCTTTTGTGAATCTGATGATTCAAGAACCTTAAAACAAAAGCTTCAAAAAGCCCCCAGAAGCAGTCAGATTTATAGAGCTGAAAAAAAAGTCTCTCTAAAGGAAGAGGGAAAAGTCCCTGTGGAGGATTTTTTTTGCTCTTGGTTTCACATTTTTAGCCAGATTCTTCTCTCTTGGACCAAGCTGAGCTTGAAAAGTAAGAAAGAGTCCTCTCATGGAAGACTCTTGTAGCTCCCTCTTCAACTATGGAAATTATATCACCCTTGATAGGCATTAGGATGCAGCAACTCTCTCAACACTTGATATCATCTTTGTTCTCTCAATGGAATCCTAAGGAAGGCATCCTTGGGCACAGAGTCAGATGGATAACAAATTATGTACTTCCCACTTTTGGGAAGTTCTGTTGAAAGAGACCCCTACCATGCCATGGCTAAGGGATCGTGGATCAGACAGCACAAAAAATAACGTACTTGGGTCTGAACGTAAGGCCGTCTACAGAGCTCTGCTATCCTTTAAAATACACCATCTTCTTTGCTCTGTTATCATACAAACTGCCAATTCTGCAATCAGTTTATATTAAAAAAAAAAAAAATCAGGGATCCACATGAAGTAGTCCCCTAGCCAAGGAAATCAAAGAGTTGCTCGTCTAAGACACACACGGGCCAAAGAATGGCTGCATGAATTGAGTGATGGAAACCACTTCAAAGCAGGACAGGAGAAGAAGTGAGGGTGGTCTGACCATTTGGTTCCCTTTCATTCCTCATTGCACCCAACTCACTCAGTTTTGCTAGGTGCAGGGGAGACTTCAGCCACTCAATATTAATAGCTGTCCTAGTAAGCCATGAAGAGGGCTCTGGCAATGATGGCATCAACCATACCTGGGTGCCAGCCCTGGTAGAAAGACAAGATTTATGGTGCAGAATCACTCCAAGGATCCTCTGAATGTTGAGAAGTCTGCCCTAGGAGAGGTAGGTCTTGTTTAATTACCCGCCCTGGCATGTGGAGGATATAGCTGGTAGCATGAGAAAGAGAATCTCCTCCATTTCAGACTCTCACTACAGTTTGCTTTCTCCCTGCCTTTCTATCTGCTCATGGAATGGACAGTTCAAGTTCTGCTGGGCGGCAGGCAGAAGGATCATTCCTAAGTGCTGGGCAAGGAACTCCTGAGAGGGGGCAGTGTTGGAGCCAAATTTTCAGTACTAGAGCAATCCATCCACCACCTACCTTGCGGGAAGTGAGAAGCAGCTTGTTAGTTCCAGGTCATGGGAGTCTCATGGAGAAAGTTGAAAACATATTTCTAGAGGTTTGTAACTTTGTTGGGCTGATACTCTCCTCAACTGTCTTGTGAGAATAGCACCGGTGAATGGTAGGAGGACAGAGCTGCTAATTCCCAACAAAGGATGACACAGGAATAAGAACCTTGTCCTACAGACCTTGGCTCCCTAGAGCAGAGCTGTTGGTTTTGTCATGCTGCCGACTGGCTAGCCAGTCTAACTATAATATCCCCACGCTACTCACCAACCCCCATGTCTGTTAAAGTGGCATGGTGAGAAGTACTGCTGCTCAGGGCAGCAGTGAAAGGGCACTAGAAATTCTGCTGCCCTGAGACAGGAATAAGCTGTGTTGAGGAATTGTTCCTTCAACGCCACTCCCTATTTGGTACTGAATTGTAGTCTGGCCCTGCTCTGCTCTGGTGAGTGAAGTTAAGGACAGAGCTAGTATTGAAACTATAGGCCAAGTTGGACAGTGGGAAAGATGCTGTATGCACCTGCAGCTCTCAGTGTGAACCTTCCCACAATCCTATTAATAAGGGTTTGCTGCAGTTTGGCTCCCCTCCTACATCAACATTGGGGGGGAGGGATAGCTCAGTGGTTTGAGCATTGGCCTACTAAACCCAGGGTTGTGAGTTCAATCCTTGAGGGGGCCATTTAGGGATCTGGGGCAAAAATCTGTCTGGAGATTGGTCCTGCTTTGAGTAGGAGGTTGGACTAGATGACCTCCTGAAGTCCCTTCCAACCCTGATATTCTATGATTCTATGATCACGCATTGGAGGACAGCATATGCTTTGCAGGGACTGATGTCTATACAGAATGACCTGGATATATACCTCACTCTAATTGGTTGAAGAGGATGCCAAAACAGTATAACTGCCTCTCAAAGACACTCACATGAGGACTATAAAGCCTCTTTTGCTTACTAAGTAACTTCACTGCTTCATACATTAAAAAAGGATTTATATTTTTTTAAATGTAAACAGCAACAATCCATCCACTCCCTTCAAATGTGAGTGAAAAATGTGTTATGCTAACTACATTCAAGGTCACAAATATCAAAGTTGATTGTTAACTCAGTAATAAAGGGGAAAACCCCTCCCAGTGATCAGCAGTGTTTTGATAAATTGGCTGTTTGGGTGACTAAGGAAAGAGGGGTCTGATCAGCAACAGCAGCGACTTTTTTTTTTTTTAAGTACATCAGACGGAGCAAGCCTGCCAAACGACCAGTGGGGACTACCGGACGATTGAGGTGCTAAAGAAACACTCACGGAAGACCAGGCCGTTGTGGAGAAGCTAAATTAATTCTTTGCATCAAGTCTTCACCGCAGATGATATGAGGGAGATTTCCACATCTAAGCCATTCTTTTTAGATGACAAATTTAAGGTGTAAATAGAGGAGATTTTGGAAGAAATTGATAAATTAAACAGTAATAAGTCACCAGGATCAGATGGTATTCACCCAAGAATTGTGAAGGAACTCAAACATGAAATTGCAGAACTACTAACTATGATATTTAAGCTACTGCTTAAATCAGCCTCTGTACCAGATGACCGGCGTATAACTAATGTAATGCTGATTTTTTTAAAGGTTCCACAAACAATCCTGGCAATTACAGGCTGGCAAGCCTAACTTCAATACCAACTAACTGGTTGAAACTATGGAAAAGAAGAGACTTATAAGACATCTAGAAGAATACGATTTGTTGGGGAAGAGTAAACATCGCTTTTGTAAAGGGTAATTATGATTCACCAAATTATTATAATTCTTTGACAGTGTCAACAAACATGTAGACAAGGGTGATCCCCTGGATATACCATACTTGGCCTTTCAGAAAGCCTTTGACTCCATGCTCTGGGAGTCCTTAAGCCTCTGACTGCCAGATGCTGGGACTGGTCAACAGGGGATGGATCACTAAAAAATTGCCCTGTTCTATTCATCCCCTCTGAAGCATCTGGCACTAGCCACTGTCAGAGACAGGATACTGGGCCAGATCGAACCATTGGTCTGACCCAGTGTGGCCGCTCCTAAGTTCTTAAGGTCCCTCACCCAAAGGCTCTTAAGCAAAGTAAGTAGTCACGGGGTAAGAAGGAAGGTCCTCATGGATCAGTAAGTGGTTAAAAGATAGGAAACAAAGGGTAGGAATAAATGGTCAGTTTTCACAGTGGAGATGTTAAAATAGCGGGGTCCCTCAAGGATCTGTACTGGGATCAGTACAGTTCAACATATTCATAAATGATCTGGAAAAAGGGATAAACAGTGAGGTGGCAAAGTTTGCAGATGATTCAAAATTACTCAAGATAGTGAAGTCCAAATCAGACTCCAAAGAGTTACAGAGGAATCTCACAACACCGGGGGACTGGGCAACAAAATGGCAGATGAAAATCCGTGTTGATAAATTCAAAGTAATGCACATCGGAAAACACAATCCCAACTATAAATACAGAATGATGGGATCTAAATTATCTGTTACCAGTCAAGAAAAAAAAAAAAAAAAGATCTTGGACCATTGTTGAAAGTTCTCTGAATACATTCTCTCAATGTGCAGTGGCAGTCAAAAAAGCTCACAGAATGTAAGGAACCATCAGGAAAGGGATAGATAATAAGACTGAAAATATTATAATGCCACTATATAAATACATGGTATGCTCACATCCTGAATACTGCGTGCAGATGTGGGTGCCCCATCTCAAAAAAGGATATATTGGAAAAGGTTCAAAAAGGGCAACAAAAATGATTAGGGGTATGGAACGGCTTCCATATGAGGAGAGATTAATAAGATGGACTTTTCAGCTTGGAAAAGAGACGACTAAAGGGGGATAAGATAGAGGTCTATAAAATCATGACTGGTGTGGAGAAAGTAAAGAAGGAAGTGTTATTTACTCCTTCTCATAACACAAGAATTAGGGGGTCACCAAATGAAATTAATAGGCAACAGATTTAACACACAAAAGGAAGTATTTTTTCACACAACGCACAGTCAACCTGTGGAACTCTTTGCCAGAGGATGTTGTGAAGGCCAAGACTATAACAGGGTTCAAAAAAGAACTAGATCGTGGAGGATAGGTCCATCAATGGCTATTAGCCAGGATGGGGAGGGATGGTGTCCCTAGCCTCTGTTTGCCGGAAGCTGGGAACGGGCGATCGGATGGATCACTTGATGATTACCTGTTCTGTTCATTCCCTCTGGGGCACCTGGCATTGGCCACTGTCAGAAAACAGGATACTGGGCTAGATGGATCTTTGGTCTGACCCAGTATGGCTGGTCCTATGTTCTTATGTAATACTGCGTGCAGTTCTGGTTGCCCCATCTCCAAAAACATATATTAGAATTAGAAAAAGTACACAAAAGGGAAAAAAAATTATTAGAGGTATAGAACAACTTCCATATGAGGACAAATTAAAAAGACTGGGACTGGTTCATCTTAGAAAAGAGATTATGAAGGGGGATATGATTGAGGTTTATAAAATCAGGAATGGCGAGGAGAACATGAATAGGGAAGTGTTATTTATCCCTTCACATAATGCAAAAACCACAGGTCACCCAAAAAAGTCAATAGGAAGCAGGTTTAAAACAAACATAAGGAAGTACTTCTTCACACAATGTACAGTCAATCTGTGGCACACATTGTTGGAGATGTTATGAAGGCCAAAACTATAGCTGGGTTCAAAAAAGAATTAGATAAGTTAATGGCGGACAGGTCCATCCAGGGCTACTAGCGAAGATGGCCAGGGACAGAATCCCATTCTCTGGGTGCTCCTAAATGTCTCACTGCCTGAAGCTGGGACTGGATGACAGGGGATGGATCACTCAAAAATTGCCCTGTTCTGTTCCTTCCCTCTGAAGCATCTGGCACTGGCCACTGTCGGAAGACAGGATATTGGGCTAGACAGATCCTTGGTATGGCTATTCTTATGTTCTCTAAGTAATGAAGCGTCCACCCTCACTCACTGTTTCCTGCTTCTGGTTGGGAGGAACACGGGACATTTTAAAAAGGAAGCTGCTCTCTCACTTTCTGCAGCATAGCGTATGGGAGGATTCTGCAAATGAAGATGTTCCTCTTCTGACCCTGCTTCAAACAGCTGACAATAACATGGAGAGGGAAGAGACAGAAGTTAGACATGGGTGCTGTGAATCCCACTGGCACATTGGAAGTGCCCTTTTCCAATGGCATACATCTCTTGTTTCTAGCCCAGAAGGGATGCAACATATTGGACCCAATAACCTCGCACTGGGACAGGACTGAGTATTTCTCATTGTGAGCCGTTGTGTAATTTAGAAGGGAAATAAGGAAATATTTCACTGGCTAAGCACTTTAAAATAAATAAAAAGGTGTCAGTTTAAAGGTGCTCAGAGGTTTGAGATCTCTTGTGGGAAATGGATTAGTAGACAGAGGGAAAGTTTAACATTCATGGATGTCATTTGTCACATGAATTTGTAATTTATTTCATAGCCATCTTTCCCACATAGGTGGTATATATGTATGAACATATGTGTGCACTCACACACTCTAACGTATTTGACTGGAAGTGAACATAAGTCCTTTTGTTTTGCTCAACATGCTATTCTCTTACCTGAATTAGGAGAGATGTGTAAACTGCTCATGTCTTTGGACATACCATTGGTTTTGGGACTGGAGATGGGTGCACAAGCTGACGTTGCTCGAGGTGGCCTCTTTCCTGGCACTTTCACAGTAGTTCTCAAAAGGTCGATTTCTTTTCCATGAACGTTCTGCATATAGTCCTGCAGAGAAACAAACCAATAAAAAAAAATTAAAAAGGTACAAGAAACCTAGAAGTTAGAATAGTATATTAAGAAGTGGAGACTAAAAAGTGGGCAAAGCTTTTCATAATTCTTGTTTATCAAACACATAAATTCACCAAGAGGACAGATCCTAATGCAGAAAGAGGTTGGTCAGTGGCTTGAATAGAAACATCCACCTGTTTACCAGATTCTGCAGCACAGCAAATTACACTCATCTTCTTTATACCCATACAGAATCTCCAGAAAAAGGGGCCTTTGCATTAGTTCTCCAAAGAGAATTCTTTTATAGAATTCTCTAAAAGTATGTGGGGTGACCAGTGTAATAGTACGGTCATGTAGACTTAGCCAGACGATTAGCTACTATATCTGGAGCTACCAGATATTTCAAGAATAGGCCAAAAATTAAGTGGTTAGTATGCTAGTGGTACAAAACGGCTCGTACAAAAGCCAGAGTTGCATATTTCTGAGTTCCTCAACTCCATAGGTAACTATGCAAATAAAATGGATTGAAACTATCCAATAGCGTTCTCTTTTTTGGAAACAGTCTTGTAATTCTTAGTTGCCAGGCTAACATTTATTTTTGTGATAACGACAATGTTCTCTTCAGGGCTGTTTCCCATTAAGTAATGGACTTGATTCCATAATGTTGGGATTAGGAAGGCTGCATTAAAGGCAGAAGGATTAAAATAGTTTGGCACATAGGCTTGTTATGGGTCCAAATGACTGCAACTCTTATATGGCTACAATTTGGTAGATTATTTATTTTCCATAAATACCACTTCACCTTTGACATAGCAACACAAATTTTACAATATGAAATACACATTCTGTTTAAACATGCTGAACTCTGCTACTGGGCAATACTTATTTCTAGTAGACTTATACAATTTGATAAAGAAATTATACCAGCTTTCTTCAGGTTGTTTGTGAATGCAGTGAATATTTACATGGTATAAAGGGGGAGTCAGAACAGTTCACTGGAGGTATTAGAGTGCAGAGCGACACTGAAAATTAAGTATCAGAGGGGTAGCCGAAAATAAAAAACCCTCCCTTCACTAGTTTCTGGATACAGTACAAGATGAAAAGAATAGCTCCCCTTATAAAACATCAAGTTGGTATAACTTTCTTGTTCAATGCCAATTCTTCACAAATTAAAATACAATAAGAGGAACGTAATTGAGCATTTATTGCTTATGGGCTCTAAAATGAGGCTAATCAGATAGTGACTAAACCTCAGCATGCGCTCTTTTAATAGACACATTTTATTTAACATACAATAACTGATGTATTCCATTTAAATTTTGCTAATGGAGAAGTTTAAAGTGTTCTCTACAAATTCTGGAACTGGAGAGTACACAAATCACCTTTAACCCTCAGTTTTGGAAATGTCTCAGGCACAGATTAAGTTGCCTTAAATAGAGAAGGAATCAGGTTTGAAAGTGAGGTATAAACTTACTGAAGAAAGAGTAAATGAATGTTGGGAAGCAGGGAATAAATATACTGTAACTATTATTTTCCTATTAAACAAAGGCGCCCAAACAAAATAGAAGCTCCACAAGCACTAAATGACAGTTTACATTATTGCTTTCTATGGATGTATTGAATGCACATGACAAAGACCCTTTCATTCTGTGCTGAGTGCATAACAATAATCCTGTACATTTCCCCGTAGAGGGAGAGAGGAAAGCACTGAGCTTCCTTCCACTAGGATGTCAACTCGCTCCTAGCCCTGCATCCACCCATCTTAGATCTGTACTTGAGGAATTAAAGTTACAACTACAAAATAATGCAGCATGTTCAGAAGTGTGATGTGTGGTTTGATCAGATTAGAACAGATGAGGGTCTTGCTGTCATCTGGAATATGCTGTGTTAAAGAGAAGAGAGCAAGTCTAATTTTGATATGCAAATGTTACAGATATAACTCCCCTAGATGTTAGTTGTAGAAAATGCTGATCTGAGAAAAAAGGGGAAAAAACCCTTTAACAAGGCATGAGGGTAATTCAAAGCCAAGTACTTTTAAACAGCACTTAACAAGTCCCTAGAGCCTACTCAACAGCGGGCCACCCCAGAAGTGCCATCTTCTGCCCCTCAACAGCTTGAAAAAGTAGTAATTGCAAATCCATTTGCATTTTTCTTCTCAAGTTGTCCATGTTCATCATTCAGCACTGTGAAAAAAACAAGCACCAGAGCAAAGGGAACCCTCCCCAAATGCGTCAATAACAAGATAACGGAGTGCCTGAATCCCCCCCCCGCACTCCTGCTCTTACACCTTTGCCATCGCTTGTTTTTCACATTTCACTCCTAATTATGTTGCATCTATTGCCATACACTTAATTAGCTGCATTAATGTGATTTCTTTTCACATAGTCAAGCAATTAAGAGCTATGATTGAGTTTCATTCAATTAGCCTCAACAAACATGCTAATTGATGTCCCAGATGCAAATGAGGTGCAATGAGAGAAACCTGCTAGCAATCGAGAGTTGTGTCAGAGAGAGACAGCTCTCAGCTTGCTGACAGAAACACAGCTTAACATGGCGACCACCTTCTGTGGAGCTGCCTTTCGAGGAAGGGAGATAAGCCATTAATGCCTCAGTGGACCAAACAGATCCCTACAGGAATAATGTACAGCACTGAATCAAATCAGTGTCGTCTCCAATTCTCACAGAAAGGGCTGGTAGCCGCACTGTAAGTGGGGAAAATGCGAGGCACTTTACTAGGATTTGGTAGGCGTTACTACCACATTATAACTACCACATACACTACTTCTTTATCAAAAAAATTGTTTAAAAAAGTGTTCATCTAATCTCCGAGCTTGTGAAATACTACATAGGTAATGGCCTACAGTTATCAGTAACTGGCGACTTCATCTTAGTCAGCTGTAGGGCATGCTGGTACTTGAAGTTAAGCCTAGAACACATCAATCAATCAATAATCCCTAAAAATACACTCACTATATTGATTCTCATTGCTTTTCATCCTGAGGTAACACCGTTAGCAGTTTGCTCAAATATAGCGCCACTGAGTGTTAATTTGACTACTCAAGGCAAGTGACTATTATCTATAAGACTAAATTAACTGCTAAAATATCCGTAATTGCCATAGAAAGGACAAATACTTGTGGAAGCAGCAAAATGTTATTTGATAACACCTCAAAATGAATTGCCCATAGTGAAAAGACATGTTATGCAATAATACAGCTTTCTTTTCAGAAAAACCGTAAATGGGAATATAATTAAGTTAAACAATGAAATGGATGGAAGCTGTTTAGGCAAACACACTGACTGACTAAAGAGATAGATATGACTTGCCTTTCTAAATAGGCCTTGTCTTGAGAATATTTAATACTGCTATTTAAGGATGTTCCTTACTGACTGGAACAAATAATTGCAATGAAAACATTACCCAACTGTTGGTATATATTCACGTGGGCTTCAGTTTTTTAAATCACTCACACACACAAAATTCCGTGAACTCAGGTGTCCAATTATCATACATTCATTCCCAAGACAATTAGAATCCTCCTTTATAAAAAAAATTGAATAAAAACTGCTATGAAGAATTCTTCAACAAAACTACTATTCATGTCATGGAAAAACACAATCTTGTCTAGAGGGGAAAAAAAATCAAACTTTAATTTTCAAGATTTAAGAAAGGAACCACAAACATGTCCTTCTATATCACATAACATTGTGCACAGTAGTTCAATTTCTTCTCTACACTGCTGTCTGCACATGAGAATATGCCTTTATTTCAGCACCACTTCAAATAAGAAAAAATCAGAACATAGATCTCCCAGGTTTGGAGGAGTGTACAATGCTCTCTTAAAACAGACACACAGTTTATTTTAAAGGCAGAATTATAGGACCATGCTCTTTCCTGCTGTATGTTCCCTCCATTCCTTATGTTGCCTGTCTGGACTCTACACTCCTTGGCACAGGAACTATATTTTTAATATGATTTAAGTGCATAGCACACTACATTGTGGAGGAAATACAAATAAATAAATTACCACACTATCAGCTGCATTTCACTTTTTCTATTTCCAAAACCTAGTTTATTATGCAAGAACACTCTCCATGCGTTTGTGGCTACCTCACATTTAAACAGTTACCCCTGCCATTGAGCAACACCTGCAAGCTCCCAGCCACTTTTGTTTCTACAACCTGACTAATAAGCTAACAGCTAGTGAAATGTTACAAACTAATAAAATATGCAAACTGAATTTGTAGATACCAAATACCATAAACTTATTTCAGGTTTAAAATCCACCTTATCTGAGGTGCATTGCTCCCCGTGGTCAGCGGCGGCTCCAGGCACCAGCGCTCCAAGCGCGTGCCTGGGGCGGCAAGCCGCGGGGGGCGGCCTGCCGGTCGCTGTGAGGGCAGCAGTCAAGCTGCCTTCGGGAGGTCCGCCAGTCCCGCGGATTCGGCGGCAGGTACGCTGAAGCCGCGGGACCGGGGACCTCCCGCAGACGCACCGCCGAAGGCAGCCTGCCTGCTGTGCTTGGGGCGGCAAAAAAGCTAGAGCAGCCCCTGCTTGTGGTTAAACAACACTTGTGCAAAGTAGGTGTAAAATACGATCATTCTGATTATACTATGTAAATAACTGTACAAAGAGCAAAGAAGTGTAACCCACACGCCTCCTGGGTGTGGTGTTCTGTCCCATCTAGTGGCACCGAGACCACTTAGAGAGAGTTAAATGAGTGAGCTCTACAGCCTTAGCTAACAGGGAGCTGGCTTTTAGCTCATGCGGTAGAAGTTCATGCCCTAAGCTCCAGAGGTCCCAGGTTCGATCCCGCCCGATGATGACCGGGGTCGGTCAGTGTTACAGAAGCAGAGACTGAGCTTGAGTATGGCAAAGCAAGTGAGACCTTTAAAAGGGAATGAAATTATTAAATAGGTAGCTATAGACTGTGGGAGCCTAAGTGGGAGAGTTCTGCACTGCTTTATGTAATGTACAAAAATGAGTCTGTCTCAGCCTCTGGCTGCCAAAGCAGACCAGGACTGGGAGACACTGCGCCTTGTACTGTTGCTACTGGACTGTTCTGAAATGACAGTGAAAGGTCCAATGTTGCAGTGTGGTCCTCCTTGCATAGAAACCATATCAGCTCTTTCCCTGGGAGGCCTCAGATGGGGGGATTCTTAGGACCCACTCTGGTTGCATTTGGATGGACTATAGTTGGAGCAGCCCTTCTCCACAATCCTTCCCCTCATACAATAGAATACACATACTGTTTACCATGATTAGGGCCCTACCAAATTCACAGTCCATTTTGGTAAATTTAATGGTTACAGGATTTTAAAAATCTTAAATTTCATAGTTTCAGATATTTAAATGACAGTGTTGTAACTGTGGGGGTCCCAACCCAAAAGGAGGGGGGGGGTTACAAGACTATTGTAGGGAGGTTGCAATATTGCCACCCTTACTTCTGCACTGCTGCTTGTGACAGCACTGCCTTCAGAGCTGGGCTCCCAGGCAGGAGGTGCAGCGCTTCCTGCAGCTGGCCGAGGTTCACTGAGGTGATTATGACCCAGCCCTGGGAGCAGCCCATGCTGGGGAAGAGGAAGTCCAATCCCTGCCCAGGCAGAACTAGCAGCTGGAGCCTGGTGCATTGTAGGAGCCCCCGGCTAGAATGCTCCCAGCCCTGCCCCTCCCCGACTCTGGGCCCGGCGCTCAGGTTTAAAGGGGACTGCGACTGGCTTTGTGTGTGTGGGGGGGTGTGTGTGTGTGTGACCACAGCGGCCCCCCAACCACAACACCCTGTGCAGTTGCCCACAGCGCCCATCCATAAGGCCAGCCCTGCCCCCACCCCCAAAGTGACAACCTCCCCATACCATGCCACCCTCACTTCTGCTTTGCTGCCCAGCAGCCCCCGCTCTGTGCTCATCTAGCTCTAAAGGCAGTGCAGAAGTAAGGGTGGCAATACCACGGACCCCCCTGCAATTGGCAGATTTCACTGTCCGTGATGTGTTTTTCATGGCTGTGAATTTGGTAGGGCCCTAACCATGATAGCTGTTTGGCTGAGTACACTCTTCTTTCATGCTCAACACCAACACACTCATCACAAGGTTGCTGTGTGTCACAAAATCAATGTGCCTAAACCTAATCTAACCTCTCACTTCTCAGAAAGTCCTGGAAAAAATTGGTCCCTCAAATTTTCATTTTCTCTCTTGCATTCCCTTCCTTTTTCTATCCCCCATTGATAACTTACTCTAAGATAATAAAATACAGAATTTAACCCGTAGAGTGTTGGCTTTTTCCAGTCAAATATTAAGTGGTACATGAATATTTCTGCAGTCCTCAAAGTGTTAACAGCGAGAAAAAACCACACACTTCCCATTCTGTGACTTGTGTTGAGACAATCTAACAGCTCCCATTTCCCATTCTAGAAACTGGTTAAGACACAGGGCAAGTAGTTAGGAGTTCTATTCCCACTACAGTTATTGGTTTGCTGGTGCTGGGCCAGATATTTGATATATGTACATTAGATGCCCTGTCAGCAGATAGGAGATCCTGCTTGTCTATCATATAGAGATGTTTGTGAGGCTCACTGCATTAAGGCTGGTATATCACTTCCTTATCCGTAGGTGAAAAATGCTCCAGAAGTATTAAAACAGGAAACCCGTGTTTGTATCTCAGGATGGCATCTTGGAAGTTTTTGGAGAGAGGGAGCTAAGATTAAGATGGCATATTTTAGAGAACAATACTGACTTAGGGAGCCATGAATGGTAACCTGCAAAGCTATTGTTCATCGTCAGGAACAACTGCTTTGTCAGAAGCGGGTGCGAGATGTGGACTGGTAAATGCTGAAGCCGTACTTTTGTGTGTACATGGCAGTCAGACATTTTTATTGCAAAATGCCGTCTGGAAAAGATGCAAAACAAAATTGCTAAACTGCAAAGGAAAAAAATAAGGGGGAAAAACAAAAGGCCCCCTTCCCTTTGCTTATTGAGTTCAAAGGCATAACATGTAGCACCCTGCAGCAAATGGGAAGCTACACTAATTTTAAAGCCATAAAACGCTATAAAGTGCCCTGCGGGGCAGGACTACACTGAAGCTAGTTGCACCTAAATAAGACATGGTTCATTTACTTCGCAGCTTAGCCTAATGTAATCATCAGCGGATTTCTAGCCTAGAGTTGTAACAGGCAAATAGCCGATACTGCGGAGGCGACACTCCCAGCCATAGAGGGGGCCTCAGCTAGATTGCTGTTGATTAGAAAATTTTTCAGTTTTGACAAGCACTTAATGAACATAAATCGCACCTTGATTGGTTTCCATTTGGGGCCACAGGCACACCTGAGAAAAAACAACAATCTCCAACTCCACTTCCCCCATTCTTTGCAGAGACCTCAGAAAAAAACCTACAGTCCTGTTATGAGCCACATAAGAAAATGTTTATCACAAGTTTCTGTGCAAGCAGCAGTAAAAGAACATTTTCCCTAAATGCCTTCCTACACAGAGATATGGACATTACATCCTTTAACATCTTAGTACAGTGTGACTTCTTAAAAGGTACTACAAAGCTACCTCCCCAGAAAATAAACTGGGGGACAATTAGTCATTTTAAAATGTGTGTCAGTCTGTTCTGGAAAACACTCTGATCAACCTAAAGCTCCTTCTGGGTCTTGGTAACAAGAAGGTCATCTTGTTCCCTTACTATTAACATTGGGAACTGAGACCCTGAAGTTAAAGGAATAAAAAAACAAAACATTCACTGTGTCTATGCTACAATATTAATCAGATCAATTGGTGCTCGGGGAGGGAGAGGGGTAGGAAGAGTCTTTCAATGTAGAACACCAGATCTCAAACATACAGAATATTGAATTTTTCATAGTTTGCACATTTTCATGGAAATCTGAGCAGGTTATTCTGTGTCTGCCCCTCACTCCCCCCTGCTCTCACTAGATCATAGCAAGAACAGATCTAACATTTAGTAAACACTAGATCACAATTTGTCTATCACAAATAATTTATGTAACATTTATGTCTATACCGGTTAGTTCTATTAGAAATGGAGCTTTATTTTCATAAAGCATCTCTTCATAAATCAATCCCTTGCCTTTTGCTATTTAAATTGCAACTTGTTCAAGTAACCAAACACTTACAGACCTGTCTTTTTTGACAATGAGCTTCACTCTTTGCTGATATCTCTTACATATTGCACATTTACACTGTTCTGCAAGTAATAGTTCCATGTGCATTGCAGTGCCCTGCACTAATTACATGTGATAAATCTTGTGTCATATGCTCAGAAACAAATGGATTCCAAGCTAAATATGCTTTATATATTCACAGGTCACTTAATGCACAAACAAGGAGAATCTCTACTCGGTTGTGGGACTAGTTACATGGAAACAACAGGAATAATCAGTCTTCATTACCCTAAGCACAGACTGCTTAAGTGGGAGTCTTTTATGGTGCAGCTTACTGACCATTATACAGGACACTGAGAACTTCACATTTCATTATGCCCATGGCTTGCCATGATTTTTCACTTGGCATAGCAGGTGCAGTGGTGATTTCATTTAGGGCTACGCTCAGTTTGAAGGGACACTGTTAAGGTTGTTAGGATTTAAAATTTACTTACCTCGGCAGTTTTCCCACATTGCAAGCCTTACCTTAAGGGTGGCAGCTATGTATTTAGGTGGTTTAAAAAAAAAAAAAAAAAAAAACTAATCCTTACTGCAGCGCTGTTTCAAGGAAACAAAGCAGCCTATCTCCCAGTAAACAACAAACTGCATGGATGATCTCTGTAGTGGTCCCCTCTGGCACGCTACCAACCCCTTTGTTTCCCATACGAGCACACATGCTATCACACACAATATATGTATCAGTTGAAAACACACAGAGGTGATGTGTGATATTCCATATTATCATGGCATAAGGTGGTAAAGTAGCACAGACTTTAATTATCATTTTTTCCGAAGAGGTTACCATGTAGTTTCTACAAAATAACAGTAGCAATAGATCAAAGTATGACCAAATTAAGAAATGCAGCCCAGAGAAATTGTAACAAATGACATCATAAAGCAGTATACTATTCTGGAAAAGGTTTTAGGACAGACGCTATTAAACTTGTCCACAATTATTTTTGCGTGGAAGATATATGGCATCAACACCTCAAATATGCAGCAAGGATTAGACACAACACAGTACATCTTTCATGCCTTTCTGTTTTTCCATTTACTCCAATGTTTCAGACATATTAACTGATAAAAAATAACTATAACACAAATTTGAGCATTGATAATTTTGTCAAACATACATTACCCCTAAAATCACCCTGTCGACTTCCCTTTCCTAGGGTCTGCCCTGAATGCAAAAGGTTTGAAAGAGTACATCTGCATCCTAATTGATACATAGCAATATGAAGTCATAAACAAAGCTATCTTTGGGTCAATTCCCAGACCTATTCAACGTGACCTGATTTTATGATTACTCGTGCCCTTCCGAGAAAGGTATTAAAGAAGAGATTTCAGACTTTACAAATATCTAGAGTTGTATTTTCATTTGAAGCAAACTATTTTTTATTGACTACGATCATCAGGGAGAGCATGGGTAGTTTGTTAATCCAACATACTTATACATACCTTGGGGCTGGGAAACAGTTCAAGGGGAAACGCACTTTTCGGAGCAAGAGAAGAGCCAGACAAAGATGTTTGCACAAAGTTATTCATATACCCAGTTGTGCAACACAGCATTTAAATACTAATGATAGGCAGACTGCAAGAACCCATTGTTGCCAGCCCCCATACTTAGAAAAGTCATTTGGCAGGTCCCCAAAAATCATGAAATTGGCCTAAAAACAATAATATATTTTGGGTTCTTTTTGGCCTCTGAGTTTTTAAAGTCCCCATTTTCAAGCTTTTCTGCAGAAGCATGAAGTCAAGGAATTTTTTTTAACGTGAGAATCCCAGCTTTATTTAATCACACGACTTGAGGAACTAAGGCTTTAAGAAAACAACATTAACTATAATGAGACGTGAGAACATCGCTGGAGTTGGCTACAGTGCTAGACACGCGTGTGTCACATTTCAACAGTTTTTACATGGATCATCATTTAAACTCTGACTGGGTCCTAGAAGATCAGTCAGTACCTGTAGAATTTCACAAGCCAAGGTATTGTTATGGTAGTTTTAGGCTGTCTCCTAAGAAGGTGAGTGTCATTACAATATAGCGGAGCAGATGTGCGTGAAGCAAGACAACTCCTGGGCATGCTGAAGTTTCACACACCACTATTGCAACATGATTACTTTGTCTGATGATGGAAAAATCATTCCTAAGGTCTTTATCATTAAGCCAACATGAACTATGTTTCTATGAATGATGGAATGACCTCATTTCTCCTTCAGTTAGCGCTGTTCATAAGAAAATGGATTTCCAGAGTTGTGGATATCACTTAGTGATTTCCCAGGCCAAACTTATTTAGAGGAGTCTCATCTGGATACAGTATAACAAATTTTTTTTTAATCAGTCCTGAAGCACCACCACAATCCCAACAACCTTTGTGAAGGTCATTTGAACAGAGTCTATCCCAAATGGGAGAAAGATGAAAATAGAAGCATTGCTCTTATGCCTCAGACCTCAGAACATGATAAAAACACCCAGCTTTCATACAGCACTTTTCATCTGTAGATCTCAAAGCACTTTACAAAGGAGGTCGGTATCAGTACCCCTATTTTACAGAAGGGGAAATGGAAACACAGAGAGATGAGATGACTTGCCCTAGGTTACCCAGCAAGCCTATGGCTGAGCCAGGAACAGAACCCATGTCTCCACAGTCCCAGTGCACTATCCACTAGGCCAAAGTGCCTCCATACAATGCTATTCTCTGTACACAGTCAAACTATTCTCTTGGATATGTACCCAAGATATGTAGATGCTAGATGGCCAGTTGGGTTTTATAAGGACAGTCAGCAGGATTTCCCTCTCATTCTTGGTTATTTTGAAAGGCAATGAAATAAGAATAAAGCCGTGGGAACTTTTTCCCAGAAGAAAGTTATTAAATGGTTTCAATTTCCCACAGGCATCATGAGGAAGAGGAGACCCTTCCTTTACAGAGATGTTGGAACTTACCACTTTTCGCATGGTGGGAGATACCAGAATTGTTGGAACACTTTTGAACCCACTGTGTCTAAGATCAATGGTGAGCCATGCATGCTGGAACTAGATGATCTTCCCCCACCACTTCATCCTTATTCTGAGATGAGATGAACCTTTGGAATGGAACCCTTGGAGGTTTGTTTCTGCCCTGGCAAAGTTTAGGCTTTGGTTTTCTGCTTGGGAATCTTAGGATTTGTCTGCATGGGGACACTCAGGAAAGATCATTTGAATTAAGTGGATTGAGCAACCTAAAGCAAATTAAGACAACTTTAATTCTGAATGAGTATGTCCACACAGGGGTTTAATGCAGTTTAAATAATCCACTTTAAATTTACACCTTTTATTAATTCAAATTAATTTTACTGAGTGTCTCCCTGGAGACAAGCCCTAACAATAGCTTTGAGTACCAAGAAAAGTAGTTAAGAACTGAAATCTTGGGAATACGAAGTAGGGAGCGTCTCCTTAGCAATCTAGAGAGTAGTGTTCAGAAATTCTCAAAATAAGCTGTATTTCTTGAAATACAAAGACAATTCTGAGCTTTGATGAAAGGCACTTTCCAAGGAGTTCCATATAACCAGGATAATGATAAAACCCTCCCTTCCCCACAATCTACCATGGAGCTGTGTATCGATGTAAAAAACACAAATATAGAAACAAACTGATTCAAATATAAAACAAATTAAAATCCCGTCAGGAAAAAGTTACGTTTTCATCTCTCTTTATTAGAAGTGGGGAAGTGAACAATTGAAGTGGATCCTAGGGCAGAACATTTTACACGAAGGACAACCAAAGCTAAAGCTGTGTCATCTGCTGACCTGTGGCATGCTGGTAAAAAACCCCAAAAGGTAGATGGGTGTCAAAATAGGTATTCATCAGGATGACGCTAAGTTAAAGAGGCTTCAAACACAAACTTGTCCTTCACCATTAAAATAGCACTACCCAGCAAGTATCCTACAGAATATACACAGGGAGCCCTGATGCATGGCACTAGGCCATTAGGAACCAAGAGATGCCTAGACAAACTCTCATGGGTCCCTTTGTGAAGGCAAGACAGACATGTAAGATGAATAGGTAGACACGGTGAACTGTGAAACCTGCAGGTCAAAGTTCTCTCTCATTATCCCCTCCATTTTTCTATCAAGGTAGTCCCTTAGGCACACTAAGGGAAGGGCAGGTTTAAGGTTCTTGGAAAAAAACTGTCAGCACCAAGTCCTGAAAATGTAGGTTGCTTATGTATATATTTTCTCCTTCTTTAAGAAAAGGAAAATGCATTTAGTGATTGTGAAAGGTGTCAGGCTGACAGCATTAGCAACTGAAGTTACTTATTTAGCTAACGAAGTATAGCTCAAGCTTCCCCATGCTGCCCTGCCATTGTCTCTCACCTCTTCTGGAGGCACCACCTCTAGAATTCAGATGCTAGTTCACTTTCTGCACCCTTGTGATATTTTGTTTCTCTGTCTAGACTGCTTACAAGGGTGCCAATTTTGATACCGGTTTGTGTGATATAGACTTTTCACGCGGAAATGGTCCAAGACCACTGAATCATTTCTCATAGGCTGCTGAACATATCTGATAGTAAGGATCTGTGACCATTATGATCTTAGACCTGATACGAAGCAATGTTGCCAAACACATTGTCAGTGCTTGAAGAATAGATTAAATATTTTAATGAGTTTTGTCCCTGCAACTTTTGCATCAACTCAAACTGCAGTACAGAGGGATTGAAATTGCCTTTTTGTTTATTTTATATATATATATATATATATGAAAGAGAGACCTATCTCATAGAACTGGAAGGGACCCTGAAAGGTCATCGAGTCCAGCCCCCTACCTTCACTAGCAGGACCAAGTACTGATTTTGCCCCAGATCCCTAAGTGGCCCCCTCAAGGATTGAAGTCACAATCCTGGGTTTAGCAGGCCAATGCTCAAACCACTGAGCTATCCCTCCCCATCCCCACTATTCCTGAAAGGGTTGCCAAGTGCCACACATTAGGGAACCACAACTCCAGAGCTCTGAAGAAGAGGTTACTCACCTTGTGCAGTAACTGAGGTTCTTCAAGATGTGCCCCCCCGTGAGTGCTCCAGCTCAGGTGTCAGTGCATCCCTGCGCCTTTGCTCGGAGAGTTTTAGTAGCAGTGCCCATACGGGTCACACATGCGCGGTGCTGGTCTCGCGGAGCCATTGACGCCTCATCTATCATGCATGTGACCCGAACCTCAGTTCCTTCTTTACTGTACAGTCCTATTGCACACTCCAAAGTAGAGAGGAGGAGGATGGGTAGTGGAGCACCCACAGGGGAACACATCTTGAAGAACCTCAGTTACTGCACAAGGTGAATAACCTTTTCTTCTTCTAGTGATGTCCCTGTGGGTGCTCCACTTCAGTGACTGTAGAGGATAGTCTGTCCTCCTGAGGATGGAAGGGGCTTTGGAGTTGGTTGGTTGATGGAGGATAACACTGCTAATCCTAGCTGTGCATCTGATTCTGGACCTTGTGTTATTGCGTGGTGTTTTGCGGATGATGTTATTGATCTGGTAGAATGTGATCTGGTCCCCTATAGGGATTGCATGTCCTTTAGTTGGTAGCATGGGTGAATGCACCCAGAAATCCATTTTGATAATCTCTGTGCTGATATAGCGGATCCTTTGGAACCTTGCGCGATAGAAACGAAGAGTTTCGGGGATTTCCTAAACGGTTTGGTTCTATCCAGGTAGAATGCTAAAGCTTGTCTAACGTCCAAGATGTGCCGTGTAGCTTCATGTACATTCTCGTGTGGTTAGGGAAAGAATGTGTATAGATGTATTGGTTGATTTAAATGGAAGGACAAGGATATCTTGGGGGCGATTTTTGGATGGGTCCTTAATGTAACTTAGTCTTTAAAAAAGATAGCATGTGGTGGGTCTGCCATGAGAGCCCCTATTCCTCTCCCACATGTCGAGCCGATGTGATTGCCATTAAAAATGCGACTTTCATTGATAGGTGCATTAAGGAGCAGGTCACCAAGGGTTTGAATAGGGTTCTGGTGAGACCTTTTAAAACCAAATTAAGGTCCCATGGTGATGTAGGTGAGCATACAACTGGGTGAATTATTTGTAGGCCCTAAGGGAATCATTTGGTGACTGGATGTGTGAACAGCATTGTCTCATCGATTTTTTGATAAAGGCAGTGATAGCAGCAAGGTGCACATTGGTCACACTTATGGAAAGGCCAGAGTTTTTTAATTTGAGAATGTAATTTAGCGTCAGTGGAAGGGGTGCTGACACAGCGGTGATTCGTTTGGCATTGCACCATTTAGTGAATCTCTTCCATTTCTGTAGGTAAGTCTTACTAGTAATAGACTTTCTACTATGTAGCAGCACCTGTTTGACCTGTTCCAAGCAGGCTAATTCGTCATGAGTGAACCATAGAAGAGCCTTGCTTTCAGGTGGAGCATCTCTAGGTTTGGGTGGTGAACTTGACCCTTGTGTTGTGTTAGCAGATCCATTTAAATCAGAAGGGTGATTGAAGCACATGCTGCCATCCGCGCTATGTACAGATACCATGGCTGTCTTGGCCATGTGGGGGCTGTCTTGCTTTGTCGGTCCTTATTTTGTGTATCATTTTCAATAACAGTGGTATGGGTAGGAATGCGTACAGGAGAACTGTGTCCCATTTGATTAGAAATGATTCCCCCATCAATCAGATTCCCAGACCTGCTCTTGAGCAGAACTGCGGGCATTTGCGGTTTTGAGTTATCGTGAAGAGGTTTATAGCTGGGTGACCCAATTGCTGGAATATGTTCTCTAGTATCACCTTGTTCATCTCCCATTCGTGATCATGGGGAAATTGTCTGCTAAGTTTGTCTGCAGTGGTGTTCTGGCATCCAGGCAGGTAGGAGACAGAGATGATGATACTGTGTTGGACGTACCAGTTCCAGAGTTTCATGGCTTCTGTGCATAGTGAGTGTGATTGGGCCCTTCTCTTCCTGTTTATGTAGAACATGCATACAATGTTGTTGGTCATACCCAGATGTTCTGGTTCCTTAGCAGCGGTAGGAAATGGAGGCAAGAATTGTGAACTGCGTGGAGTTCTAACAGATTTATGTGTAGGTGCGTTTCATCAGGGGACCACTGTCCCTGAATCGTGTGATGTTGCATGTGTGCTCCCCACCCTATAAGGAGGCATCCGTTGCGAGCATCTGTGATGGCGGTTCCTGTGTGAATGGAATCCCTGAGCACACGATGTTGGGTTGTGTCCACCATCTTAGGGATTCCTTGACTTTGGGTACCATCATTAGTCATCTGTTTAGGCCATGCTTGTTTGGCCTGTAGACGGTTCCGAGCCATCCTTGAAGGCATTGCATATGTAAATGTGCATGTTTCACCACGAATGTGCATGCTGCCATGTGACCCCAAAGTTGGGAGACATGTGCGGGCTCATATACATGGGCTGCTCATTACTATGGATATGAGCTTGGTCATTGGGTTGAATCTGTTTATTGGTAGGGACACTTTTGCTTCCACTGAATAGAGGTAAGCCATGATAAATTCTAGGGTTGACTTTTTCTGGTTTATTTGTAGACCTAGAAAAAGATAGATAGACCGGAAAAAGTCTATCATCTGTTGGGTAGTCCGGATGGTGACTATTCAAGTGGGCGACTTCCGAAGACAGTCGTCCAAGTAAGGGAATATTATTATCCCTTGTTTTCTTAAGTGTGCTGCTACTACCGTGAGAATTTTGAAAAGACTTGAGGTGCCAGGGGTGCTAGATAGGCCAATAAGGTAAGACTTTGTATTGATAGTAGTCTGTGCCTAAGGTAAATCTTAGGAACCGCCTGTGATCAGGGTGTACTATATATGAAAATAAGCAGCTTGTATGTCAAGAGCTGAAAACCAGTCCCCCGGTTCCAGTGCCGGTATTATCATTGTTAACATGACCATCCTGAATTGTCATTTTCTCATGAATTTATTGAGTTTTCTGAGATCCAATATAGATATCCATCCCATTTTTCTTCTGTTTTAAGAAATAGTGGGAATAGAAACCCTTCCCTCTGTTGAGTGGGAACTATTTCCACTGCACCTAGTTGTAGAAGGTGATCTACCTCTTGTTGTAGTAGGCAGTCGTTAGTGGGTACCTGAAGAAGGACGGGGATAGGGGGCGGGTGGGTGTATAGAAATGAAGGGGATGGAATAGCTTGTATGGATGATTTCTATGTCCCATTTGTCCATGGTGATGAAAGACCACTTCAGGTAGAAAGGGAGGAGATGATCCCCAAATAGATTGGGTTGTTGGCACTGTAATGTGAGGGAGGTCCTTCAGACCATTGACCAAGCCTTCAAATTTGCTGTTTGGATGAAGGTGCTTGGGTCGCCGCTGGTGGTAAGGGTCTGAGTCTTTGTGGTCTCTGTTTTTGTTGCTCTTATTGGTGCTGATGTTGTGCGGGTAGGGTGAATATCCGTTTCTTTGGTATAATTGATAACTATTTTGTTTCTGGTGTGTAAATGCCTAACATGCGGAGTGTTGCCTGCGAATCTTTCATGGTGTGTAACATCTTGCTGGTTTGACTGTGAATGGGAGGTCTTCAACAGTAGCCTGCATTTCCTGGGGGAACCCCGAAGAGTTCAACCATGAAGCCATCACATGATTACCGTGGGAGCAGTAGATCTTGCTGCAGTGTCTGCTATGTCTAAGGACGACTGTAGGGCCATCCTCGCTATCATTTGCCCCTCAGAAACCAGTGCTTTAAAATTGTCTCTTTATTAGCAATATTCCTGAGGAAGAAAGTCCATGAATTTACCATAGTTACGGTGGTTATATTTGGCAAGTAGTGCTGCATAGTTTGCCACTCTGAACTGGAGTGTGGAGGAGGAATAGACTGCGGCCAAATAGGTCCAACCTCTTGCCATCCTTATCGCTGGGTGTTGACCTATAATGTGTTGCTTCCCCCTCTGGGTGGCCGCCTCCACAACAAGTGAGTTTGGTGCTGGATGGGTGAATAAGAAATCTGTTCCCTTTGAAGGGACAGAGTACTTTTTGTCAGCCCTCTTACAGATTGGTGGTATAGTGGCCGGAGTTTGCCAGACTGTTTTGGCAGGTTCCATCAGAGCCCCATTTATTGGAAGCACTATCCTAGATGATGAGGATATTTGCAAGATGTCAAGTAGTTCGTGTTGGGCCTCCAGCACCTCTTTGAGAGGTATTTTCAATTCCTCAGCCATACTTTTGAACAAATCCTGGAAATGGCTGAAATCATCGGTGGTTGGTGGTGGTGGGGGCATTATTGCCTCATCTGGAGAGGATGAGGTGTTATAACGTTAGGTGAAGTGTCTGGTGGCATACTCTCCTCCTGGTCCTCTGTGGTTTCCTCCCTTGGTTCAGTTGTTCTAGTTTCTGATAGTGGAGGCGGGGATTTAATGCCCTCCCGATGTGGACTGGGGGTTCTGCTGTAGTGTCTTCTGTAAGGTCCCCACAGGTTCCAGTAAGGCCAGCGAGTGGGGAATGGCATGGGTGGACCCATCCATGGGTGTCCACACCATAGTGGTGCCTCCTGTCCCTATGTGAACCTTGCTCATAGAGGTCCAGGTGTCATAGACGTTTTGACTGGAGAGGAATGGTGAGATGAGAAGACTCCTTCTTCCTTATCATCCTCCGCACTTGAAATGGGGGGAGGGCTACCAATGATAGAGGTAGTTCCTTTACTGCATGCACTGGGGAGCTGTCGGTGCCCAGAAAAGGGGACTCTGGTGTCAATGAGACCAGCAGGTCTTTCTGGTGCAGAAATAGGCGCGGTGCCTGGGTCTTCAGTGTCGATAAGGTGGATGCCAATTACTTCACTGATGTAGCAGTTAGCGCCACTGCTGCTGCTGTGGTATTTGTCAGAGCTGTTGTCATTGTGGGAGGCGGTATAATTGGCGGAGTGACTGACGGTTCCAACTCCTTCAGTGTCGTCGACGGTGCCGTGGTGGAGGAGGTAGGCTTGGTGCCCCTTGACTCCGCACTGGAGAGCTGGGATTCGTCAGAGGCCACTGCACGGGCGGTGCCGGAGATTCCTGGAGCCTCATAAGTGCTGAGCCACATTGTGGTCAGCACCGAGGAGAGTGACCTGGTTGGAGACCACTTCCTCTTGGTCTGCTCTCTACGAGACGAAGAGGATGCCCATTTCCTTGCAGCTTTTTTGGAAAAATGAGTCTTAGGAGACCTTGCTGGAGAAATGTCTGGTGATCTGTGCTGGGAGGGGTTTCCTGCCCCGGGTCAGAGGCTGGTCGTAGAGACTTCTCCATCAAAAAGGGTTTCAGGCTCAGGTCTCTATCTCTGTGAGCCCTGGCTTTGAGGTTGCTACAATGGGCACATTTCTGAGCAATGTGCGTTGCCCCCAAGCAACAGACATATTAAGTGTGTCCATCTGACACAAGCATAGCTTTCCTGCACATCATGCAGCGTTTAAAGCCTGATGAACCAAGCACTTCACTCCAGTTTCATATTCACAACAAGCAGGGAGTCTACACAGAAGACTGCTTATGTAGAAATTCTGTACAAACAGGTCTATGTATATAACTGAGTGTTGCATATCTGATTCTGCCTCAAGCTGTGGTTTACATATATGACTAGGCAGAAGCGATTTGCATTTTCAACCCACCAAGGGGAGAGCAGCACTTGTCCATGATGAAGGATAGAGACAGGATTACCAAAATCTACAACTGGCCTTGCTCTCCCATTTCCTCTGCAGACCATTGACTCTGTGTGGAACTCTGCTGCAGAATGAGTAGCAGAAAGCACCTACAGCCTGGAGGATGCAAAAAAACTATTCATGGTGATTGGCTGCCACCTGGTTGACAGAGAGAGTAAGAGTGCTCCACACTCTACATTGATAACACTGGTCTACAATTTTTGAGAAGTCGTCTGCTTCAGAGATAAAATGTGCTATTTATTATGTATTTTGATGTGCTGAATTCAAATATGACAATTAAAACAACCGATTGGCTACTGTTTCTAAGATATTTAAGTTTTTACATTTTATGTCTATGTATATTGTGTAGATAGTAGAGTTTTAATCATAAATTGTAAACCTAGGTCTTTTCATGTGTTTATGGTTGCTTTACATGATAATATTTCACCTGTCCTGTTTATGTAACACTTTAAAAATCAGCAAAAGGGTTATATAAATAAAATTTATTATGAAACAAAAAGGCAAAAAACTATTCTGTACATAGTTTAGTCCTATTCAGTGTCTACTCGGCGCTTCTTGGCTTGTCTCTTGTATTCATTAAATGGAGCATCTCTTGTCACTGTCCAGCAATAGTCTGCAAGCATTGATGGGCTCCATTTGCCCTGATAGC